>NC_046365.1:16903319-17211171 GCF_011125445.2 Fundulus heteroclitus | reverse complement strand
TCACACCCACACCAGGACTCACACCGGGGAGAAACCCTTTTCCTGCGACGTGTGCGGCAAGCGGTTCGCCCCGCAGCGACGAGAGGAAGCGGCACGGACGCGTTCACCTGAAGCAGAAGGAGAAAATGGAGATAAGCCGCAAGGTGACCGCCGGGGCATGGCCGTTCAGTCTTCCTGAGGGGATATGAAAGTTGCGCCTCTTTTCTATTGTTTTTTTTTTCCCCCGGCGGAAATAAAAGTATTGAAAGATGAAATCAGACAGAGTTGGTTTTGCTTGGCAAATCGGAGTCTGTAACCTCAGAGGTGTTGTTATTTTTTTTTCTTCAGAGGAGCAGAGAGAAGGAAAGAGCCTTACATTGCGTTGCTGCTGACTTTCTGCAGCCACGCCAAAGCTGCACAGGCGGCCAGCAGATCAACAGAGACTTGTTGCTTTAACTTTGAGATGTGCCAAAGCCTCTGTGCTCTTCACTGCATGAGCGGCCTGTTTCAGCACTTCTTCAATCTGGACAGCTCCAGCCTCCATTTGCCTCTGAGCCATGGGTGGATTGCATTTACAGATTAGAAATGATGACTATTTCCATTTACAGATTCCTTAGTTTCTGCTTTTAGCATTCGTAGAGCAATGATTTTAACCTATGTTTTCTTCAACAACAAAAAGAAAAAAAGAAAACAATGTGCATGTTTGTGTCAATCTTTTTCTTTCCCTTGACTGGAATATCAGCCACTTTCAGCCTCTCACTTATCGCAGTGAAGTGAAGGTTTTCTTTTGACATGAATGTATGGTTTTGATCATGAAGCTGTTCATCTTTGATCAGTTTAGTGTTTTATCTTATTCTTATCATTTTACTGTTAATGTTTTTTTTGTCACTGGTCTTTGTGTTGTGTTACAATTGTTTGGATTATTACAGTTGTGGAAGATATATCATAAATGGGAAATAAATATATTTGTATCACTGTACCTCTTTGTATTTTTATAGATTAAGTGTATATTTGACAATTAATCCTAAAGTGAAATGTATTCTCAATCATAAATAATGTCTTGACTTTTTTTTTTTTTTTTTGAGGGCTATTATTTAGTAACACTATTTTAAATGTTACAATTTGATATGAAACAACCCTTTTTGCGCGTCATTCCTTTATTGGTAAGATAGAGAGCGAGAGAGAGCGAGAGAGAGAGAGTTGTCTTAATGAATTGTTGATCTTGATTTAAAATGGGAATATGTACTTCAGTGAATTAGACTCTTTTACAGTTTGTACAGAATTACGTTCAGCCAAGCTAGAAGTTCCTAGCAAACCACATAAACATTGCTTTTGAGTAATCAGGTAGCACACATTGCTGCGAGTCTCTTTAGACTGTAGATTAAAAGGTTTTTGACTTCTGGTATCTTTTGCTGAAGGTACTGTTTTGCTGAAATGTTCACTTTAGCAAAATGAAATATAAAAAAAAAACGAATACGATAAAAATGTTGAAGCGTTTGGTGAAATTGTCACCAACAGGGTATTGCAAAAACAAATAATTTAACTCGCCTTAAGTTATATTAACTGTTCAAATAAAGGTTTTGTACATAGATGATTTCTACAATATATTACATTAATATTGATGTTGTTATTTTTATTAAAAGTTTATGAATAAAATAAACATTTTCTGGAAGCTCTAAGTTTACTGTGTGTGTCTTGAAGAAGCAAAACAAAAACTTTCTTGTGTTTTCCTGTTTTACTTCAGCCTATCTAAAGCCACTCGGCTCCGAGACCCCCCTATTCGAGCGCCATGGACGAGTGTGTCACTTCCCAAAATACACATTAGAACAGGCCACCTGTGGCTCCTCGCTGCAGGCCCAATGTTAGACATCACAGCTCCGCTCTGTGACTCACAGAGCTCAGACATATTTCACGTGAATCCCTTTTAATGTTTCAAAGATTTTCTCTTGATGTAACACCATGATTGCCTCTGTGGTCTTGTTAATCAGGACGTTTTCCTGCCCTGTCAGGGAAGTGATCTGATGCTCCAGTTTGATTCATTTCCTTGTCTCCTCTTGTCAAAACTGCCCTTGGATTCCAGTAAATTCAGGTAATAATATCTGTACTTAGGTCTTACCAAGAGCGTGAAAGCTGACTGTGAATAAAACAGCTCCCTGGGCTTTTATTTCTTTTTCTGCTAGGAGAAGAATTTAACCAAGCTACAGAGCCTTGCATAAGTTTTTGAACCCTTTAAAGCTAGAATTTTGCAACCGCCAATCTGAATTTCATGCAGGATTCATGTGATGGGCCGACATAGAGCAGTTTATGATTGTAAAGATGAAGGAAAAATGTTAATTAAAATCTAAATAGTGTGTTTATATATATATATATATATATATATATATATATATATATATATATATATATATATATATATATATATATATATATATATATATATATATCAACAGCAGCATTTACTATGATACCCTAAAAAAAGGTTATTCCACCAATTCAACCACAAACCTACCCAAACATTGGCCCCCACCTAAACTACCCAAGAAAAGAAATAATTTGAGCAGAAGCCAACCCTCTAAATACTCCCTGTGTCCATGCCCAGCTTTTTAACCGGCCATCTAAGGTTGGCCAGTTCTGGTCTTTATTCAACCCATAAAAATATGGTGAAAATATCACCTTTTAGCCCATAGATCCTGTCCAAATTTAAATAAAAGGAGAGCCAAGTCAGGCTTGGCTGGCCCCGTTCATCAACCCCAGTCAGCTTTAAAAATAAGCTTAAACATCAATAGACATAGTCACATTTTCAATTGTCAAGCACAAGTTTATACTCTTTAGACAGAATGTACCATTGTCTTTTCCATACACATTCAATAACAAATACATTCTCGGGGGGGGGGGGGGGGGGGGGGGGTTGGATGGCACTCATACTTACTCTGGCGTAGCTGCAGGTCATTGGGTCAGACAGGAGAATCTGTTAACAGGAAAAGTTGTTGCGCAATCCTAAATCTCACATTTATGGAAGAAAACCCTAAATAGTATTGTTTGCTGTTAGTCACAAGCCATGTAAGAGAAACAGCAAACATCTGGAGGAATGTGCCCATATTACACCAAAATTAAACTCTGGTCCAGATGCAAAACAATTTATGTGGTGGGGAGCATAGCAAGCAGCACACAACAGTGGGGAGCTCCCTGAACACAACATTCCTTTCATGAAACATGGTGATGGCAGCATCATTCTGGTCTTCAGAAGAAAGCAAAGCTTTTCAGAACTTATAGGAGGATGGACGGAGCTAAATGCAAAACAACGTAGGAAGAAAACCTGTTAGAAGCTGGAAAGTACTTAAGACTAGGGCAGCGGTTGACCTTCCAGCACAATAGTGCTTAAAAGGCCAGTGCTGCAACAGAAAGGTTTAAACCAAAGGCCAGTTAAAGTAAGGATCTGAATCAAATGAGAAAATTACAGACGCTACTTCCAATCTGACTTAGCTTGAGTTGTTTTGCAAGAAGCATGGGCAAAAAAAAAAAAAAAACATGCTGGAGACAGTCTGCTTCAGTAATTGCACCAAAAGATAGTTCTATAAAGTATTGAGTGAGGGGCAGCTGAACACAAATGCACACACAACTTTCTTTTAGAAACATTTCTGGATGCTATGTATCCTTTTCCTTCCACTTCACAATTATGCAATGTGTTGTGTTGGTCACACAAAACCAAACTAATACACACTGAAGTTTGTGGCCATTACAGGTAATTAAAGCCATGTAAAGTTAAAGGGACATGAATGCTTTTGCAAAAACCAGAACCCTAATTTTTAACATGTTGCAGATCATGTTTCAAGCATTCAAACGTGGCACCGTTTTATTGCAAAGTGCGTCTGCAGGAAATTTAACGGTTGCAATTCAGAGGGGCTTTCTGGTGTGTGCCTCTCCCTTTTTTTTTTTTTTTCGTTACGATACCAAGACCATCCAATCTGTCCCTGCAGCTCATGCAGGCACGTATAAGAGGGTCTCCACGGTGGTACGTAGGACATGCATGTGTCCATGACGCAGTCGGCTGGCAGAACACTACCCTGCTTGCCCACGTCAGTGCGTAAGTGCCTGAGCTGTCTGTAGCTGACAAACATACTGTACCAGTGTGAAAATGCAAGCTGCCACATGGAGCACTGTGAATAGTATGTACCCATCTTCTGCTGTCTATCATTCATCATCTCCTACAATAGCTCGGAGCCCAACCGGCATCAACAGGGCCTGCCTTTATCTGTGTTATTTTAGTGGCAAACATTTCCCAGTGATGGAGCAGATGAGATTTTGAATTGCAGCGATGTGCAGTCACAGTGACCATTATCCGCACACTTGAAGACTGAAGAGGCATTGAACTCTGGCTACTGATGGAATTTCTGCAATTGTACATTTGGTGAGCTCAAATTCACATTTGCATACAGTAAATGGTCCTTGATGTATCTGCGGCACGGCAGTATATGTTTACCCGGTTTTAACAAAAGCCCCTGATAGAGACAAAAGACATAAATCATTTCCTTTCAGCTGAGTGACATTTATGGCTTTTGCTCCTGTAGATATGCAAAATACCTGAGGCCATTAAGTAATTTTGCAGGAGCGCTGAGAACCAGGCTCTCTAAGAAAGCAGATCGCTGCGAATGATGGCATATCAAGTCCATTAAATCCTTTGCCAAGGCATTACTAATGCTAAGATGTTAACATTAGAGTTGTTGCAACAGGGTGTTTATCCGAGGTAATCTGTATGTCTGTCTGAATCATATGTTTCAAAAGCAACCGGGGAGAAACAGATGAACATGATGTATTTTATCTTCATCTGATCCGCAGAAATTGTTCGATATTGGATTGGTTTTCAGTTAGTCAGCTGGCCTTTTTACCTGCTGAACCTTTTTATTTATTTATTTTTGCTCTTGAACGGTAAAGCAGACACATCTTTATTTTTTACATCATGCACACTTGAAAAACTAATCCATAGATGATAGAGGCTAATAACTACATATGCATTTCAACAGTTGGTAAAAGATGCTAGCGCCGAAAAGGCACTGGAGACTGGATGTATAGGTAAATTAGGATCAGCAGTCTGTCCTAAATATTTGTTCCAATTTATTTTTCTCAATATATAAAATGGCTAACTAATAACAAAGTTTGATACGTACAGGTCTATCTTAATAAATTAGAATATCACCAAGAAGTTGATTTATTTTCCTTGGTCATTTAGAAATGATGGAACTCATGTATTATATAGATTCCTGACACACACAATGGCAAATTTCAAGCATTCATCTCCCTTAATTTTGAGCAGGTTGGCTAAAGTCAAATGAAAAAACCCCAAAACTTTGTTTCTTAGAACATTGGAAAATACCATAAGACTGAAATGTCTCGTTACAGTCATGCTATGGTGAACTGAATGATGGGTAACGCTGCTGGTCAGCAGACAGTCAGTGATTCCACTCATAAGGAGGGTAGGCCACAAAAGATCAATGCTAAAGAAGCTAGCTCTATCCATGCACTTTAATTACAAATGTATCATTTTGATACAAATACTTCTGAGACCTCTACCTCTTCAACAAAGTCCGTATTTTTTTGAACATACAATTTACAACATACAAATGAAAATCTTTCACACACCCCGTAAAAAAATGCAGAAAATGTGAGGAAAATTTATTTTTTAGTCTAATATATTAATTACGATACAAAGAAAATTCGAAAGCCTGACATTTTATTTTTATTTTTAAAATCAACCAAAAAAGATTTTTTTTCTTTTTTCTTTTTCTTTTTGTGGAATTTCATCACAATTATCAGTATCAGGCTTTAATGAGTTATCGGAAAGCTGAGTGGAAAGAAAAAGTGTGGGGAAAGACTACAAGGAACAGGGATAGCTTTAGCTTTCAGAGTATCATGGGGAAAGAAGTCCATTCAAGAGTTTGAAGGTGATTCACGAGGTGTGAACTTTGATGCAGGGAAAGCTTAAAGAGCTATAAAACACAGACATGCCCAGGACCTGAGCGACATCTGCCCCATTCCTTGTCTTAAGCCACTACCTGAATCTCAGGAAGTCTCAGAGGCATCCTACTTGGGCTAAGAAGCAAAGGACTGGGCCGTTGGTCTTAAGTCTTCTTTTGTCAAATGAAACTCAGTTTTGCTTTTCATTTGAAATTAAAGGCCCCAGAGTCTGGAATAAAATGAAAAAAAGGTCATGATCCAAGTTACTGGAGGTCCTGTGGGAAGTTGGGATGATTTGGGGAGCCACAACATCTATTGGCTGTGGTTCTCCGTGTTTTATCACATCCAAAGTCAGTGCAGGAATCTACCTGGAAATTTGAAACTTTTTCATGCATCCTTCTGCTGAGTGCTTGACACCCGCCCCCAGTGCCAAAAATACAAATATCTGCTTTAATGACCTCGATATCGGTTGGATATTAGGGGTTTTTGACCTGAACCCCACAGAGAATCTAAGGATTGTTGGCAAAGGGATGAGTGACAGCAGACCCAACAATATAAATGAGCTGAAAGCCGCTGTTAAAGCAACCTGCATTTTCCTAACACCTCAGCAGAGCTGCTGGCTGATTGTCTTCATGCATTTATGCCTTATTTTGTGAAAACGGAGCCCAGCTCGCATGTTGAGTGGTTAAACTGTACTGTACATGGAGCTACTTTTGAGCAAGCTGACATTTCTGTACAAGAATAGATTTTTATGTATTTATACTGCCTATTTTACACGATTAAAATATTATGAATTCTGCCAATTTGGTATTTTCATTAACGTTTAGCCATGAGCATCAAAACGAACAAAAGTAAACACTTGAAATAAATCACCGTGTGAGTAACGAATCTATATAATGTACGAGTTTAACTCTTTGAAATGAATTATTGAAATGAATTACCCTTTCAGTTTCTGACTTATTGAGATTTACCCGTAAAACATATTGCTCTCCTTGCCGTCTGTCCACGACTGTGCTGCCTTAAAATCTCTGAAGGCTACCTTGAGAGCAATAAGTGCATCTTCAGTTGCCGGTGAAGCATCCCATTTATGCATGCTTGAACTCCAAACAATTCTACCTCTACAACAATAATCCAATAATGACTTTTTTCAGAATGTTTGAAAAATGAATTTGTTTGCTCATACCAAAGATCACAGGCAGTCTTAACAGCTTGAGCTTCAGATATCAGGTCACCTCAAGCACCTATTAATAATCACAGTCCTACTTGAGACAGTCTATATGGCTGCACAGTCTCGTTCTCGTGCGGGATTGATCCATTGTAGGGGTAATCACCGCATAATTTTATGCGCACCTTTGAAATGTGCACCCGGGCACGTCATGGTCCTTGGGGTGGGCTCGGTAATCAAGGTGCATAATCGCATGGCGGTAATGGCAATCAGGCTTTAGCAGATTAATTCCTCGGATCATGCATCAGCCCGTCGGTCCGGTATCTGATCATGAAGAAGGGTGTAGGTGGTCTGGAGAGGGCAGGTGATTAAAAAAAAGAAGAGAACCAGCACGTTGAGAAGGTGCTCGTTATGCAAACATTTTAAAGTGCCCAATTCTTTCCTTTTGCTCTCGCTCCCAAATTCTTCATTTGTATAACTGATCAGGCAACGCGCGAGGCTGAGAGAGTAACTTTCTCCTCTCTCCTTCAGAAATTAGAAGTCAACTCTGAGGTCAAGGAGTCCCTGCAGCCATCCTTTTTTTCCTTTTTTTTTTTTAATAAATTTGTGCACTAGATCTGTCTGTGAAAGGTAGCGCGTATGATGCAGCTGAAGTGAATGCTAAACTGTGAATACGCCGTAGCATAATGAACACCTTCATTGCCATCTCGTTAGGAAAATTCATAGCTGCCCTTGGAACATTGTGGATCTGGTTCCTTGCGATGTTGCCACAGCAGATTTTTTTTATACTGTGTGACAACCTGCATAAACCTGGATAGTCAGTGTAAAAGATCATTTCAGTGCTTGCAAATAGCCTGTTTGCAGTATTTATATAGTGCATTGAAAAAAGTATTTGCCAACTTATAGATTTCTTCTGTTGTTGTGTGTTTGGCACATGCAAACATTTCAGATCCATCCATCCATTTTCTATGCCCGCTTTTCCATGCAGGGTCGCTGTGGGGCTGGTGCCTATCTCCAGCGGTCGCTGGGTCATGTTTTTGAGCTGTGGCAGGAAGCCGGAGTAAACCCACACATGCACAGGGAGAACATGCGAACTCCATACAAAAAGACCCCAGGATGGGATTTGATCCCCAGACCTTCTTGCTACCAACTGTGCCACAGTGCAGCCCCACATTTCAGATCACTAAACTAATTTAAGGTCAGTCAAACGTAACCTGACTGATTGTAAGAAACTGTTTTCAATGATTATTGAATTTATTAAGGGGAACAATTTACCACAAAGGGAAAATGTAATTGCTTCCCTTTTTAATTACAAATGAACTCTGATTGACCACCGTTAGCTGTTTGCCTAACCACGCCCAGACCTGATTACGGCTAGACTTGTAAAATCAAGAAATCAAATAGAACCCGTCTGGCAAAAGCAAAGAGGCCAACCAAGGTCTCAAGGATCATGCCCCAATCTGAACAAATTCAAGAGAAAAGGACAAAGTCATTGACATCTATTGGTCTGTAAAGGACTACAGAGTCAGAGTAGCTGACCTACCCAAATTACGATTAATTAAAAGTACATCGACGACTCATCCAGGGTGTGAGAAAATAACCCAAGGCAAATATCCAAAGGACTGCAGGATTGAATTGCCTCAGTAAAGGTAATTGTTTATGATTTAACAATGAAACAGAGATCGGGAAAGGACACCACTAACCTAAAACAAGACACACGACCTTCTCACGTTTGCCAAAAACATCCTTTTGATCCGCTAGACTTCTGGGGAAGTAACCTGTGGACGTTTTCTTAAGGTTTGCGTCCTTTTACAGCGGGGGTGAAACTAACAGAGCATTTAATAAAAAGAACATCATAGTCAAACATAGGGGTTGTAATGGTCCGGGACTGCTTTGTTTCAGGCCTGGAAACAAACAAAAAAAACTAACAAAAAAAAAACAGTTAGCCTGTCAACAACTAACACCAAAAAGGAGGTTATATGCCCTTAGTTTGTCTGGAAAGTGGACACCTCTGGGGCTGCGGTGAGTAGGTTTTGTCTTACGTGCATCAGGTAGCTGTATTCTCCCCAGAGAGTCGAGCTAACAGCTTGCCAGAGCAGGGCCTGTGCAAAAGCAAATTTCTGCCATCTTTAAACTGCTCCAATCTTTAAAAATAGCACAGCACCTACTAACAGGTGTCATGAGGAGATAATCAGTGTTATTCACTTCTCCTGTCAGACAGACATAATGTTATGTCTGTCTGATGGAAGTCTATGATCACCAAAACTGAATAAAAGGTTTGGCTGAAGTCTGTCGCAATATTTCTTCTATGTGGAACACATATTGCATAGAGGAACATGTAAAGCTCAATCAAGAAGTATACGCTGCAATACAGTGTAAAGACCAAGAAAACTGCATTTGTGTAAACATTTTTTTTTTCCTTTTACACTTAACAACTTTCAGTGACAGCTTCTCTATTTGGTTACATTCAACACGTCCTGATTACATTTTTGTCCCAATTACCGGTCCAAGTCTTACAGGAGGAGGCATTCATTGACACCTGAGGAGCAATAAAACCAACGCCTTTTATGGGGTTGAAAGCATGGTAGCTTTAAAGTGTAGTAAAATAAGATGACATTTCATCTGTATTTTGCTGAACTCTATGACCCAAACTTTTTAACGATTTGCTGCTGCATATCATGCAGGCTTCCTCTTTGACCATTTTTAAATCTCTTTTATAGACTCATGTGGAAACGAATTAAGCCTCTTTGGCTTTTAATATGCAGCAGAATGTTGGTGTTTGTTGATTTTATGCCATTCTATGTTTATTCTCCTACGTTGTTTTATCAATTTTACTTAATTCAATGGCGTTTAAATTTGTAGGGTTTTTTTTTTAACAGCAATTTGGTCTCTGTGTTTTTAGTGCTGCATAAATAAAGTTGGATTGGATTGAACTCACTGACTAAAGATGTTCAGGAAGCAGGAGTCTTGCCTAACTGCCTTTCTTACAGGCAACAGATATTTCATCCCAAAACAGCTTGAGATTTAGATTTACTTTTATTTATTGAACAAGCATGTAAGTAACCATTACACACACACACACACACACACACACACACACACACACACACACACACACACACACACACACATATATATATATATATATATATATATATATATATATATATATATATATATATATATAAAACCCTAGCCCTAACATCTGCATTTCAGCCCAGGTTTCTATGCCCACTGATATTTTGTATAATGTTTTGAAACTTTTTATTTTAAAGACACCGGTATCAGTATTTTTTTCTACCTGTTTCCTGCGTGACACTAACCCTTTAATTGTTAGAGTAGCCAAGCTTTCTGTGTATGTGACCGGTACCATGTGAGGTGGGAGGAGACTGGACTCAGAGCTGGGCTTTTGGGTCACCCAGTGGCTCAGCAGGACTGTTTTATTTTTCCAACGCTTCCATGCAGAACACCTGCTGGCTTATTGCCTACACTATGGCAATCCTTGAGAGACATTTAACCAGCATGTATAAGAATGGAAAAAATTGTTTCGACACAGCAATGATGAAACCAATCTTTATTTATACTTTCAAATTAAAAAGCAGTGCACATGAACTATAACAATATTGATATCATTGATGTTACAACAATAAATAACCCAAAAATTCATGATTTATTGCATGTTTAGTAAAAAGTCTGATGACTCGCGCAGAGGGGACTGAGCAGGTCCCTCTGGTAATTCTCAGTCCTAAACTGTGTTTCACGCTTCCAGCTATTTTGCTAGATTGATTTATTATAAGCAGAGGTGGGTAGAGTCGTCAAAAAGGGCACCACTTCAACATATTTTTACTCAAGTAAAAGTAAAAAGTAGAACAAGAAATTACTCAAGGTAGAGTAAAAACGTATTCGGTAGGAAGTGTTTTGTTTGTTTTCACAGAGCTGGTTGCTTGTTTCTCTCACAGGAACTGGAAACACTAGCTGCCCACACTCACACAGTTTTTAAAAGCTGGAACAGAGAGATAGAATATTCTTCTCAAATGCTTCCACGGGCGTGTAAGAGTTATAATTTAAAAGTCATTTACTCTGAACTAAACATCTATCCCCTCGAACACGCAGCGCTGTGCATGTTTTATGTGTGCCCTGGGTGCGTGGAGCACATTTTGTCTGAAGACATGGGACACAGACTGAGTGACGGCTGTTGGTTATCGGTTGAGGAAGCTAGTGTTTGCCCTCTTAAATGTCCTTATTTATCATCGCTTTTACTATTGTGACGCTAAAATTATTGCCTGTGAAGTTTGTGAAGCTAACCTTTTGGTTGGCTGTTCCCACCTCTGCAGACCATCGGTCTTAATATCGCACTGTATGAAGATCCTGGAACGCCTGGTCCTTCGTTTCCTAAGGCCAGAGGTTGCTGATGCAGTGGACTCACTCCAGTTTATCAGGAGTGCAGTGGGGGTGAAGGATGCAGTGAAGTGAAGGACACTTTCCAGGATGTTTGGTGAATTTTGACTTGCAAGGGCTTTTAAAACGATCCGGCCCCTCATCCTGAGAGACAATAGCTGCTCAACTCTGCAATCAGAACTATTTAGTTTCTCCGTACAAATGGTGCCATACATTTTTTCCCGTCAGTTGAATTTTCCAAGGTCTATGTGGAAAGAATCAAACAGAATCCCCCCTGAGTTTGTAGTTCCAACCTTAAAACTTCCAGATCGCTGCTAGACCCACACAATCAAGGAATATCTAATCCTATCTGATGACATGAAGTAGGCTAATGTTTCTCAAACTGCAACACCTACTGCTCCGATCTAAAGGGATTCAAAAAGAAGAGATGCAAAACAGGAAAGCTCATCCAGGAGGCCACAGCGCACCTCATGCCACCCTTGCCTCAGCTAGGGTCTGAGTTCATGATTTGACAGAATGAGAGACTGGTAAAACATGGCACCAATGAAAGAGTTTCAATGCAACACATACTGATGAGCAAAAGAAAAACAAAGACCCGTCTCACACTGGCCAAAACAGAACAAAGAGCATCATATTTACAGTCAAACATGGTGGTGTGATTGTCTGGGGATGTTTCAGGACCTGGAGGACTAGCTGTTGTGGATTGAGTCGATGAATTATACTCTCCAGCACAAAATCCTCAAGGAGAACATCTGACCACCAGTTTCTGACCTTAAACACGGGCACACCTCCAGCAGGGCAATGATGTGAAGCACACCAGCAAGTCCAGCTCCTAAAGACTCTTTAAAGTTGACTGGCTCCTGAGTGGTTGTGTTATGTAAGTTGCTGAGGGTAGTTTGCAAGTGGCATGTGTCCGAGTCGCAGCAGGAGGCACACTGGGTGCCGTTCCAAAGCCCAGATGTATTGTGAGCTTTGTTTAGCTGGCATGTCCAGGGGAATGCCCTACAGAAACTAGAATGTTGTGAAAGAAGTCAATATTTTTGTCACTCATTGCAGAAGGTTTAACTATAATACATAGAGTCATTACAATCATCCACCCACTAATTATACCCAGCTATCTGTGCAGGTGGGTGTGGGGGTCTGGTGGGGTACACCCTGAACAAGTCGCCAGTCGATCACAGGGCATGGATTCATTACGGATAGAGTCAAATATGTTAGGCCTTTGTTTCTTATAGCTTACTGATAATGAAAACCCCAAATTCAGCGTCTCAGAAAACCAGCAAATGGAACACCCCTAATTTGCATTTTAAAAGTTCATTAATAATTTGCATGACAATTGGATGGAAACATAGCAACTGACACCCTCGACAAGGAGGGGAAAGAAGAAGTTGGCTTTTCAAAGAGTGCTGTATCAAAGCGTATTCATAGAAACGTTAACTTGAGGTGAAAGTTAAAGTTTGGCAGGAAAAGGTGGTCCAGCAAGGAAGCCCTGAGAGGCTGGCCAATCAACCCCAGGAGGACGATGAGAGATGCCAGACCCTTCAATGTAGGTGACCTGAGGGCTGTTATCACAACAAACTGGGCTTCCATTACGTCTTAACAGTTTCACAGATGGATCATTTCCATGCCACACCGCACCGATGCAGTGATTCATCCCAAACGAGGCCCAACCAATTTCAGAAGTCTGACATTTCCTGTTGAAATATCTTTCTTGGTCTTATGCAGTATTCTAATTGCTAAGATGCTGAATTTCAGGCTGTCATTATTTTTGACCCATAATTATAATAAATCTACTAAATAGATTTTAACTTTCCAAAATGAGTGATATTGAACTTTTTCACAATATTCTAATTGTATCTATTTTTTTAGATTTACTGTATCTGCATATATTTGATTTGAATAAGCAGTTTGGTTTCTCTTTGACTTCTAATATTTTTTAAGCTCATAAGAGTCTTTTTTAAAGGTATCATGTTAAATAGACAAGTATAGGAAAGATGTCTTCAGGACATTATGAGCAGTCCAAAAATTAAAAAGCATAAACTGGAAGCAATTTGAACACGTTTTCATATAAAACTAAATTATAAAATGGTTATAAACATTTCACCTTACAATTCTTAGGTTAAAAGATTTTTTTTTTTTTAAACTTGTGATTTGGATATATATTCCTTTTTAGGGATAATGTAGAATTTAATTAATTTACGCAAATGAAGCAGCACTGGCTTTGTGGGGCGACAGTGGCTCAGGAAGTAAGAGTTCGTCCTGTAACTGGTGGGTTGCTGGGTCGAACTCCCACTCTGTCCGTCTCAGTCGTGTCCTTGGCCACACTTCACCTGCCTTGCCTGCAGCGCGGATTGTATGGCAGCCCCACTTCTGTCAGTCTGCCCCAGGGCAGCTGTGGCTAGAATGATGCTTACTACCATTAATGGGTGAATGACTGATTGTAGTGTGAAGCTCTTTGGAGTCCTAGGACTTGATAAAGTGTGATGCAAGTACAGGCCATTTACCAAATCAATAGACGGGATACATGAAAAAAAGATGTTTTACATCTACATAACAAGATAAAACTGAAAATGTGATCATGAGTTGTATATTCAATGAGTTTGAAAGCCACCTCAGCCTCTGGAATTGAATCCCACTGAAAGCTCTTCATTGGGAAAACACGAACATTTCCAAAGGGAGTGCAGATGAAAAGCAACCTTTTGGTACATTTGCAGTGATGCTATTATTGTGCAAAGTCCCTGTCAAATAGCCATATTCTATTCCAAAATCTTGTTAAAAATCAGAAAGAATTTGTACAACTCAATAGAATTCATAAAATATACAATATATTTGTTTTCTCTCTTATTTCTCTCAATTTTTAAGCTGATCGTTGTGTTCTGAAATCCCTTTAATATCCAACCATAACTGTTGTTTGACTGATCACAAGATTTTGCAGTGGCTGATGTGCTTTGATTGCCTTTTGCTCACCTTGGTCAAACGTTCTTTATCTTGAGAGGGTGTAATATTTTGATTGCAATTGTAAATGATAATTAGAAACTTGATTCTGCTGCTTTCAGCACCTCCAGAAAGCAACTATTGCCAGTGAAATAAGAAAATGTAGTTAGAAATTAAACACCTTTAGATTTAGTTCATTTTAATAAATAGAAACAAGAGGAAACACCAGAGCTCATGTTCACTTTGTTTCATAGAATTGAATGCACAAGGGTAAAGTTTTCCATTAGATGGTGATCTTTGAGAAATGACCTTGCCAACCTCACAATTTGAGGCATCCATCTCCAATACGAACTGGGCAGCTGGATCAGGGTTAATGAGAATGGGGGCTTCAGTGAACCTTCTCTTTAACTTGACAAAAGCTTGCTCTGCTTCTTTGGACCAAGAAGAGTCTTTTAGAGGTTAATGTGGCGAGGGGGGGCGGCAACCACGCTGAAATCTCTGATAAACTGTCTATAAAACTTGGCAAATCCTAAAATGCTGAATCTGTTGTCTGGTGGTAGGTGTGTGCCAAACTAAAACTGACATTTTTTTGGACCAAACTTGACCTGTCCGTCCTCAAAGATGTAACCAAAAAATGTTAGGAATGTTTTATGAAGCTCAGACTTTTCATCCTTGATGAAGAGACTGTTTGACTGTTTTCTAGGAGTTGTTGGAGTACATGTCCGACATGATTTCAGTGTTCTTCTGGGGTATATAAGAAAAATGAGGATGTCATCGTGGTAGATCAAAAAGAACCTCTCAAGCTCTTCTGTTTATATAGACGCTGGTGAGTTTTTGCTACCAGTACTCAATGGATGACCAAATACTCAAAATGTCTGATTTGTGTCTTGGAGGCTGTTTTCCTCTCATCTCCCTAACAAATCTGGACAAAGTGATAAGCATTAGGATCTAACTTGGAAAAGATAGTGGCTTGTTGAACTGGTAGGCTGACAAGATGAGGGAGAAAGTTGCAAACTGAAAAGTTTCAATTTTAATAGTTATTTGAATGAGCAGAATATATGCAGAGTCAAAGGGTGTTATCTTTGACCCTCTAAAAAAACAAGCTCCAACAGGAGAGGAAGAGGGACATAGAATATGGGCATTAAGAGACTTATGAATGTACTAAGCAATCCAGGGTGTGAGCGATCACTGAGTTGCCCAGACGGGAGAAATGCACCAGGAAGGAGATCCACGTGCAGTCATATGCTGGATTGTCCATTGGGTGATACAGAGTTATAGACAGAGCCAAAATTCACTGGAGATTCAGATATTCGGGTGGCATGTTGTACAGGTCAAGGGGAGGTGAGGTTCTTGTGGATTTGGGACTAATAGAGAGAATAGCGAACAGTAAAATGGATGATAAATAGTGAGCTCATCATGATTTAATGCATGACTCTGCCCAATTGATGTGATGGTTATGGCTCCGGAGCCAAGGGTAACCTAAACGTGGAAGTCCTTAGTAAGGAAGACAAAAAATATATTCTTGTGGTGATTTTCTCATATAAGAATTTGGATAAGTTCTGTTTGCTGTGTGATGATTTCGAGAGAATGACCATCAAAAGAGGAAAGATAACATGAATAAATCCTCAAAGGGCTGGACTTTGTCTCTACATTCAAGCTCATCTTTCAATTTCTCACTGAGTGCATTGAGAAATGCTCCTTATTGAGTAGGGGAGTTCCATCCAGATTCTGTCACAAAGGTTCAGAACCCAGCAGCTGGCTGAGAAACATATCTCTTTCTTTGTCTTTATATCCAAAGTTTTTACTCTCTGATTCCTTGGTAAAAGGCCTACTTTAATGATCTAATACAGTTATTGTGCATAGATAAATGAATGGTAGCTTCATTGGGTACAGCCTCTGCACACTTGAAAGCCTTATCCTGGAGTAAGCCAATGACATTCAGTACAAGATCTTACTTGTGCCTTCAGGCAACAAAACGGGGAGAGTGACGAACACCAGAGCATATTGGAGCAGGAAACCTAAACAATTATCAATCTCACCTGAATAGTGTTTGGGTGTCAGGTGGACGGTCTCTTGCAACATGGGAAGGAGGGTGGAACCAAGAAGGCACTGAGGAGATAGCAGATGGGGTTGAGTTAGTGCAGGAATCCAGAAGTCAGGGGAACAGCTGATTATTCTGTTTGCTTACTATATCCAGGACCTGAGCAACTGTTCTGTTCTGTTTGCTAAAGACTAGTTCAAAGAATCGTAATGGTTGAGGAAAACGCCTTGTTCAGTAAGGGCGGTCCAGCCCTACCTTGTAACGCAAGGTAGGGCTGGACGATATAGAATAAAAGCATATCGATAAAATAGAAATCATATTGATCGATATTGATAATTATTAAAAAAATCAAAATATACATATACATAAGTGCAGCCCTTGCCATTTTATGCTGTTGCTTAATGTCCTATTTTTAAATAAATTGATTCAAACACAACCCTTTATTCAAACATCTTTTTACGAAAACTGTAAGTTAAAACTGTAAGAACACGTACTCTCTGAAGGCTGATGGCGCTTTCCTGGGTTTGTGATTGGTTGGGAGGATGCAATGACTGTAGTATAAACCTACACGACAGGCTAGAATGCACTGTTCTTTTATTGAACTTTTTATTGACCCCTGTTTTTGAATTGAACCATACTTCCATCGATCGATACATATTGGTTTTGAATTATCGTCCAGCCCTACCGCAAGGTCTTATTGGCCAAATAGTCATGCCTTGGCTGGCGCCTGTCATTGAGACCCTGGTACTGCGGACAACAGATTTAAATGTTTAAAGGTTTAAATGATTTATTGACAAAGTAATGTAAGTATTTGTAAGTATTTCTTCCAGGCTCAGGACCGGGTTCCAGGATGACACTTAGGAGGTCAAGTAATTATGTCAAAAAATAATACTGGAGTCTGTAAAGAGTTCTTTGAGTATGAATGGAGGCTTATTCGTTGATAGAGAGGGTGAGGATCTAGGGGAGGAGGTAAGGATATGCACAGGAGTTGAGGTTGACGGGCTGGATGTGTATAGAACAGATTCTGATGATGTTTCCATTCTTATTCCAGGAGTAAAGTAGTGGAGCGATGGATTGTTGGTTTGTGGTGGGGTCTGAGCAGTAGATCCCGGAGAGCGCAATCAGAAGGGGGGTAAAGAGACTTTCTAGATGAAACTCAGGCTTTGGATATTAAGACAAGAAGGAGTTCCAGGGAACAAGGAAGAAGGACTGGAAACCAGAGAGAGCCCTGTGGGCTGGAACAATGTTTCTTCCCCTATGAAAGTGAGAATTATCTGGCGTTGGTCTAAGGGAATCCACTCACCCATATGCTCCTCCTATTTGGTCCAAATGAGCTTTATCTGAATTGACACACCTGCCAGTCACACCTTGCAATCAGATGAGGTGAGCATACACATACTCCCAATCCTGCACACAACCCTGAGGATATAACACCACTTCAAGCTTGAAAGTTCATCCCAGTATCTTAATTGTTCCTAGTACTGCTGTCGTCTGGTCAGAGATCTCACAGGTTGTTCCTGGGATCTGTTGTGGGCACTCTCACAACTTGGGAGTCATAGTACTGAATGTCCAATGACCACTGGCAACCATGAGGCCCTAACTTCCCAAAACTCATTCCCTTAATTAGCCCTTTTCACATGTTTATTTTCATAGATATCACTATTATTTGGGATACCTACATCTATAACCACCACTCTTGCCTACTTTGTGTAACAGTCTGGATCTGGAAATCCCACAGGATCTTTATTCATCATCCACTCTTTAGTGGTGCCTCCCCTTTTAACCATTTGACCTCCAGCCCATACAAGTGTTCCTGTAAACTTTTCCACTCGCTTGGTTAATGTGTCCCACGTACGCTTTCCCTACCAGATCCGTACACCCAGTTATTAGGTGGTGGACTGTTTCACAGAAATCTGCATAGCTTGCATTTTTTAGTCCTTTCTGATGTGATAGATGTTCCTGTGTTTCCACGATAAACACTTATGTGTTTTTCTGTTGTCAGGCCCTCAAGTTTTCAATACCAGCCACTTTCTCAATCTATCAGTGGTACATGTTACGCTTGAGGTATTTGTCTAAATGTTTGTTGCTGATACAATCCAGACTTGTTGCTGTTTTATCTTGGATGTTGGTTCTTACAGTCCCTAGCCACCCATCTTTCTACTTCTATTTTAAGAGTGTTAGTGTAGTGAACTCAGGAGTTTCAGTATATGAGTGGTTTTATGCCATTACAACATATCAACATACTAGTCAGACTGGCAGAACATAAGCATTACTGTCTTGTACCTTGTTTTCCCTTTTCAGCAGGCTCTTCCGGAGTTGCCTCGCTCCTCTTAGGTACCTGGTCGTAGTTGATTTCCTTGTGACCTTGTCAAGGTTGCTGTTTTCCTCTGGAATCCCAAGGTATATGAAGCTGTCTTAAACATTTGTAACATTTGAATTTTTTCCATGGTTGCCCTCCACATTTCCAATGAGTTCCTGCTGAAGGCTTTCATAGCCCCGTTGATGTGCAGTTTCATGGACCGATGTGTGTATACAGATTGGCTATTATGAGACCCAACAAAAGTTTAGATACTGTGGATAGTTATGTTATATGTCAGTAAGTGGATGTACTCAGTTTTCAGGGGTCTTTTGTGACTAGAACTTTCCGTCCTTGGGTCCAAACCAATTTGTGCTTGTAGGTGTTCATGGAACACTTGCAGTTTCTTCAGCCAGTAAATGTGAATCGTATCAGGGTCTGGTGAAGGTAAAACTCATTATCACTTTGTTGGATATCTGAGATAAATCTAGGTTTTTGTTCTGGAAGATTGTTGTGGTGAGCTTTTAGACCCAAATGGGTTACTGGTGTTCCCTGAGGTCTTCCTCTTCTATCTTCTTCACTAAAATTGTTTAGCCTCATCTTTGGATCTCCCTGTCTTGATGATGAATAAAGTGGAGGATAGAAAAATATAAACTCAAAGCAAAAATGTGTCACCGTGAACAACGACAGGAAGTTATGTCTTTGTGAAAAACTCAGCACATAACTGGCAGAGGACCTGGGAGACATATCATCTGTCAGTCAGTCATCTAAAACATGTCATGTTGTCAGCAAAGAAAACCACAGAGATCACCTCCTTGATACAAAATTTCTGTTTTGGAACAAACAGTCTTTTTGACTGGCTTCTAAGAATAAGGTGACAAAAGGTCCAATGTTAAGTAGTTTCTCCGAGTTGTCTGTTGTGGGTCAAACTGCTACCAGTTCATCCGTTGAGTAGAGGAGTCCTTTTTATGCCTGAATGGTCTTAAAGATCAGATTTAATTGCAATAATAAACAAAAAGCTCTGAAAATGGTTGACAATGGCGCTAAAGTCAGCGGAAAACCTTCAAAAGAGCTTTTTCAATTCCTAAAAATGATTGTCCAAGTCAACTTAAAAGCATTGGAAGGAAACTGTAGCTCATTTGAAAGTAAAATGAATAGAAAGAGAGAGGTGCATTAAAACTTTTGCACAGCACTGTGCAAATCTCGGATTGTTGACAGAAATAACTTTGACGGAAGTTTGTGTATAAAAATGTCCACAGGGCTATTACTTGTTGTAAATATCTGGAAATTTGCTGTCAAATTAGCATGCATCTCAAACAAACAACAAAAAAAAAAAAAAAGTCTTGCGTCCACCTACCTATATTATTACGATTTTATATACTTGCAACTGTTAACCCCTCTTACCATGGAATAAATTACTACTGTATGCGACCGTGCATCCTGTAGGGCTGTGAGTGATTAGTTTAGTGCTTTGACATTTGCAACAGCTGTAATGAGGCATGTCTCTGACAGTCGTGTCACCACCAGCAGCCTATGTCTCAGCTGCTCAGTTCAACACTGAGTAGGGAGGCACAGTGTGGCCAAACACTGGCATTCTTTCTAGATAATGATGGCTCACCCAGTGGTGAAGCAGAGGGAACGTGTTGAAGTCTCAGACAACTGTGCGCATGTGTGTTTTAGAAAGGAAGTGAGTGAGCGAGGCCCATCGAGAGCCTATGTGAAGTTTTTTTTGGTGTTTGTGTGTGTGTGTTTGTGTGTGTGTGTGTGTGTGTGTGTGTGCGCGCGTGTGCGTGCTTGCGTGCGCACTCATGCCTGTCATTGCCAAGATGGAATCAGAGACTGGAAGAGGAGGCTGGCTTGGGACATAAAGACTAGGAGTATAAAAATGAGTGGGCCGAACTCGCTCATACAGTCCACCCTCCTGTCAAGTCAAGCAGGGCGACGATTTGCATGTGCACACCAGCCGCAACAGCAGCCTCGCCGTCTATTCTGCATCTAAATTAACCAGGGAAAAATCAAGCGTTGGCTCTTTGGAGCGCTGTGAAATGTATGCAAAATGTAGCTACTTCAGCGGCAGCTTGTTTCCTCCGCCATAACTGTTGTTTCAGTCCCAGCCGAATTGCCACAGCTGTGAAGTGGAAGCATTAGCGAAGATTAACTCAGATCGGGCTCATTAGGAAGAGAAGCACACACTTTACAGTGCCGAGTGAAAGGATTTATACACCTTGAACTTTTTACCAAGAAAGATTTCAGTGTAGAGTGTTGGTATTTTTATGTGGAAAAAAAAACAACACAACATAGCGCATAACTAAAAAAAACGGAAGAAGAGTAATACATGGTTTTTATCATTATTTTGTTTTTACATTATAGAAATATGAACGTTAAGCATTTATATTCCCCCCCTGAGTCAAAACATTGTACAGCTATCTTTTCCTGCGTAGCTTCACTTATTGTCTAATAGCTTTGGACATCTGGAGACTGAAACCTTCATTCATTCTTCTTTGCAAACTAGCTCAACCTCAGTCAAACTGGATGAAGACCATCTGTAAACATAAATGTTGAAGCCTTGCCATAGCTTCTCAGTTGGAATTAGGAATAAACTTTAAACGGATCATTCTAATATATAAACATGCTTGGGTAGCTCTGGCTGTATGTTTAGGCTCCTGGTCTTGTTTGAAGGTGAACCTCTCTTCCAGTCTCAAAGTCTTTTGCACAACAGGTTTTCTTCTAGCATGACATAGCATGATGCCGCCACCACCTTGTTTCATCTCGCATGAAGGCCAGAAAGTCTGTCCTCATCTCAGTAGAGCTCCTTCTACCTCATTTGTGCATTGGCTCCTTCAAGGCTCGTGCCAAACTGCAAACAACACTTGCCTCCCTTTTCAACAAAAGCTTTTGTTTTTGCTTTCCTTCCATAAAGAGCAGATTCGTGAAGTTTCTGACAAATAGTTGTCTTGTCAACATGTTTGCATATTTTATTTGCTTTAAAAATACTTAAAAAAAAAGCACTTAGCATTTTCCCTCCACTTCACAATTACATAGTATTTTGTGTTCATACACCATGTTACATATAAAAAAAAATACATTAAAGTTTTAGGTTCACAAAATGTGTTAAACGTTCAAGGAGTCTAGGGGCCGTGTTTGCAAGGCACTACACGAGGGGAGGGTTTTAGGTTTGTCATAGCATCATGAAACCCTCAGAAATCTGGATTTTTTTTTATATTCATATTCCTACACTAACACCAATACATATATATACATTTCCCTCTGACCTAGAGTCCCAAAGGCCTCCATCCTGGCATTAGAATGAACTAAAATAATCTGTTTTTGCAGATAATAATCCATAGACTGTTAAACAATGTCCAATTGCAAGCTTTTTGACCCTGAAGCAAGTAATAACACTTTATTATTTAGATGCATGTCAACACATGTCACCTTAAGCTATTAAATAATCATGTTTTTTGTTTATTTTTTTGTTTGTTTGTTTGAATTTGGCACTCTGTATCCTTATAAAGTGAATGCATCCTTGTCTGTCGCTGGTTGTTGTATTTCAGTGCAGACCTTGAAAATTAACCATCTCAAGCAAGCGATATTCTTGCCAAGCTTTGTTTTGGAGCTGTCAGAAAACGCAGACAAAACGTTTTGAATAATGATGCTGCACACTTTCCTTATTTCTGTGGTTGCAACCTCAGATGTGCTGGCTAATGATGACTCAGAAGACGAACGGCAGAGAGTGCTGGACTGATACAGAATGAGGGAAAAACAACCGAACCAGCACACCGGCACACCGTCTAATCTTTGAGGGTCCAGCAAGATTGCTTTGTTTTACCTTTGGTAGAGAGAAGACCCAGCATATCCAGCGAGATCCATTTTTGGATTGTTTACAGTTTGGTTCAGAAGTCCAAAGGAGGAAACGACCAATAAAAATGAGCGGCAAGTGCCAGGAGAGGAACCGCTCGGCGTCGAGGGTGTTTACTGTCAGTAGAGTCTACCTCTTATCAGTTTCTCATGGGGGTTCAATGTGGTAAGAGCTGATTGACAAAAGGTAACTTACTTGAAGTTAATCCATGCTTTTCCTTTCAAACTGCTCTTTAAAGTCAAGACAGGGGTTTAGAAGTCTATGTACAGATAGAAAGATAAATAGAGACATTTTTAATGCCGTTAAATCATTAATTGGCAAATGGTACACTGAATTTTCAATCTCAGTTACTTTCAGGGTCATTATTCAAGTAATTGCTATGCCACTCTACTATATCACTCTTCACTCAGATACATTAGTTTAATTGCTAATATGTGAATTACTAAGTAACTCATGACAAATATCCTTCCCTTTAACATTATTATCACATTATTATCAAAATATAGAAAAAGATAAAGAAACCTCAAACCTGTAGTGCTGGAAATCTGTAGCTTTGGAGATTTTTAAATTCTATCTATCTATCTATCTATCTATCTATCTATCTATCTATCTATATATATATATATATATATATATATATATATATATATATATATATATATATATATATATATATATATATGTTTATATATATAATAAGTTACACACACACACACACACACACACACACACACATATATATATATATATATATATATATATATATATATATATATATATATATATATATATATATATATATATATATATATATATATATATATATATATATATACATAAATTAAAGGGCATTGTGCAAAAGCATTCAGGCCCCCTGAGTCAATACTTCTTGGAACCTCCTTTCGCTGCAATTACAGCTACAGGTATTTTAGGGTGTGTCTCTACCAGCTCTGCACATCTAGTGACTGATTTTTTTTGCCCATTCTTCTTTGCAAAACACCTCAAATCCAGATTAGATGGGGAGCGTTTGTGAACATCAGTTTTGAGATCTTGCCACAGTTTCTCGATTGGGTTTTGCAGACTCCAACAGGTTTTCCTCAAAGACTGCCCTGCGTTTGCCTCCATCCATCTTCCCATCAACTCTGACCATCTTCCCTGTCCCTGCTGAAGAGAAGCCCCCCCAGAGCATGATGCTGCCACCACCATATCTCACAGTGGGGATGGTGTGTTCAGATGTGCAGTGTTAGTTCTCCATCACACACGTGTTGAGGGGTTTTGGTCTCGTCTGACCAAAGCTCCTTCCTCCACAGGTTTTCTGTGTCTCCAACATGGCTTCTGGCAAACTGCAACCAGGACTTCTGATGGTTTCCTTTTACGATGACTTTCTTCTTGCCTCTCTTCCATAAAGACCACATTTGTGCAGTGCAGGACTGATAGTTGTCCTGTGGACAGATTCCTCCACCTGAGCTGTGGATCTCTGCAGTTCATCCAGAGTCACCATTGGCCTCTTGGCTGCATCTCTGATCAGTGCTCTCCCTCTTCAGCCTCTAGGTTCAGGTGGACGGTCTTGTCTTGGTAGGTTTACAGTTGTGCCGTACTCTTTCCATTTCAGGATGATGGATTGAACATTGTGCTCCGTGAGATCTTCAAAGCCTAAGCGTGCTGTAAACCTCTCCACAACTTTATCCCTGACCTGACTGGTGTGTTCCTTGGACTTCATGATGCTGTTTGCTTCCCAATATTCTCTTAACCAGCCGCTGAGGCCGTCACAGAGCAGCCGTCTTTGTACTGAGGTTAGATTACACACAGGTGGACTCTATTCAGGCATCAGCAATCATCAGGCAACGTCTGAAGGCAACTGGTGGCACTCAGAGAAAAGGGGGCTGAATACCGTTCAGTTTTTTATTTGTAAATAATGTTTTACATTGTATAAATTTCTTTGTACGTCATAATTGTATATATATATTTTGTTGGTTTCCACATAAGATTTAAATAAAATATATTGACTGTAACAAATTATACATGTTTGTAGCTGTAATGTGAAAAAATATGGAAACGTTCATGGGCTATGAATGCTTTTGCAAGCCACTGTATGTATGTATGTATGTATGTATGTATGTATGTATGTATGTATGTATGTATTGCCTTACTGTATGGTGTGCATTATTTTTGGCTCGACAAATAAAGAAAGATGGATTTTGATTGACGTGAGACTAGTAAAAAAAAAAAAAAGTTGTGTGTTTTGATTAATGCACTTTTATAAATATTAATTTAGTTTCATTTGGTTTGAAATACACTAGTATTATGTTTCAGACCTTGTGCGTTTTGTTTGTTTATTCCTGCAATTACTGCAGCAGTGATCCATTAAATAATTAAAACACATGACTATTGGAGGACGGAATAGCAGGCGGAAAAAACTTTCTTGGAAAAACACTTCATTTCCTCTGCAGGTCTCCATACATCCTTCTTTTAACACTATAGCAGAGCTGTTGCATCTCACCAACTTCCTCCCCCCCCCCCCCCCCCCCCCCCCCCCCCCCCCCCCCTCCCCCAGCTGTTCATAATAGCCAGCTCACCACTTCTCCGACAAGGTGGCTTTTAGCCGGTGATTGACTGTCACTCTCTCCAGCGGTGGGGGCTGGCGGAGAACAACGTCCCTCCCTGTCTGAGTGTATAGGAGCCCTGCTGAGGTTACACAGGAGTGTATCAGATACAGTATGCGTTCCCGAGCCTTGAAGAGCCGGTTGTATCAGACGGAAGCCGTCTCTGATCTCAAACCTGTAGAGTGTCGGAAATCTAAAGAGATCTGGCTTTCTTTCGTTCTGATTATTATTTTTTTTTTCTCCCTTTTCTTCCCTCCTCTCCTGTGATTCTTCGTGCTTTAAATGCAGCCCTTTCATATGGATGAGTCAGATCAGCAGCTCACATTTAAAATCAAAACAGTTTCTCTCACTGTGGGTCCCCAAATCCCCATGTCTTGTATTGCAAGCAACCACCGTGTGAATATGTAAAGCGATTCGGTGGTTTTTAGAGCTCCGTTTGTTGCCTATAGCTGCGAGAGATTTTTCCAACGTGCAAATTTCCAAATGAATTCTTTTTTTTTCTTCCCCCAACGTCGCTTTTCCTCTGATTCGAATGACTCCAAATTATGTTTTGAAGACTTAGCGGCAGAAACTCGCAGGTAGAAACAGCAGAGGGGGGAAAGAGAAAAAAAAAAAGAGTGAGTGCTGCTGTTGTTAGTCATCTGCGATCCTGTCACTCAGTGCTGCTGCGGCATAGGGTCTGCTTCCTGTTAACAAGATATGTTTACAGCATCAGCACTGGGCTCCCACTGTCTGTGGGTTTGTGCGTTTATGCTCCTTGTCACTCCTGAAGATTGACGCGTCCGCATGTCTGTTAACCATTAACTGGTCAGGAACTGCCATCTTTTTGAGGAGACAGATAGTGACAGGGTCCCTGTTCCTCTGCAGCGCTCCCTGGCTGAGGCGGACCTTCCTTTGTCGGCGTGTGGAGGGGATGCCTGCGTCTAACCATTAACTCTATTCCTGACACCCAGGCCTTACTACCGCGGTGACAAATCGCAAAGTCCATGCAGAACTTTCAGGATGGAGAAATATTAACCCCACCTCAGCTGGGGCTCTTCCTCCGTCGGGCCCGCGGATAAATGAAGAGATGCTGATCGTTCCATCACCATCAACTTCTCCTTCCTCCCACTCATTCACTCACAGCGTTCGGGTCTCTTCAGGCACTTCTGACACGGTGGCGTCTTGTAAAGGAGGAAGAGATTGATATGAAGAGAGGTTCATGTGCTGCTTCCTGGCTGCGGACGAGAGAGTGATAATTTATGGACTCATCACTTTGCAGGTCATAAAAACAGCTTTTTTTTTTTTTTTAACAAAGAAAAGCCCTCAGAGAAATTATCATTATGAACGAATCCAGAAGTGTGATTGAAGTTGAACAATCACTTAAATAGAGCCGGCACAATCAAGGGTTTTAATTCATGGAGCATATTCTCTACATTTGTGTCCCCTTCTTCCTGTAAATGTGGTGCACACAAGCTTTTATGCGTTATTCATTACGGTGCCTCGAAAAAGTATTAATTCCCGCTAAATTTTGAAACGTTTCATCACGCTACGACTACACATTTAAGTGTAATTTAATGTTTTTTTATGTGACACACTAACACAGAGTAGTGTATTGTTGTGAAGTGGAAGAAAAAATCTAAATGGTTTTCAAAATACTTTACAAATAAAATGTTTAGAAAGCTTGTGATTCCCTTTGTGTCACAGAGGAAACAACCTGCAGACAGAAACCCGACGTTTGTGGGACGTTTGTGGATAGAAGAAACCCTAACTTTGAAAGAAAACCATAACAAGCCTTGTTTGCCACAAGCAATGTAGTGGACCTAGCAAACAAGTGGATGAAGCCAAAACTAAACTTTCTGGCTTACATGCAGATAGCTGTGGGTGCTGGAAAACCAACACTGTGAATTATGCAGAACGCGTAATCTTCCTGATGAAACATGGTGGTGGCAGTATCATGGAACAGGGAAGCTGGTCACGATGATGTGAGGATGCAAATCCGAAAAGTATGGCATGCATATGCATCATGCCCCATTCTAAGACCCCTAAATGCAATCGAGTGCCAACATTTGTCTTCAGCAGTCGCCTAATACCTAAACAGAGTCCGCCTGTCTGTAATCTATTATCGGTAAAAATACAACTTTTCTGTATCTGGCTTAGAAGTGTATTAGAGACATTACTGAACAAACAGCATCAATAAAAACGAGGAATGCAGCAGATGGGTCAGGCATAAGGTTGTTCAAGGCAGCGTTAGGTTATAAAACATCTTACAATGCCCAAAGCTGTCAAAGTTATTTTTTTTTTATTCTTCATCATAAAACAGAAAGAGGTAAACATGGCAACTGCAAATCATCCAAGACATATTCGTCAACCTAAAGTACCAGGCCAGGAATGTGGAGCGTGAATCAGAGTGTCCAAGAGGCCCCTGGTGACTCTGGAAGAGCTGCACATCTCAGGAGGGATAATCCGCTACAGGGACAAACGTTAGTTGTGCACCCTGCAAACCTGGCCTTTATGGATGAGTGGCAAGAAGAAAACTATTGAAAATGAAATGCTTAAAAATGAATTTTGCTGTTTAACAAAAGCCATAGAGCAGGGATCACCAACCTTTTAGAAGTCGAGAGCTACTTCATTGGTACGAAGGTCTACCTGTACTGAGCTTAGAAGAGTCAGAGTTTACCTTAACTTTATGTAATATATTATTACATAAAGTTTCTGATGTATTTATCATTTTAGATCTATGTAAATACAAGTATGATTAAAAAAAGAAACTAAATAAAATAACATTTTAGATGCAGCTCACTGGAGGGTTGTGCTATTTTTTTAACTGGCTTTTTAACTGGCGTTTTTAGGGCACCACGTGTGGTCCTTGGGGGCTACCTGGTGCCCGCTGACACCATGTTGGTGATCCCTGCCATATAGGGACATAATAAATGTTTGTAAGGCGCTGTAATCAGATGAGACCAAAACTACATGTGTTCAGGAAACTAACACAAGACAATACCCTGACCAGGCCAATACCACTGTGACGCATAGTGGTGGCAGCATCTTGATTTTGAGATGCATTCCTTCAGCAGGTATAGCGAAGCTGGTCAGAGTTGACATAAAGATAGATAGAGCTACAGATAGGGGCAATTCTGAAAGAAAACCTGTTGGATGCTGCCGATTACACGCCCTGCTTTATTCCTGTAAATGCAGCAAAAAGGAGGATGTACAATAAACTGACCTGGGGCGGCTGAATACAAATGTACCCACACTTCACTGAACTGCATTATCACATAAAATTCCAATGAAATGAATCGAGGTCCGGAGGTTGCAATGTGACAAAATGTGAAAAAAAAAGTTCAGGGGGCAATAATCCGTTTGCACGGCACTGTAATTTACGGTATTTATGACCATAGTAGGTCTCTCTGTTTTTTTTTTCACGCCTCCCAAATATTGTCTCCCTCCTTCCACCAGATGTCAAAAGGGTAAAAGACTCAACTGTCGCCTCCATCATTAAAACCTGCACCCCTTCATGAAGTCGGCACACCTCCGTCGCGTCTCGGCACCCGTTCCGTTAATGGTCGCTCGCGGCCCAAATGGACTGAAGGGCTTTCATGTGTCCTGAACAGTCTACTCCTCTCATTACGGCCCATAGTGGTCACACATCAAACGGCCTCATTATTTTCAACAAGGGAGGGAGCGCAAGTGTGCGACCAGTTGGAGCTACAAAGTAACTTCCAAGTTCAAATACATAAAAAAAAAAAAGAAGAAGAAGAAGAAGAAGAAAATCAGCACTACTATTTGTACTATCCAAGCAAAAGGCTTCGGACATGAAAGTGCCGTGTATCCTCTTGTCTGGTGAGATTGTGTGTCGTTATTGTCCACAATACAATCTGGAACTTTACTTTTTTTTTTTTCAATTGAATATTTTAAGCATTTAAGAAACCGAAAATGCATGAGCGTGAATACGCCGCGCCAGATTAACATTTAACCCCGGCGCCTCTGAACACCACGCATCGTAAATGGATTTGCACAATCTGACTGTTAAAGTGCCCCAACAATGTTTTGATATCACGGCAACCGCCGCATCAGCTCTCAGCTGAATTATGCCTATTTATAGTTTTCAAAGCATTTTACATCATTTACATAGAAAGGTCTAATTTAATATAAGCTGACAACAATTTGACAAGGCAAGATCAAAGGTTAAGCTAACACACAATGGCTGTTAAGTCTATTAGCATGGAAATGAATGCAACACCTCCTAATAGCCTGTTGTCATACCTACAGTGAACAGCCTAAATAAGTTGCAGTGGAAAAAAAAAAATGGGAAAAAAATCACAAGGGCTGTACTTGATAAGACATACTCGTGTTTCTATGACAACATCCATGGCTCAAGCTAAGAATGCAGAGATTTGGATAATCGTTGTCACCGTGATGCATTCAATGTTTGTGCTCGGACGATGATGCTGTTTGCAGCCCACGGGGGCCACATTCCATTCAGAAATTCAAAAGTGACTGCAGGGATGTACAGCACTGAGCTGCACACGGCACTTTTCACCTACCAGTGTACTTTTATTTAAAATTAAGACAGATTCCTGCTTGTGCAGGTGTGAGCTGCGCGTCTCATTGGCTAATACGGTCGAATGGTGACAGTTCTCTGCAAAGTCTACGTCAAGAACCTTTTTCTGTGGACTTTTTCTGCACCGCAAAAATAAATAAATAAATAAATAAAATAACATCTTGACATTGTTTTCAGATTTGCATACAGTAGTATCTGAAAAGCACATGACCTTATTGATTTAACCAGTGGCATTATATAATCAGATGATTTTAATACTACTGTGTTATATCAATGGTCTTGTTGAATTGTGTGGAGTTGCAGCTGAGTTTGACCATATAACTGGATTGCATTGGAATGAAATTAATTGATTTGCTATCTATGCAACTCCCCGGGCATCAGACCTGGTTAGAAAGTTGCTTTAGATCACATATTGTCGACAATGCAGACGACTGTCACCTTTAGCTCTACATGAGGAGTGAATGCTGCTTGTCAAGAATTGATGCAATCTGCTGGGTTTCCTTAGATAGGAAACTTTTTGACCAATCTGTAAGATTTGATCGAATTTGACTCTGCAAAGTGCCTTGAGATGACGTGCTGTGAATTGGCGGTATATAAATAAAATTGAATTTAATTGAATATTGTTGACATTGTGGTGCTGTATAAATAAAATGAGTCGGATTGAAGGGTAAGTACAAACCAAACCCAACAGCTCACATCAGCTTTAAAAGACCCCCCCCCCCCCCCCCCCCTCACTCCAGGAACCGAATAAAGACAACCTGACAATGAGTGGGAGAAAAAAAACGGTCAATTATTCTAACGAGGAGAAATCATTCAAAACGCACTTTAAGTGTGAAGTTGAGAATTTAATTTGTTGTTATCTGGTCTTAACGTTGGCAAAACGGCTATGAATCAGGGAGAAAATTACGCAGGTAGAAGTCATTTAGAGATTTATTGTATTTGACCATTTGCTTCTGATTTTGCATTTTACGAGCTGGACTGCTTTGGTTATATATGGCATACTCACAGTGAACTGGCATTGTTGTGTGGTGAATGTGATAATGACTTTCAAGCTGTTAGCCTGCAGTTTCATCACATTTTATCCCTTTAATGACTATAATTGCCTCTCGAGGTGATGTATTGATATTGGCCGAGCTCCCACGGGCTGTGTGTTATTCCATTGTGTTACTCTGAGTGTTAACAGACAGCAAAAAAGCCCGTTTGACCTCGTGATGAAGCAAGTATTTTCTCATGAGCCGAGGAAGCCAAACAGGCTGTCATTTTGCACAGTGTGTGGTCTCTGAGTACAGTCAACGCATTGATTTGTAAAAAAAAAAAAAAAAAAGAAAAAAAAATCTGCTCTGCTTTAAGAGCTAATGGATATTGAAGTCAAGTCATTCATACAAATTGAATATTGAATATAATTAATTTTAAGATGGTATTGCTAAATATCTTCAGTCCTCCAGAAATGTTTGATTTGTGATCTGCTCCTGACAACTGCACAGTACTTTTGTTTCTTGTGAAAACAGATATATTGCTAGTGCCCTCTACTGTTCACAGCATGAAACTCTCTATTTCTAAGAGCTTCGCCTTAGTAATACAGTAGCTCAGCGGGTAGTACTGTATGTGTTCTCAGTGCACATTTTCCTCAAGACCTAATTTAATTTGAAAGATTTAAAGTGAATTTATGGGTCCCTTCAGTTATGACTAATTAACTATGAATTTAGGTTTTCACTTTTCACCCAAGGCCTTCCACATTTGTGAAATTAATGCAGGCACAGGTAACCTTGTGTCCAACAGCTGATAAAACGAAAAGCTCTGGATGACAGAAGAATCGAGGGTCGAAAGCAAGTACAAGAAAAAGGGAGGTACTTAATTTAGCCAGATTTAATTTAGGGATTTCAAAGTAAAGGTGTCATCAGGGTCATCTCAAAAATTAGAATATCATCCATCAAACTATGTATCCCTTGTCTATACCAGCTCATCTGTCTATACCCGCTTATCACCAAAAGTTATTCTGATAAGTAAATAAGTGAAAATCATACAGTCCATCACACACAGGGTTGTATTTCAGGTATTTAGTTATTTTAATTTTGATGATCATGTCTTAGAGCTAAAAAAAAAAACCCTCCATAGTTCAGTTTCTCAACAAGACATCAAATTGGTTTTAAAAAGGATGTTTTTTTTTCAGCCTTCATTCAAATTCAAATTCAAAAATATTTTATTGATCCCAACGGGAAATTAAATGTCGTTGTAACACATATTAATCCAAATTCTTCAGAGAGTTATTGCAGATAGGGATGGCTGTTGGCAGGAAACATCTCTGGTAGCGGTCTGTATTGCAGCGAATTTGAAGAGGCCTCTGACTGAAGACAGTCTCACGAAGAGGATGGTCAAGGTTGTCCATCATTTTCTTGATTTTATGAAGAACCCTTCGTGACATTATCATCTCCGGGGCTGAATTGAATTTGAATGATGGAAATACGGTTTGAGCTAACCCTGTTTCTCCTGAAATCTGCAAACATCTCATTGTATTGCTCACATTCAAGATGAGATGATTGTTCCCACACCATGCCACAAAGCGGTCCACTAGATCTCTGGACTCAGCTTGGTGTCCATCTCTGATTGTCAAGTAGTCATCGATCCAGGTGATTGTTGAGGCCTCCCCCTGAGTCTTCTGGAGATTCTGTCAAAGCAAATCAGGCTGAATTGCGTTAAATGCACTGGAGACATCAAAGAACATAATCCTCACAGTGCCGCCTGCTTTGTCCAGATGACAGTGGGTTTGTTGAAGCAGGTGCATGATACCGTCTTCCACTCCAAGTCCACGGAGATAAGCAAACTGCAGGGGGTCCTGATAGTCTGCTTGTCTGCATACTCAGGTGGACTAAAGGGAGTCTTTCCAGGACCTTCATGATGTGGAATGTCAGCGCAACATGTCCATAGTCGGTAATGACTAAAGGGTAAGGTTTCTTTGGTACAGGAACATAGCAGGAGGTCTTCCACAACAATGGAACCTTCTCTTGGGTCAGGCTAAGTTTGAAGAGATGTCCCACAGAAATCAAGACAGCATAGCATGGAGGTGATCCACCTGTGGTTCTGCTGAGGTGTAAGGAAGCCCAGGTTGCTTTGATAGCTGCCTTCAGGTCATCTGCCTTCTTGAGCCTAGTGTCTCTGATCTTCGTCTTGACGTTATGCAGACATTGTGAACGATGTTTTGATCATGGCAGTTTTCTGACCAATGGACCCCATGGTCCATGGCAGGTATTTGTTAATTTGCCAGTGTGGACAGGTACCAAGTCCTACTGGGAAATGAAAGAAGCATCTACTGGAACTTCATATGAACTTGTCTAGATTATTGTTTTTCCCCTTATGTTGGCTAAGATTATTCATCCCTTGACTTCTTGCAGATCTGTTAAGAGGAGATATATAATGCAAACATATCAGTCCAGCTCTGGCTTTACCCTGCTGGTTTCCTTTCCATCACAGGATTGATTTTAAAACCAATGGTAAGTGTCTTCTAAAACACCACATATCAATAAGAATACTAATGTCACCACATGCTCTTAGAGGTCAGATCAGAAAAGTAGAGGTGATTGTGTCTTCTCTGTGCTTCTCCAGAAAATGGTGGAACAACCTATCGATCCACATAAAGGCCGCTCATACTCTTGGGACTTCTAATTTACTTTTAGAAATCGATCACTAATCATTGGCTTTTGAATAAAACAGAGTTTGACATTTTAAGAACTTCAAATTATTATTAAGTTGTTCTTGCTGTGCAGCACTTGCTTTTTGTAAAGAGCTGTACATGTAAAAGTGAAATGTACATTAATATGAAGCTTGCCAGCAGAGGGAAGCCTAAAGTTCTCTAAGATTTCCTGCTACACGGCTGCACTAAATTTGGACCGCAGCAAAACAATGCTGACCAACACCAGTAGATGAGAAGGCACCCCAAATCATACCTGATTCTGGATACTTCCCACTGGCCCTCAAGTAACTTGGATTCTGTGCCGCTCCGCTCATCCTCCAGACTCTGTGACCATGATTTCCAAATGAGATGCAAAATTTATGTTTACAGTGGGGTGCAAAAGTTTTCATACCCCTTGAACTTTTCCAAGTTTTGTCACATTGCAACCATAAACATAACTAGAACTGCTAGCAGTTATAAGCGGGTTAAAAACATTTTTACAGATAAACAATTGAAAAGTGTGGCGTGTCCTAAAGTATTCAGCCCCCTTTTCTCTGAGTGCAACCAGTTGCCTTCAGACGTTGCCTGATGATTGCTGATGCCTGAATAGAGTCCACCTGTGTGTAATCTAACCTCAGTACAAAGACGGCTGCTGTGTGACGGCCTCAGAGGCTGGTTAAGAGAATATTGGGGAGCAAACAGCATCATGAAGTCCAAGGAACACACCAGACAGGTCAGGGATAAAGTTGTGGAGAGGTTTACAGCACGCTTAGGCTTTGAAGATCTCACAGAGCACAATGTTCAATCCATCATCCTGAAATGGAAAGAGTACGGCACAACTGTAAACCTACCAAGACAAGACCGTCCACCTAAACCTAGAGGCTGAAGAGGGAGAGCACTGATCAGAGATGCAGCCAAGAGGCCATGGTGACTCTGGATGAACTGCAGAGATCCACAGCTCAGGTGGAGGAATCTGTCCACAGGACAACTATTAGTCGTGCACTGCACACATTTGGTCTTTATGGAAGAGAGGCAAGAAGAAAGGCATCATTAAAAGGAAACCATCAGAAGTCCTGGTTGCAGTTTGCCAGAAGCCATGTTGGGGACACAGAAAACCTGTGGAGGAAGGAGCTTTGGTCAGACGAGACCAAAACCCCTCAACACGTGTGTGGAGGAGAACTAACACTGCACATCTGAACACACCATCCCCACTGTCAGATATGATGGTGGCAGCATCATGCTCTGGGGGGGGGGCTTCTCTTCAGCAGGGACAGGGAAGATGGTCAGAGTTGATGGGAAGATGGATGGAGGCAAATGCAGGACAGTCTTTGAAGAAAACCTGTTGAAGTCTGCAAAAGACCTGAGACTGAGGCGGAGGTTCACCTTCCAGCAGGACAATGACCCTAAACATAAAGCCAGAGCTACAAGGAATGATTTAAAGCAAAACATATTCATGTGTTAGAATGGCCTAGTCAAAGTCCAGACCTAAACCCAATTGTGAATCTGTGGCAAGATCTGAAAACTGCTGTTCACAAACACTCTCCATCTAATCTGGATTTGAGGTGTTTTGCAAAGAAGAATGGGCAAATAAAATCAGTCACTACATATGCAAAGCTGTTAGAGACACACCCTAAAATACCTGTAGCTGTAATTGCAGCGAAAGGAGGTTCCAAGAAGTATTGACTCAGGCGGGGTTGAATACCTTTGCACTATCCCCTTTTCAGTTCAAATATATAATTTAAAAATTTGTTTCTACTTAATAACTGTATACCACTTTTTGTTGGTCTTTCACATAAAATTCCAATAAAATATATTTACGTTTGTGGTTGTAATATGACAATGTGTGGAAAAGTTCAAGGGGTGTGAATACTTTTGAAAGCCACTGAGGACTTTGGACCACTGCACAACAGTTTTTTCCCCCCTTTAGCTCAGGTAAGGAAACAACTGCTGGTGTTTCTACCTCAGCAGTGGCTGAAACACTTGAAATGTGACAGCTGCAGATCTTGTTTTGGACATGATTCACAAGATTAACAGAAATAAAGCATAATATATGAAACATTGTGAATCTATATAAAAATGGCTTTTAATTCTTGCATAAAATAGCTGTAATAATTACATTTTTGTTTGTATTCTAATGTGCAGAGATGCACCTGCACAATATTCAGACTTATATTTACAAAAAGCATTTGCAGAAAGTTGTTTTCCTTCACATTCACAATTCTAATCTACTTCACGTCGGTCTATCAGGTAAAAAAAAAAGAGTAAAATACCTTTCTGTGACAAAATGTAAACAGGTTCTAGGGCTATGGGTATTTGGCAATGCACCGTACGAATGAGATAGTGAAGGAAGAGCAAACTATTTCAATAAAAGGTATAATACACTAATGATAGTAATAATAATCTTCTATCCATTTTTATATTCTGTCTTCACACAACCAAAATAAACTGAACCCCAGGCGAAACACTTTCCTTGTACAACAATTGCAGACATGTGCTGCGGTTGCTAAGCAAACTGACTAATAATATCTACATGGAAGAGGTTTGCATTAGTGCAGCAAGCCAAAGCACAGCACGTCTCAGTCTCTACCAATCTAAAGACAATGAAGGTTCACCACACTGTAATTACCCAACAATAAGTTTGTCAGTCACCTCTCATACATATGAATGAGGGGGGACGGATAAAGGTGTTCGGTCTAAATTTGCCAGGGCTTTTTTGACGTGAGAGCGAGAGGGGGAAAAAAAAAATGGCCCAGCATCACATTCATCCTATCAAAATCTCCCGAGGCAGAGAATGTTAAAGCTTTTGTGTGTCAGTCTTTCTCTGTCATGGCTGGATGAGTGCGGCATGTAGAGGGCGTAGAGGGGTAGGGAACAGATGTAACAGGTTTAGATGTTTTACCTAAAAAAAAAAAAAAAAAATAGTGAGGAGAATTTTACAGGCTCAAAATCATATGTAAGTAAAACATAAGTACACTCAATTTTCTAGGTTCAAATGTTTTATACATGTGGGGTAATTGAAAACAAATATCTGGTCAGCTGCAGTCTTGGATAAAAAAAAAAAAAACATGTCATCAGAAGGAATGAATATGCATCAATTTTAGAGTTGTAACAGTGCCTAGACTCTCCACAGGGTCTGTCAGGTTAAAACGTGCCTCTTTTAGGATATACCTGCTTGTCTTAGATAGGAAATTATTTTGACCAATCTGTATAATCTGATTGAATTTGACTTTGGAAAGTGCCTTGAGATGACATGCTTCATGAATTGGCGCTATATAAATAAAATTGAATTGAATCGAACCTTCTAGGGCAGGAATGACCTGAAGTAATCAGATGTGTATGAATGAAAGCATCAAGCATTGATCTCCCCAATTATTATTTTTTTTTAGCTTGCGTTCACTCTAAATTAGTTATTTCAGGTATTAGAGACTTGCTTATGTCTGTTTAAGCACATTGTTCTATGACTGATCCGTTGCCTCCTCTGAATTGTTTTCTTTTAAGACATTTAACTCTAAATTGGCTTTTTGCCCAAACGTTGTGGCTGCAAAACAAGCTTAAAGCATCACTCCATCCACAACCATGCTCAATAGTTGGTAGGTGTTTGTGCTGACATGCTGTTTGGTCTTCAGTAAGCATAGCTAAACGTGTCCAAAATATCATTTCTTAGCTGTTACTTCTTTTCAACTATTTGGGGAAGGTATTTTAACCTTCCCTTGTGTGTAGTAAACTAATGAGATACCCACTTTTATAGACCTGCTCACATTGGCTGATGATTATTTATCAAATGCCTTTAAAATGGAAGTAAAAGTATGAGGATATCAAGCACTGAATTTGTAAAGCAAAAAAATAAATCTGTTATGTAAGTTTTGGATGCACGGTGGAGGACATGAACATCTCTGAGAGGAATGACTGGGACCAGGATGAACAATTAAAGCATGATAAAATGGGTGTGGCTTTGGTCATACTGGAATGGACAGGCTCAACAGGTTAAAAGCTCAAATCTGCATATAAGATACATTAAGTTTATCTCACTGTCTGGCATTGGTAACTTCTTGGTTTATTTTTTAAAAATGGTCGGAAAATAAGAGAAACCAAAATCAATAGAGAATAATAAATAACAGAGATCTCACACTTTTTACAGTATAATAGCTTAAGGTTATGTTCAAAATTGAGTAGGAAGAAGTGGAGTCCTATTAGATCGTACACCAGTGCCCCTCTATGTAAGAACTGCTCCTGTTTCATCATACTGGCGGATTAATCGTTTCCATTAGGCATCATACATTATGTAAACAGTCAACCTGATTTTACAGCTTGTCAGACTTAATTAAGAGTTAATTTAAAATGACCATCAATTCTCAAACCAAGTTTTTAGAAAAACTTTGTCCCAAAAAAAAAAAAAAAATACTCTGGGTTATTTTCTGAAACAGCTGATCCAGAAACAAAAATCATCTCAGTTTTGTTATCATTTAGAGAAGGAGAACTGAAATTCGCCCAAGATTTGACGTCATCAAAGCAGTTTAGTAAAAAACTATGGTAATATTTTAAATCTTATCGATTAATTAATGATGACAAATAGTGAGAAGAGGATGGGTCTGAGGACACACCCATGAGGACACCAATGGTAAATGGACCTGCATCTAAAGAATGTCCATTGGTTTTTTTGTTGTTTTTTTATCTATTTGTCTGTTATAAAACTTACTATATCTGTGATACTAACTGTGAGACTAACTTGAAATCATTCTATAAAGATAATAAGGGTAAAATTACAAACACATTTGAGTATTTAATTCTTCCCTGGTGGGAAGAAACTCCCCACATGTTCTGACTCTTTTTTGGCACTACTTCACTGACTTCCAAGATGCATGGAGAGGGTGAAAGATGTGGTGAAGTGAGGACTCCAGCAACACGTGGAAACAACTTTATTTTCTGACCAATGTGTTTCGGCGTGTGGCCTTTATCAGGATCATCTTGTAAATCCACAGGAGTCCATGATGTTGAGCTCTCGGCTCTCTTAGAGCCACAACAGCATATGCTGCAAAACTGGTCCTTCTTTTGAATAAAAGCTTGTTTGTTGTCTGTTTGTATTAAACAAATATTAACCAACCCAGCAAAGATCAGATGACTCACTGCATGTGGGGGAGAAGACAAACACGCGGACTCTCTTTGTTTGTGCTGCACAGGGATGTGTGACTTCAAAATAATAATTTTATGATAAATGTTTCCACTGTATTATAACCAGAAGAAAACAAAAATTCAATATGCAATATATGTCACATACATGATTTACAAGGTGCAATAAAGACCCTGGATAAGATATTACTTCATTTATTATATTCTGATTAGTTAATTTGTTCATGTTATGTGATATAGCACTAAAAGTGTTTGTTTATGTTATTTATTTTTAATGACTAATGACCATTAATGAAATGTGAAAAAGCATACTAGCAAAAAACATTTTCATAAATCTGTGGACTTTTATTTTTGGCTGTATGAAATGTACTTCCATACTTCCTAAATGTACTTAGCCTTAAAATAAAATAATGATAATTTATTGCGGTCTATACTGCATTTAACATGTTTTATATTTTTTAATGGGAGGTGCACTACTTCTCTTTGACCAGGGAGTGGTGCTTAAGCGCTTACATAGGATTCCTTGGGATCCTGAATGCCCCTTTCCCTAAATTGAACAGTCATACTTATTACCAACGACTCCCTTCCCAATTAAAATACTTTACCAAGACTCTGCTTCTTACCCTGCCCTTAGCTTTTAAACTGAGACTTCAAAAACTAAGTAGTACCTTCTTTTGGAGCAGTTTTTTCCAATGTGATTCATACCCGTTATACTAGTTTCAAAGAGATAGCAACACGTTACATGCCAGAGTAGGGAGACAAAGACCAGAAGTAGAAAAAAACAAAAAATTAATGAGAAGAAGGATCTTTTTAAATGAGAAACCAAACTGCTGTCTTGATGTTGGACATGAAGATGTTGGAATCTTTAGGAGAAAACAGACAAAGGCCCTAGGTTTGGTCACAACAGATTACAAATAACCGAAACACAATAATTTGAAACAAATGACAGGCGGCTGAGGGCAAGGATGACTGATTTAGAGTGTCCTCAGTGGCCAGAATCCTGCATGTTATTGATGTTTACCCCGGTTAAAATCATCTGATTTAAATGAATTGAGTTCCAGCAGAACCTTGTGACAAGTTGAGTTGGCTCTTCTGTTGAATCAGGTGTGTTTGAACTGGAGACATTTCTAAAACATGCTTTAAACCAGCATCTGTGGACTGGATCTGTGTATGTCTGGATTCTTAATCTAACATCGGGGGTGGGAAAGTGTAAATTAAAGGTATATAGCCACATAATATGCATATACAAAAGGCAAAAAAAAAAAAAAAAACACGTGATAATGATAAAATAAGGATATACACACCAAGCCTCCATCTTGATAGTGTTTTGATGGCCCTTTTTGTGGATAAAAATAGCCCCAGCACCGGGCGCGATTGACAAATATAAACAGACGTGGTGACATCTAGCGACAGTATCGCAGAACTATCATAATGCCGGTTTGCTTAATTTAAAAATCAACTGTAAATAATGCCAGACCAAGCCTGACCCTCTGCAATGCCTCTCAATAAGGCGGCAGCTTCATTGAGAGGCATTCATCTGTGTGATTGAAGACCAACCGTTATTAATTAAATACACCACAACTTTAACAGCCTCATTTCAGAACATTTGCTCATGTCAATGAACTCTGCGGTCACATCTGAGTTATCGGCAGATTTAGCGGCTGCTACAGTGAACTGCATTCCCAATGACATCCCAGTCTTTTCCCTCTTATAATAATAATAATAGTAATGATTTTTGTTTTTGCGCTGGGATATGCTAGTAGCCGTTAGCCGCTTCCTTATGTTAACCCCTGCTGCGCTTGCGCAGTACGTACTTCTGTTAAAGTTGTAAATAAACATGAAAGGCTTTATTTACTACAAAACTGAGCAAGAACAAAGCATAAAACACCAAAATAACAACTAATATGTTCGCAGGACGTGAAAATCTTTCATAAAAACTTTGTATGCAACCACAGTGATCTACTAACGTATAAATTAAAAGGAAAGTCAAATAACGTGGCTATGCACCTTTAATACTCTCATCCACGGGTGGAATGTAACTAGTTACATTTACTGTAATTAGGCACAATTTGTGTGTATTTTGTACTTGTTAAAGTAGGTCTCAAAAGTTGAACTTGTACTTGAGTATGATTTATAATATAATATAATAATATAATATTTTTCTCAGTTACATTTGAAATCACATCTATTACCGAGTAAATAATAAAGATAAAAATATTGGACGTAATGGCAGTGATCCGTCGGCTGGGTTTGAGGTCAGAGTTACCAGATCCCAAAATGTAGACATGTCAATCAGATGTTAGTGACGGTAGCTAGCAAAAAAAAAAGTATAAAATTAAAAACAGTTTGGGATCAAACTCCTCTCCTCTTTTCTTTGTGAAATGCACAAGAGGAACTTTCTTATTCTCATTAAAAAAAATTGTTGCGAAGAAACTTTCACATAAAGTAAACTTTTGATCTGGTATTTTTTTTTACTTGTACTTGAATAACACTTTACACTGGTAACTTTACTTTTATTTAAGTAAAATATGATCAAAGTGTACTTTTACTTTAGTGCATTGGTTCGGTACTCTTTCCACTTCTGCTCTCATCACACTTTTGCACATCTGTCCCACGTTTCAGTTGTGTAAAAGATCAGCTGCCTTTGATAAATAATGCTCCAGCATCATCGTCCTACACACTATATCTGATACTGCTTCATACAGACTTTGATCTCTTGTTAAACAGGAAGATTTTCTTGAACATGTAGTAAAGTTCCTGGGTATTAGTATCACATCTCTGAGAAGTCAAATAAACAAAACAGCAAGAAATTATCTGACCATTTTGGTGCATTCACAGGTTGTGCACCATACAGAGCAATGTGCTTTTCTTCTGATATGTTTAGCTCATCGTTAGATATTGAAGACTAGTAATGCCAACAACAAATGCTGCTCCATTCTGATGCAGTAAAGAATAATTATATACCTGTTATCCCAATAAACCTTTAATATATTCAGAAGGGGTGCATCAAAATACTTTATGAAGATAACAAGCCTTGATGTTTAGATTTAGATTCGGAGCCACACAATGCATTTTAGATATTTCTAAATACATAGTAAGATACAGAACAGTGTGACTCTAGTTTAACACAGCCCCGTTATCAATACCCGTGAGGTTTCACCCTCAGAATCTGGAGACCCGATAATTCAGCTAACACAAGAGATGAATGTTTAAAAGAGTTTATTTTAAAACTGGTGTTGCTGGAACAGGAACTAACTGGAGACCGTATCAGGATCACTGTAAAGAGGAGAGCAAGCTTAGTGGCCAGGGAATACTCAGTGAAAGTGTAGAGACACTGAATAATCTCTACTAACCTTTTCAGATGCCGGGAGGTTGCACTGACTCTGAAGATTGAACCAGATGGCTCTGTCTTGGGGATCTGAATGACTGATTTGGTTCTTGCCGATGTTAGGCAGGGCAAGCTCTAGCAGGGAAGGCATGGACTCACTCCGAATACCTTTATAGAGTAAGGACTCTTTAGTCAACGTGGTGCTTCAGCGGTTGCCATGATAAGTGCTGTCCGAATAGTGCAGTCAGTGAGGAAGGAGGCAGGAAAAGTAGCCTGTATGCTCTCTCCCCGTGGCTTGTTTTTTCTGGGAACCCTGCGTCGTCCCTTACTGTTGCTGACAACACTTTAAGTATCCCACAGTTCTTTGAATGACATGACGTATCAGCCCAGCACCCTCACGGAAATCAACAAAAATGTCTGATAGAGTTCTTACTGTTGATGCTGTGAAAGGTCAAGGAGCAGCAGCTAGAATCTATTTTTAAGGGTATTCGGAAGGAGCCATAGTCAGTTTGGGGGGATCATACACAGATGGACAGTCCACAGGGCAGAGATTTACAGAAGACCTAGGCAAGAGGGCAATTCGTGGTCCAGGCGAGAGAATTGGTAACAGGCGGCACACACACACACACACACACACACACACACACACACACACACACACCGCAGAGGTATCCAAGCGGGGCAGAGATAGGAGACAGGACCGAGGTCCAGGCTTGGTTCGTTACCGATTGACAGGAGAATCCAGACAGGGGCTAGGGGGGCAGGAGAAACAGGAAAAAAAACAGGTCAAACACGGGTGATCAGAACAAGGAACACTGGATCAGAACAAGGAACGCTGGATGGTCTACTCACACAATGGCTTTCAAGAATCTGGCGCTTACACACTGGGAGGACCAGGAATATATAGTGCTCCTCCCAAGTGCAACAGCTCCCGGTAATCAGAGCTGTACTAATTGCAGGTGAATCACAGGAAACAGGAAATTATGTCATGGGACTGCAGCATCTCGGCAGGAACAGGCCAGAACCATTACAATACCTTCTTTTTTCTTGTGACGGTCATGGATGGTCAGTGCCTATTTCCAGTGTTTGATGGGTACGTACACCCTTAACAGGTCAAAATGAAAACTGATACAGAGGTCTACAGCATCTCCTGGTCAAAACCACAAGACTTTACATTTTAAAGAGGCTTCCAACTATCCTTTTACACATTAGCACAGAGATGATTTAACCGAGTAGGCCATTGATGTCTTAGAAACAGACATCAATGGTCTTTTGTTTTTTAATTATATATTTTTTAAAAACCTATATCTTTTTAGGAAGTCCAGAAAAAATAAAACATGTTGTTAGTTGTGCTAGACTTGCAGGTGACAGTGGTATTTTAAAATGGTTTCTGTCAGTGTTAGGCTTTTTTTTTTTTAACTTGAAGCATATCACGTTTTGGTAAAAAGAGTCATTTGGTAATTCTGGTGTTTCAACCTCTACTTTCTTCATTATTTTTTTTGCTGTTGTTTTATTTGTTTTGTTTTTGATGCCAGGTTCTTAAGATGTAAGGAATGGAACCTTAAAAAGGGGCACAGTGTCCTGTGTCCCCTTCGTTCTGGTCCCAAACCTGGATAAATGCAGAGAGTTGTGTCAGGAAGGGTGTAAAACCTTTGCAAACAATAAGATCATCTGCACACCAAAGACAAATGACTTGCTGGGGCGACCACTGAAAGGGAAAGCTGAAAGCTTTTTAAAATCTTTAACACATTCTTGCTGTCTCAGGTGTCTCATGTTCTTGATTCTTTTTGTGTTAATATTCATGAAATTCTAGTCATTTTTGTATCTTCCCGTAGTTGGCATTACCTTTTCTCTGGTTTGTATATTTTAATTTTTCTGCATTTCCTTCAGTTTATGTCTTTAAAAATGTTTATTTCCAATGTATTCTTGCTTGGTATCTCTTTTTATTGTATAAAGTCTATTTCTCAAACAATAGTCCTATTATAATCTGCCAAAACATTTAAAGTATGATAAAACTCCTGCTCTATTGCTTTTCCTCAGTGATCTAGCCATAGACAAAGTTCATCACACCTCAATCCCAGCAATCCCAACTGCCTTGATAATTGAATCAGGCAGCAAACAGACCAGAAAACACCAGTTTGTCTCTCTTTTAATGTAATGCAGGAGGAATATCTCTCTGTCTCTTCTATCTGTGGTGGGCAGATGTAATCGATCCATCTAAAATATCCTCCTCCTGATGAAGGAAAGCTGGACTGCTTTTAAGGACTCTGCCTCCTTCCTCTGCCTCTCCTCTGGTCTCTGATTATGGCAAGCTGTCTTATGATGTATTTCTTAGAGAACTTCAAATCAAATATTCTCCGCTCTTTCCTGTCAAAAGAAGTATGTCAGCTTGCATTCGTCCTGTCAACATTCAGCATTTCAGATGTCTCAAGTATTGTTCTTTTGGGAACAAATGACACAAATGTCTCATTGCTGGGTATTAGACTTTGAGCTCGGGATATTCTGAAATACAGTCCAATTCAATACATTAAAATATGCCTTCTGATGAGGGAGGGTTGTTTTTCAGATTAAAAGTAACTTGAAAAAAACAACAACAACCCTTAAAGCGGGTATTAAGCATACTTTTCATCCAGCTCACATTTCTGTCTCATTTTTAAATAGAATTCGCTCTATGCTAAAGGAAAAGTAAAGAGTTAATGGCAGAACATCTTCTTTAGCGGATACATCTAGGAGAGAAGCACAATTAACAGATAAGCTCTAAGCAACCTTTGAAGTCACACAGTTAGTTGTGGCAACAAACAGTGAGGTACACCAAAAGTCCTTCGTTTGGGAGACAGATTTGTGTTCAGTAGGCAGCGAACATGAAGTCATTGGCAGCAGCGACTCAGCCAGTGCCCTCTCACGGAAAGTGTCACACCTAAACAGAGCACCAGATCAGATGTAGCTTCTATGAAGAGAAAAATAAACATGGAAAATAAATTCAAAGGCACAAATAACAGCACATACTGCAAAATTGTATAGTGATAGAAGAAAGTAGCAGAAATATGAGAAGTATATGCAGATTACTATTACTATTACTATATTAGGTGTCAAGTAACTAAGTGCACATACTTTGTTGCCTTACTTAAGTAGAAATTTTGGTAATTTATACTTTACCGGAGTAGTTATTTTTTCAATCTACATTTTACTTCTTTTTCATACATTTTCATGCAACTATCTGTACTTTCTGCTCCTTACATTTTGAAAGTAGTCTCATTACTTCTATTTTATTTCAGCTTGTTTTCGTTCTGGCTCAGCAAAAAACAAAAACAAAAAAAAATTCCTGTAGCTACTTTTGGATGCTAATTTACATTCCAATATTAACAACTAAAAGGTTATTGATAATATGTCTCTGAAGTTTGACATTTTGCACTTATACTTATATGCAACCAGACATCAGATTTTCTGCTGTTGATGCTCACAATTGCACCTATATGGACCTTTAATATATTTGCATTATACTAAATGGTTCGTTTTCAATGGTCATGAGCATGAAACAGCCAATCCCAACTTTTTTTGAAACATTAATATCATGCTATACGATCATAGAAATAATGGCCTGAAATATGTGAATTATTTTTCAAACATATACACATAAAAATACACAAAAATACACATATTTAAAACATATTTGAGATGTGTGTATTTCAAATACACATATTAGTAGTGCATTGTAGGCCCCTGTGGTGTGGGATAAGATTTTGTCCTTAGTGGCATTTCTTTACTTAAATTACTTTTATTTTAATGCTTTAACTGGTTTTGAATTCGGTACCTTTATACTTTTAATTGAGTAAAAAGTTTGAGTTGATACTTCTACTTCTACAGAAGTATTTTTACTTGATTCACACAACAAAACATCAGAGTTTTATCTATTTGGAATGGTTTGAATCAAAGGAAAAATAGACAGATGAACTCTTTCAGTTCCGGGTGTGACAAATTAACTAAAAACTAGTTACTGTCGAGGCTTAACTTGAACAGCGCTGGATGTCACGCTTTGCTGCGTGAACGTGGCGTCGAGGTGGATTAAATCCTAAAACGGCCTGCCTTACCTCGGGTCTGGTCCTCCTCTGCAGGCCTTACCGCTCTCTGCTGCAGAGAAGGGGCTTCGTGACGTCACTGGCGGCTCCAGCGGCTCGTTGGTTGGAGCAGGGGGGGAGAAAAATGGGGAGAAGATTGTGAGGTGAGTAGGATGCATGTTTTCCTTCTCCTTGCTAAAACCTCGCTGCCTCCTCCATCGTTGACACCGGGTGCGGGTTTGGTAGCCGTCGGCCCCCTTCACGCCGCCGCTGCCTCTGTGCAAGGCTTTGATTTGCGGCGTCCTGTCCAGCGATGATCCAAAGCCGCTGCGAGGACCGGGGAGAGGATCAGGGACACGCCAGGTTGTCGCCCTTTTTTTTTTTTTGGGTCTCTCTCTCTCTCCTCCCAGGGGAGCGCAGCCTGCTGCGATCAGCATGGCTGTGAATTAACCTGCCTGCCGGCCTGTTTGCGCGTCCTGTCATTACGGCGGCTTTCTGCTGTAGCATCAGGGAGGTGATGCCGCTCGTCCACACCCACCCGATCGGGCTGCTTGTGATTGATCTGTGTGCAGTGCAGATATGAGGATCGATGGGTGTGTGTGAGTGTAGTTTTTTTTAAAAAAAACCACTGAATGTGGCAGTGTTTACCCTGAGCCGTTTAGCTGCTGTCAGTCTGTTCACAGGGGGGACTGGGGCCGGTCTGCACGGCCTGTGCGCTGGTAGGAGGAGGACTTGATCCTCTGCACAATATGTGCAAGTTTAATTCTGTGCATCAGTTTGACGTCGCACTTTGTACACTCGTTTTTCGGCTGCTTTATCCCCAACGTGAGCCATTGTCGTTGACATGGATAAAAAGAATAACAAGACTGCAGGACTCTGTGATATTCGTACTGTGATTCTCCCACGGGACTCCTCACACTGTCCCAGTCAGCTTTTGGCTGTTGGGGGTTACACACTATTGATAAATGAACAAGCCAAGCTGCTGGAGTTTCGGAAACCGTCATATGACTAGTGGGCCTTAAATCCCTCTGTGGGAGAAGTCACACTTACACAAAAGTCGCAGTATTCCTGCAGAAAACAAAAGGGAATGCTGCAAAATCTATGCTTCAGCTCAATGGTGGCTTTGGTTTTGGGCCCTATAAGCAGTTGCCCTGGGGGTGGTGTTACAAACAGGGGTGCTCAAGCACTATATATATATATATATATATATATATATATATATATATATATATATATATATATATATATATGTGTGTGTGTGTGTGTATAAAACTTAACTTTCAATTGCACCTTAAATAAGGGTCTTTTTATTGCTTTTGCAATCAATGAGGAGCTGGCACGCTCACAGCCTGCCGTCTGCTAAGAATAGGGGGACTATTTTACGTGCCATGTGCTGTGGACTTCGCTGCATTTTATCCTGTTCCAGAATTCAGATATTTTCGAGCACTTTGGTGGGAGGGGGTGCAGCAGAAGGAGGGCCTTGCCTGGAGCGCCATTTATGCAAAAAGGGCCACTGCTTCAGGTCAAGATCAAACCAGATGTGACTGTAAAATAGGTAAAACGTACTGTGTGCACCACGGCAGGACACAACATACATGTATGCGTGCAGAACCTCAAATAAACGGGTCGTTCACCGGCCTTAGAAAGACTTGAACCTGTTGTGCCATGAAAACCTCTCTGATGATGCAAATATTGATAACATGAGGCATTTGGACAGGAATGCATTTCTCTCCCTCTCTTTACTTACCGTTCAGCAGCTGGATGTCTTATAGCCAACCGTATAGATCAAACTGCGATGGAGCCCTAATTCATCCAAGCATGTCAAACGTAGCCGCCTGGTTGTGATGTTTAGCACTAGCAGATGAATCTTTGGACCAGAAACGTATGGCGTAGGCAAGATCTGGACCTCTTTGTGTAAACTCTGTAACCACTGCATTTATTATTTTTTTGTTATGACTGCATGCGGTTACAGTGCCTCATATTCACTACCCCTCGTTTTAATTCGCCTCCAGACACAAACTTCAATGTATTTTATTGGGGTTTTATGAGCTAGACCAACACAAGCCAGCCCACAATTATGGAATGAGGGGAAAAAATCTATACTGTATGATTTTCTAAAATTCTTTTAAAGAAATACTGGAAAAGATTAGAGGCTATTTGTATTCAGTATCGTTTACTCTGATACTGCTAATTAAAATCTAGTGCAGGCAATTTGTGTCAGAATTCACCTGATACACAGAGCTCACCTCTGTTTATAGTTCTATGAAGACGTTTAAAGCAGTGGGAAATTATTTTATTTTGTATATTTAAAATGATATTGTTTTATTTTGTATAAAACAATATCACTAACTTTGAGAATTAATCAGAAGTGTTAACTTTAGGAGAGCAGCAGAGATCCATAGCTCAAGATCGGAGAAATGTTTCAACAACACATCTATTTGTCACGCTCTCTTGTGGATGGAAAGCTTCACAAAGTCTCATTTACAGTTTGCCATGTAGCCATGTAGAGGATACTGCACATATAGAAAGCTGAATCTTTTGGTCTATATGTAAAAACCTATAGTTGGTAGAAAAATATCCCTTTACTGCACCGTGGACTCACCATCCCCACTGTGAAACATGGTGCCGGCAGCATTATCCTGTGGGTATTGCTTTTCTGTTCTCTGCTGGGTCATGGAAGCTGATCCGAGTTGTTTGTAGGCTGGAGAGAGCTAGAAAAATGACAACTATGAGGGGATGGCTCACCTTCAAGCAGGAGAATAGCGAGGAAGACATAGAACGATTCACAGTTCGGAACTAAATCCAGTTAAGAATCTGTGGCAAGAATTAAAAACTGATTTTCTCAGATGCTTCATCCGATCTGGATGAGTTTGAGATATTTTGCAAAGAAGAATGGTAATATCAATTAAATCTCTAGATGTGCTGCAGCTCCGACGGCTACAAAATCTGGTTCTACAACGTACTGGCTCAGGGAGCAGAGCTTATTAACTAAGAGTTCTTTAGTTGAGAAAAACCCAGTAAGCTTTTCTTTCTGCTTCACGCGTATGCACTACTATGTGTGAGGTCTTTTATGGAAAACCTCATTAAAACATAATGAAGTTGGTGGTTAGAACATTGAAAAGATGTGGAAAAGCTATAACCTGCATACCTGCGGCCCAGTTTGATGTAACCTGTTTTGAACACATCTCCCATTCATAAGACGTGAGCCGTTTGCGCCCAAATCCAAGTTTCCTTAAACTTTCAACCTTATTCTGATGTTTAGTCTCTGAGGATTGATTTCGAAGATGGAGAAAACAAACATTAGGAGATTGAGACCACTTTGTGCACCTCTGTACCTGACGCACATGTTATTTGTGTCATGTTTTGTGTTAAGGTTCTGACCCACATACAAGGAAACTGCCAGGAGACAACAATCAAAGTTCAACAGTTTATTCAACAGTTTATAAAAAACGAATGCCGGACTAGAAAGTTATGAGATGACAGCTGAGGGTTAACCTTACTGGTTATGAGTGGAGTTTGAAGTCAGGGAGGGGGAAGCAGAGTCCAGTGGTGGAGCGTTGGCGGGCGGACAGGTTATGCTGGAAGCATGAGGGATAGAGGAACCCCGTACCCTAACCTTAGAGGTTAGGGTACAAGGAGATTTGAGCTTTGAATCCAGGAAGGAAGCAAAGAGAACAAGGTCCAGGGGAGAACTCAGGATCTAACCACAGAGGAAGGCAGTGAAATCAGGTTTGGCATGAGCAAGGAGACACAAGGAAGTAACTTAGAGCAATGCTCAAATGGGCTAGAGGTGCCACATAGGTTGTACACTCAGGTGTCAAATGACCTGCAGCCAGCTGCGCTAAGCTCCAGGAGATGAGGTTGACTAGACGCAGGTGAACTGGAGTGAAACGTTCATCTCCGCCCGCCAGGGAAACCTCTAGCTGAGATAGAGAGAGAGAGAGGAACACCTCACAGACACAACAAACCAATACCCCCAATCATTTTATTGTTGTTATGGCTGCCTGTCATTATGTCTCCACTTACTCTCAGCAATTACATCAATTATAGACTATTTTTTATGCACAGCTGCCTCTGGCGCCCCGCAGACTGCTCCTTGACTGTAGCATCTGGTTGTAAAAGGAATGTCCATCCAGCCATCATGTAAAGAGGAGGGATCAGGCTCCTGTGCCAGGCCTGGGTTAGTCAAAGACTTTCAGAAATGCAGGATATGAAACTGCCTGGGGTTAGAACAAACTGTCCCCATCAAATATGTATTTTTATTTTTAACACGGCGTATTAAATATTCCTTATGTTCACAGTGTCTAAAAGCTACCGTAATTTAAATAAAAGCGTGCGTGTGACATGAGGCGCTAAGGATGCATCTCATCCTGCTCCGGTAGCACGGGGTGACAGATGTGCAGTAGATGCGCACACAGCTTCGATAACTTCTGTGCAAATAAGCAAACTAAATATAGCCGTATCCAACAAATGTGATGCGTTTCGGAGTCTAAATGATCAAAGCGGGGACCACAGCTTCTTCTCTTCTGCTGGAATACTTTGTTCATCTGGATATAGTCGAGTGTCATTTTCTCAGTGAACAACTGTCTGGATCAATAGGAGACAGTGGTGAGCCAGAGGATGAGTCTATGCGATAACTCAGATTCATCAGCATATTGGTGAGTCTGGTTTGGTGTCTGAAGCTTTTTCCTCTTCTGGTACCAAAGCCAGGCTAGGCTAACCCTCTTTTCTAGAGAGGATTTTTATTAATCAAAAGCGTGTTTATTTTCCTTGGTTATTATTCACATCAATGAAGATGTGTAAGTTGGGACAGTTTTGTCATTTTTATATGGATAAGAATATTTCAGAAGCTTTATGTTTGATTACACAGAAATGTTCTGATAACACATTTATGGAAATTGCTATTAACTTTGTTCTGGTCCTAGACACGAATCCAGAATTAGTTGGTTTAGCTCAGCTGATGGCAGATTTTTGTGCCAATCTTTGTGTCTGGAGCTGCTGTAACTTCTGACCCCTAAAATAACAATTTGAGAGACTTATGCCCCGTCAATCTCTGCTTGAAATTTACAATCACTATTTAAATAATTATAGACTGATGATTACAGGAGAATTATGCTATTGGCCATTATTCCCAAAGTGTTTTGAGATACCATGGATGATTTCTATTATAGGTTGCTTAATTGCAAGACTCCTGGATTGGTGTCGAAACTATTTCAGAAAAACAAAATGAGTGACAGTTCGGCTGCCTCCAATTTAAGCCTGTATGTGGTTAAACACTGGTTAACAATCTTAAACAGTTGTACAGAACTATTTCCACCCAATTCTTAAAATGTGCTTGTAGGAAATCTAAAACTGTGCACAAAAAGATTTGCTTTACTAACATTTAAATGGCTAATTGCTTTATAGATGTACTATTGATCCATTCAGACCCACTAAATATTGATATTGTTAAAGTTTTTAATGAAATATGAAACACATTTTTCTCTCTCTTTTTTTTAAGCAACCAAAATTGTTTGCCAATTATTCCAAAGCTCTAATTATTTTTGTGAAAATAAGAAGAGTTAGTAGTACAAGTACTGCTATTTGAAGCCATGACATTTTCGTTCTTTAGTCATTCCCTTATTTTGATATTTTACTAAATCTCATAATTTTGGCTTCAAAATCGAGGAAAGTGTTACGAGATGTAAGACGAGACTAGATCATTTTTATTGAGATGGTCTATGTTGTGTTATTATTATACTTTTATGGATACCAGATGGTTATTTTCCAGCCGTTTCTCATATTTATCTACAACTGTTTGTTAAAAATTTTTTCCCTGCAGAGACATTTGAGATAAAGCTTTGATTCAGAGATGCCTTTTTATTATTACTTTATGATAAGAAAAACATAGTTAGATAAGTATTGTGTATTGCCATTCAGCCTAAAAATATGAAGATGTTATTTTTGGTCCATATCGCCCAGCACTACTAGAAAGTATTGTGTGTGGTGGAAAACCAGAACAGAATTTTACCCATAACACACCAGCCCTACCATGAAAAACATGCTGGTGGCAGTGTCATGCTGTGAGGATGATTATCTTCAGGGTCCTCTAGAAAAATTGCTGGAAGGCTACAAAACACATGAGACTGGGGTCCAGGAGTCTACGGACACTCTCCATAAGATCTGACTAACCTTGAGCTGTTTTGCAAACAAGAATGGGGGGAAAATGTCAGCGTCTAAATGGGCGAAACTGGTATACACATACAGAAAAAGACATGCATCTGTGATAGCAATGAAAGGTAATTCTTAAAAATATAACCTTAGGGGGCCTGAATATGGCATGGCATTCCAAAAAAAAGTAAAAAACAAAGCAACTGGACTTGTTTTCCGTAGTTGAAGACGTTTCGCTTTCTCTCCAGGAAGCTTTCTCAACTCATAAAGTCTGGAGTAATGTGGAGTACCAAGCTTTATACTACTGCCCAAAACAAAGGCCTTGTAATGGCTTAGATAACATGCAAATTCAACCAGACTTTTCTAATTGAGAAAGCTTCCTGGAGAGGAAGTGAAACAAAGCAACTACGGAAAACAAGTCCAGTTGCTTTGTTTTTTACTTTTTTTGGAATGACCATGACCTGGATGACTGAGAACCTTCACCAGCATGGCATGGCATAATTTTTTCATTCCTGCTTGTAAGGAAATAAGAAAATATGTTTAATTATTCTTCAACTTCACATTTATGGACTACTTTTAAAAGGTTTTCCAGCAGTTTTGTGGCACTATTTGTCCTAATTCATTAAAAGCTGGACAGAAAAAAAAAGACACTGCTAGAAGGGGAAGACATTCAGTAAATGGCCCGAGTCAGGAATCGGACCCGGGACAGCTGCATCGGGAACTATACCTATGCACTACTTTAGGTTTGTCTATAGCAAAAGATTCCCATTAAAATACATTACAGTTTATGATTGTAAAGGGACAGAAAAATTAAGAACATCAAGTATGAATACTTTTGCCAGGCTCTGTGTGCCTTTTGTAACGATTCACCTGATGTTTTCTAATCTTTAATAGGATCTAGAACAGTTTACACCGTCATGATGATAGGTCGATTCTTCAAATGCCGGGGCGGTCCAAAATACCTCTGATAGATCATATTATGAACAAATATCCTCTGGAGATCCCCTGGGAGTTTTGGTTCTGGGATGTCAGACTGTCTGAGCCCTCTGGGTCTGAGTTTCCTGCTGGCGTTGGTTTCTGGGAAGTTTGGAGACCAGATCGACTGTTGAGCCTGGGTCCCCTTCCTAAGCAGGTTCTGCTGCTCTGGACCGGGAGCTGTTCCCATCTAGATGATAAGTTCAGAGATTTTTAGTTCGTTAACAAGTGTGAGAATAACATTCATGCGACTTTTCCCCGCAGAACACTGGGAAATGAATAGCTCAGTAGGGCATCTTACTTTATCTGCCATATTGTTAACTCTGATCAGTTTAATTTGGCCTGTGTAGCTCTTTTCTGGCTGTGGTAATGTCACAGGAGACACCATTTTGTGTTGAGTGCAATGTTTAGTTTTGAACCAAAGGAAGTGAATCTAATATACCTCGTGTTTGATTTCATTACACAAGAGCATTCGGTGTGAGTTTTTAGTGTTGTCAGAAAGAAACGGGTTTGGATTTTTCACTATGTGTTTCTTTTGTTATTTTCCGTTATTGTGCCATGACTGAAACTCTGCAAACATTGTATCTCCCAGTGCCACCAGCATCCCAAAAAGCACAAACCGACAAAGTGCTTTTGTTGCAACTTTGCATTCAGCTAGAAAGGTGTTTTAAAAAATCTCCTCTATACCTTTGAAAGGTAGCCTTTTGTTTTTGCAACTTTCTCTTTAGCTGATATTCTCTCCATATGTGCAGGTCATTTTTACAAAGCTTTTGTTCCTCTCTTCTGATGCTGAAACCGGTTCTGTAAGAAAAATGGGGCTGTACAAAAATTGCAGACATCAACATAAACCATATTTTAATAAAGCTCTTTAAAATCACATGGGATCTAGAGATGTATTAGATAATTTTCTGTTGAAAATCCAGCAGTAAAGGTTCAAAAAGACGCATATCATAGGGCTGGGCGATATGGCTTTAAAGTAAGATCTCGGATTTGTAACCGAATCCGATGAATCCACTTTCTTCCTTTTTGTTTCAAAAAAGCAAATTGTTGAAATTATTTTAAAACGTATTTTATTTCAATAATCTGATGTGGGAGTTGACCTGAATTCAATGTGCAACTTAATATGAGCTTTATAAAACAAGGTGGCCGGTCCCGCTACAGTAAATAATGAAAATATAACACAAAATATTTGCTGCTAGTTGTATTACACAGGCTTCATATGTGTAACTTCACACCAACTTAAAACAATAAGTACATGAATAAATTGAAGTGCCTCGTCTTAGGATAAAAAGTTTTAGTATTTTGACAATTTATTTACCTAAACATATATTCAACGTTGCATGCTATTGCCAAAAGAATTTCCCCTTTCGGGATCAATATAGTGAAAAGTTTCATCCATGCCCAGGATAAAGCATTGGCCAAAAAAACAACCAAAAAACATTTTTTTAAATCTTGATTTTTTTTTTTTTCCAAAATTAAATCTCCAGGAGGTGCAGATTTCAAATTAATCGGTAAAATCAATTTATCTCCCAGCCCTAGCATCTCTTTAAGTGCCACATATACAAAAAGTTTACCCTTTTATGATAAACCTTATCTGGATATTAAACAGCTTCCTGCTTTTACTGGGGAAGTTAGTTAGCGGACGGCATAAAACATGGCCTTAACTCCTCTGGGCATTAGCTATTGTTTAATGATACAACGATACATGAAGCACACTAGGCGATTATGTTTAGACGAATTTCTGTTTGGCATAAAAGTATTTTAGATTTTCATCTAGAGTGGATCAAATCCACTACACCAGCCTTATTAAAAACTACGGAACGGTCATTTAGTTTTGCACAAATGGGAAGCTTTGACGTGATTAGCGGCTGGCGATTAGCCGGTCGAGGTACTCACTAACTACTTGGAAATCGTTTGTATTGTGTCCGTCACTCTTTCGCTGCTTTTGTTTTGCACCCAGTAGCCTGCCTAAAGTGGTGGACAGTAAACATTTGTAAAGTGTTGCTGTTGTCTCGTCGGCAGACCCAACACGAACAACTTTACAATATCAGTCTCTTGTTATAGTCTCAAGAACAACCTCCTGTTTTACTTCAACATCAGCGTTTACATCATAGTTGCAGAGGTATGTTAAGCTTAAAACACTCACCTTCATATCTCAGACTCATAATAATATGATAATAACAACTACATTAAGCTTTAGGAGAGTGACAATGATGAGTAATAAGCCATTTTAATCCTGAACCATCTAGGGAAAAGCGCTCTAATTGCCCTCCTACTGTTGTTTGATCATCCAGGTCTTATGTGAATGAATGCCCTAAAAATTGGTTGGGAAATTCTTGGTCGTTACAATGACCATCAAGCACTTGCAAAAACTGGCAATAAATGTTTTACGGAAATAATTTAATTCAGCCACATTGGAGGTGAATTAGCATGAATGGTCTGTTTAAGGTCATGCCAATGCATCTCAACAGGTTTAAGTTTGAACTTTGACTAGGTTGTTGTTCCAATCAAAGAAGGACTTGCTATTGAGCTTCAGATTGTTGTTTTCTGTTATAACCCAAGTGGTCATCAGTGTTTTTTCCCCCATTGAATGACATTTCTATCCAGCTTCTTTCCTGTTGCTGAATCCTGAATAATGATCTTAACAGAGGCAAGACAGGCCTGTAGTGCTTTAGATGTTGTTCTGGGTTCTTTCTTAACCTCCTGGATGAGTTGTTGATGCACTCTTGGAGCAAAGTTGGTTGGCTGACCACTCCTGAGAAGGATCCAGCATCATTCAATGTTTTTTTTTTTTCCATCTGTGTATAGTGGCTCTCCCTATCCGCTGGAGTCCCAAAGCCGTAGAAAGGGCTTTGTAACCCTTTCCAGACCGATAGATGTCAATGTTCTTGATATATTTTTTTTCTTAGATTGAGGCATAACGTGCTGCGTTTTGAGATATTTTTAGTCTACTTCATGCTGTCAGACAGGTTCTGTTTAAGTGATTTCTTATTTATGCATCTAAGGCAGAAGCCCAGTGTATGACTACTGGTATTGAACTCAGCTTTCCTAAAAGAAATATAGCTAATCACTGGTTATTCACAATTTTGGTGATGGCAAGAGTGGTTCGTTATCTACAAAAGACCAGGTTGGTTTCAAAAGCATTTTGTTTCTTAATAAACTAAATTAGAATTTAAAAGCTGCATTTTGTAATTATTCGGGGTACCTGCATCTGTTATTAAATTTTGTTTGTTAATATGTAAGGCGCCAAGTACCATTTCACAGCACCGTAAGGAGGAATATTAGGGGTTTATTTGCTCATTTGTACCTTGCAGCCATCAATTTTCACTTTGAATGTGTTGAAATACTTTATACTGATGAATAACAGCAACCATAATAAAAATAAATCCTCAAGCAAGAAATTGCTGGTGTTTGTAGAACAAATAATCCTGTAAAAAACACACACACGGACACACAGAAAGGCACACATATACACAGGCCACTAGTGTTTAAAATCATATTGTAACGTTACACTTCCTCCGATGGAGAAATAATCTTCCAGGCTTCAGAGATTCAAAGGTTACTCTCTAAGACTACTGTATTATGGAGAGGACAAAAAGAGCTTTTACTTTAGCCATTTGTTCGTATAATCTTTTCTATAATGTAAAGTGAAATATCTTGGCAGCGGGTCAAAGCTCTGGAGGATTGTCATACATATCAAATTTCATATTAAAAAGGTCCACTGTTCTGCTTTTATGTATCAGTTGTACTAGAGAATACATCAGATAAGAGAATATTCCTATCCCGATCATTTTATTATCTTGAAATTGACTACAAAAAAAAAAAAAGAATTAGTGTGAGGGGCTTCATTTCCAAACTGGAAGAGCCAGCTGGGAAAACGGTTGCCGTTTGTGGGACGACGGTCGTGTCGCACCTCTCCATAAACGCTCGCCACCTCCGGTGTTGCACTGCAACGTGCCGGTAGAGAGCTGCAGCACGTCTGGGTGAAGCTTTGCAGGGGCCTGGCATGCTGGCTGTGATGCACCTTGAGTCACTTTCCTTCTCACACCCCCAAACAAAACAAATCTGTGTCAGAGAGCGCTGGCTCGCAGAAATAAATCTCACCTGACTGGGTGATGAAACTGCAGAGAGAGAGAGAGAGTGCTAAACGGAGAGTGTAGGAAACAGAGTGGCATAGCTTTCTTTTAACACCTACAATAGAAACCAAAGCAATAGGCTTTTGGCTAAATACGAGTAACTGTAAATAAATACAGCATTTCCTGGATACAATATAAGAAATATTACCATTCTTGTTATTGTGAGTTCACTTGAGCTACAGTATGATCCAGGGGTCACCAACCTTTTTGAAACTGAGAGCTACTTCATCAATATCGTGTCTTTGAACTATAAGAGTCCAAGCACACCTTAACTTTACGCAATATAAATATATTTTTAATGTTTTTTTTTTTCATTTTTAAATCTATGTAAAGTATGATTAAAAAGGAAGAGCAACTGAATAAAATAGCATTTTAAATGCAGCTCACTGGAAGGTTGTGCTATTTCTTTGAACAGGCTTGAGGGCACCACATGTGGTCCTGGGGGGGGGGGCACCATGCTGGTGACCCCTGGTATAATGAGATGCACAGGATATATTGGCAATTAATGTAAGATTATTGATTGTACAAAACTTTGAGTCAGAAATAATTTACGTACCTTTATTTTTGCAATTGTAAAGAAGAAAAGAGCTACTAAGTTCTCATCAAAGCAAGACATTATTAAGAGCTTGTTTTTAGTAGAGCCAATTTCAACATGGGTACAAATAGCTGTTGCCAAAAAGGGTGGAGGTTTCCTGCGGTAAATGAAGTTAGCAGAATAACATGGGGCTCAAAATAAAGGTCAAAATGTTTGGAAGGCTACTAAGTGTTTACCCAGACAATAAAGTAAAGTTCTAGGTCCTGAACACAAGTAAAGTGTTTAAAAGCATACAGGGACCAGTCAGGGAGAACGGGAACCTGCACCACTAACGGGGGCGGTTTGGGATCTTTTGGAAATTTTCTCTCCCTTTTAAATTTTCCTTTTTGCAATAACCTGAAGCACCTGACGATCAGAGAAGGTCCGGCTGTAAGGCGGGAGGGTTTTCTCTTTCTGTTCCATATTTGATTATGAAAACGCCTACCGTTGAGTTTTCAGTGAAAGCAGAGACAGCAGTGGTTTTCATGGTGTCAGTTTTGATTGTTAAAAAAAGTTTTGAATTTGAGGGGGGGGGGGTTAAATTGATGTTACTTAAGAAATTTGCGTTTGATCCAAATTAATTTGGCCTACTTCATGGGTTTATTGTAAATAAATGTCTCTAACACAGAGACTGCTGCTCCACGCCGCTTTTACTGGTGACAACCTTTACATTCTGCATTTAGAAAGAAATTACCCCTTTGTGTAATTTTACACTGCCATTCAAAGATGAAAACTGTATTCAGACTGTTTGATCAGAACGAATGTTTATCTCTTGATAAGCTACCGTCACATTGTTCTCAGAATATTTTATGCTGTTTTGTTGTTTGCTTTTTTTTTTAAATTACTCTCTATCTTTATGGATTCAGATAAATCTCTTTTTCTGGGCTTATCGTACTGAAATCCCGTTTCCAATTTAGCCTGTCCATCCAGTCAAAGCAAAAAGAAATGACTCCCTCTTTGAATCTATAGGGTATGACAGCATAATGATATTTTTCTTTACCGTCCTAGACTGATTTAGATCTAATTTAAAGGGTAAAAATCCACCAAAGGGATTTCACATTTTCAACAACATGAAGAAAATATGAAAAAGCTGCATAAGGAAAGTAAGTAAGCTGCTTTTATAGGATTGAAAGGTGAACTTAACAGAGACGGACAAAGATCTGGTGAGGGGAAGACTCCAGAAAAGTAATTTCAACTTCTCTTCATTTTCCTGTGCAGCTTTTTAAATGTTTGCGGGGATTTCCCCCTTTAGATTTGAAGTGGATCAGCCCAGAGCCTAAGTGGGCTCTGGTTCAACCTGTCAGCAAACACCATCCTCTTAAATGTCGATGAGTGAATTTTTGTGGATGAATGTGTGGTTTAGGGCTGGGCAATATATTAAGATTTTTAAAATATCGAGATATAAAAAAAGAGATATAACATGAGACTATATCATTTATATGTTTATTGTCTATGTTGCATAATAATTATACTTTTGTGTATTTTAGTAGGTTATTTTTCAGCTATTTCTCATATTCATCTACAGCTGTTTGTAAAAAAAAAAAAAAAAGGGGGCCTGTGAGACATTTGGGATAAAGCATTGATTCAGAGATTAAGTAATTTTATAATTACTTAATGGAAAGAAAAACACATTGAGATAAATATTGCGTATTGGCATTCAGCCTAAAGATCCTGAGATATTATATTTGGTCCATATCACCCATCGTTAGTGTGGTTAGTTAATTTAATTTTCTCTCTGTATGATAACTTTTTTTTAACTAAAACATAAATTTGCTTGCTGTTTAGTAATGACCCTGATGAAGGCCACAGGCAGAAACACGTTGATCGGCTAATAAAGTTGTCTCAGTTGTTGCTGGAGTCTATGCTTCACTTAGCAGTCAGGTGGCAGCTGCTAAAATCTACATAAGGGTGGGCGTAAAAGAACAGTGAAAGTCCATTCAAGTTGCCAAATACTTTAATGACAGGCAGGAATTTTAATGCTTGGCACCTGGAATGTTATAGCATACCATATGCTGTATCCAGGCTGTCCTATTTAGTTGTTATGATTGCAATTTGATACATTTTGAACCTCTAAAGGCTGCACATCAGTAATGGAATGGTTGTTTTCCAACAAATTTATGTTCTTCACTCGAAAGTAGAAAACAGGGCTGCGCTTTCTTTCAAAGAAAGTAATTATTTTTCCTCCACCAAAAAAAGAAATGTATATATATTTTTTGCATCTCTGATAATGTAATGTAAGTTTCTTACTTTAAAGTTAGACTTAGACCTATTGTGGTTGATTTCCAGGTTTTGCATATTGCATATTTCTAAGTGCAACTCTAATAAAATGTAATATTAGAGACTAAAACTTAAAAATGACTAGTGTGTATTAATAACATACTTTATATTGGAATTTGTCTTTTTCAATTTGAGTCATGTAGATATCCAGATCATTTATCTTAATAAATATAAAAGTGACATTGATTTGGGCCTCTGCAAATTAATACACCCAAGCACAGACAGGCAGGCTGTCAACCTGTCAAATGTACCGACAAAATGGAAAAAAGGAAGACATGAAACTCAATTAAATCCCACAGCATTTAGCAGCTATAACCCCCCGTGTCAGTAGTAGCCTTTTGGTTTGTCATGAAACTAGCAGAACGTCCAAACTTCTGTTTATTGTCGCGTAACTTGAGTACCTCCATACTTTGGCCACTACGACCTTTGAATAATCAGAAGAGCATCTGTAACCTGACTCATTAGTGAGTGATCAGTCTGTCTGCCACGCTTGTTTTGAAATGGTAGCACGGCCAGACCCAGCAGACTGTAGGGCAGGAACTATTAACACACTAAGCAATTTTGAGGAAAGCAGTTTTAACCTTTGTCAGGAATTTTAAGAAAATAATTAACATGAAATCATAAAAGTTAGATGTTGACAAGACCACCGGAAATGTAATGAAGACTATTGCAGACTGTTGCCAATCTTGTCAAGGGTGGACCTCTAAGCAAACTAATCCAACGGTTAGACTGTAAAATGCAAAAAAAAAGAAAGGTTTGACTTGTTTAGAAGATGTATGGCGGAAAAACTTAGGTGTCCAAAGCTTCATCCGAGTGATCCCCAAGACTTTTTGAGCAATATCTTCGGAAACAATGAGGTCAGCGTAGAGATGTTTGGCCATAATTGATAGGGTCGTTTTTAATGACAACGAAAAGCAACGTATCGGCACAAATATCTTCTATCACCTTTCAAGTATTGTTGTGTTGGTTTGATGAATTGGACCATAGATCACGCCATCTGCTGATGCTTAGCCTAAATCGGGTTATCAACAGAACAGATCTACGACAGCAGGACTAGCCCCGCCCCTTTCGTAGGATTAATTGAAAAATACTCACAAACTTCAATGAACATAAGCAATGTTGTAAAGAATGTTGCTTCACGTTCTTGGTTCTTAAGGTAGCTATATAAGTTATATTGCAGGGTATTTTACACATTTCTAGCCATTTAGGCTTCATTTTTGTTCAACACATGAATACAATGTGCAATGTTGAGTGATCCTTTCTATAAATCTGTGGTCTGATGTAAGATTAGAGCCATCCATCCATCCATCCATCCGTCCGTCCATCCATCCATCCATCCAACCACCCACCCACCCAAGGGCAATTGAGAGTGGCCAGTTAGTGTTACATGCATGTTTTTGGACCGTGAAAGGAAACTAGCGTACCTAGGAGAACCTGTAAACTCCATATAGAAAGACCCCAGACTGAGATACGAGACCTTCTTGGGGCACGGTAACAGTGCTAGCAACTGCAACCCAGGACAGCCCTTTCTTACCCTGTCCTGATGTAAAATCAAGAAAGTGTACTTTCTTTTTTATCAAGACTGTGACTTTTCATCTCTTTGTGCTGCTGCTAGGCCTTGATCCCCACTTTTATTTTCAGCAGCCTTCCCTGGGTGAGCTAAATGGATTGGGAGTTGACAATTTTCCAGGTCACAGCCCTCATGTACTCGTTTGCTGATAAAGAGACATTTATTGAACCTTTAATATCATCCGTGTCACTTGTGACCTTGCTGCAGGGAACAGGTTTTCCCTGTAAGTCTCTGTATGTCTTGATACATTTTATTGCTTGGTTTGACCATTAGACAGCTTGCAAGCTTTGACAAATATCTTTGTTTAAATATCCACAGAGCCTAGAAATGTTCTCGGGACATTTCTATTTGTGAGTAGTACAAGTTGGGAATATTGCTTGGTTTTTGTGTTTGCCCAAGTATTAAACAACCAGACCAAATACACACAAACTGTGTCATGCATTGGGGAGTTTTACCACCAGGTGGCTGCTTTGTGGGATTGTGCCATTTTTGTGCTTGTTTGCTTCTCAGATTAGGGCAACTGTGGCCTTGACGCAGTAAGAAATAGGCCTGTTATCAGTGCAGAGATTGAGCACAAATCGTTTTTATTCCATTTACTCAATTTAAAGGAGAGAAAAGATTTCAGTTTGTCTTTAAAGCATTTTGACTGTTCGGTTGCACCCAAGCTAAGCACTTCCTGGTGTTTTACAACAGAGTTAGAATAGTTAATGCCTGCAGCGTCTATGCCTCCTTCATATATCTGTGCAAGAATAATTGGAACAGTCGAGGAAAATGTAAAAGAGCTGCTGCTGCATCATTTGTCATAATATAAAGGAATACAGTGATCTGTAATGGTTTTGGGATGGTGATGCCTGCTGTTTGCAGCTTGGCGAATAGGTCTGTGAAAATCTGCCTGTTTAATATGTGGGCACATCTTGCCAGTTCACTCCCCGATCCAAACCTTACCAGACGTCTAATAACAGTCTTGGTCATTTCAGGGGATTTCCAGTCCATGAATGGCCTGCATCTGTGACTTGTCATTCAACTCTTAATGGTGGCTGTTTTCCTCATTCACAGCTGCTGTTGGAAGAGCTCAGACAAATCTCCACTGGTGCAGGCTCCAGTCAATTGCTGTTTCTACCAAGATTTAAAATGGCCAATCTTTAAATAAAAACAGCGCATGGTGAAACATTTGGGCAGTAGTTCTCAGGAGGGCCTTATGGGGTTGGATATGTTTGGTAGAAACAATGCAGGTTCTGGGAACTTGCGGTCATTTGTATTCTTTAGTTCATTTATTTTCAAACTAGAAACTAAATTAACTAAATGTCATTTTAGTCATATGTCTGCTATAATATATGAAATCCATATCATGCAACCAGCTTGATTTTCTTTTTTCCTGCTAAGTAAGGCTCCCATTTAACTGCATTCAACAAAACTTAAAGCTCCGTGAACATATTCTTAGAAAGGTTGTCTAACCTGTAGGAATGACCCTTACATATTGATCTTGTCTTGACTTTATTGGGAATCACAGATCCTCCACACCATAACTGAAGTATGATTCTGTTAGGTATTAAACTCTGTTTTATTGCCCGATGAAGGACTTGAAAATGCCTTTAATGGCCGAACCTTTGTGAATATTTTTAGGCAAGTCTATAAACCGTCTGTAACCTTTTACAAAATTGTTGTGGTAGAAACGGCATGTCTCTCCTCTGAATAATGAACAGAATTTACCTTGAAAACCTGCTGTGTGAAAGTATTTTCCCCTTCAGAGATGTCTTAATTTATTTATTTTTTGCATGTTTGCAAATCAATTTTAATATCAGACAAAGACAACCTTATATACAAAATCCAGTTTTTCAGGTGATCACAGAGAAGTATAATTATCAATATGCAGGGCATAGCTGCAGAACACCTGAAATATAACATCTCACTTAATATTACTTCCAACACTGCATAAAAGGAACTAAAAGTAAGTGAAATTTGCTTGAAATTAGTGTATTTGTCACTGATTTCTTCCAATAGAATGAGTATTTTTACCCCTTGATATACTGTACTGCACTTGAAATATGAAGATGGAGATGAGTTTTTCCTAGTCTAAGTGCAAAAGTCTTATCCCATTGGCATATTATTTTATCTATCTTCTCTAAACAGGGGAAAGTACACTAATTTCAAGCTAATTTTACTTTCTCTTTGTTCCCTATTTGCAGTGAAGCAGGCCAACTGTGGTATTGCACACTGCACTGACAATTGTGTTCCAATATGTTGCACAGCTCTTGTAGCAAGTCTAACAAAGCATGGACAGCACCAGTACGTTGGGTGGAGTTTATTACTCCAGACTGACCCAAAGAGACCTGCCGTCTCTAGCACAACAATTTTATAAAGGGTTACAAACGATTTATAGACTTGGGTAAAGATATTAACAAAGGTTCTAGCACTAAAGGCACCTTCAAGTCCTTTATCAGGCAATAAAACTGAGACTACCTCTGCAAATGATGGATTTAGGCACTGACTCACACCATATATGGGGCCTCGGGCAGAATCTGATTTGGGGCCCATCTCCCTGTCAAGATCGTTTTCACAACCGACGGCGTTTCAACACAGATCTGGTGAAATCTAGCAGAGGGCGACAAGTTTAACTGGCTGAACATAAAAGGCAATAAGATAATTGGCTGTTTTAGTTGGGACGTATTTGTGAACAGATCCAGCTCCAACATAAAGTAAAGATTAAACTCATGGCATCAGATTGTAGCTGTGTTAACAAATCAAAGAATGATTATTCTTTGCACTTTTAGAAAATAAACTTGTCACTTCCATTAAATCTTGGATTTAAATGTTAAACAGTTTAAAATCTTTTAATTTAAATTTATTTTTGAAACTGTCAAATCAGCATATAAAAATGTATGTTTTGGAGGCCCTAGTCAGCAGCAGCTTAGTTCACTTATGCCTTGGGCTGGACCAACACACTGCCTCCACCAAAAGCTGTTTGGCAACGAGGATTCGGTTTTGGAAGTTTTTCATGGGTGTAACCCACATACTCCGCTGTGCTGCTTGACCCACAAATGCCTTTTCCTGGCAGAACGTGGCACCATTTAAGGGGAAATAAACAGGCTTTCCACTGGCATAAGATTTATTGCCAAGAAAGATTGTTACAACAAAGGAAGACACACATTTCTGGACACAGGCTCAATAAAAAATACTTAATTCTAATAAATCATATGCTTTTATATCCAGCAGGTCCCTAAACTAAAAGCTCAGCTTTTTATCATTGGTGTGTTTTTGCCTGATCAGAAATGTGCTCTTTAGTTCGGGCTCCGTATGAGGGATCATTGGCTGGAGGAATTCCTGTTTCACCGGGGCTTTAGAGAGCTGGGTGATGAGCCGGAAACTGCATTCTGGCAGGACGTCGAAGACTTCTCATCTCAGTAAAGTATCATATAGAAAGGAGAAGTAGGAAAAAACATGAAATCATTTTGATGGACTGCAGTTCAGTTAATGAAGATGCATGTTAATCAATATCAAGATAGGATTCTTAATCTAGTGAGTTGTTGTTTGGCATGATGTCTGTGGCCTATTAACTAATTATTTTCAGATTTTTTTCAAAATGGGAGTACTTTATTTTTTTTTACACAGTGTACTGTTTAAGACTTACATGGAAGTGCTGGACAAAGCAAGAGCTCTTGAGACGTATGCCAATCCGATAAGGGACACATTTGTTTTTGTTTTTGCCTTAATGACATCTTGTTTGACCACGGAGGCTCAAGACAGAAAAATGATGTTGGCATGATTGAGCACTCTCCTAAATGGAGCCATTTCCATTTCCATGATCTACAGTTATCCTCTGGAAATGTAAGGACAAAAATCAGGAGTTTGACGTTTAACTCTAACTAAGGCTTTCATGTATCTGCTCGATTTAATTTGTAAGCTGTTATTGACTCTGAAGATATAAAATGGTATAAACAGTGATTGTTATCTGAACCCTGGACGTTCCAGTTGTTTTGAGAACGATTGTTTATTTCCGTCATTTGTAGCTGTTTGCTGATGATATTGGTAAAAGTAAAAGTAAAGCCTCTTTTTTTTTAACAAAAATAGAAAAATGTGTTGTTGTTTTTTAACAATGTTGATGTCAGGTAATGCTAAGGTTACAAGGGGGAATAACTTAGTATTTTAAACTAAAATCCACCACAGAAGATATTTTTATAAGATTAAAACTTTGAAAGCACAGAGAAATTGATGGGCGACAATGTTCAGCTTTACTAATTGTTTAGAAACTCAGAGACCGCATCTTTTTTTTTTTTCAGTCAGTGAATGCACCATACCTAAATGCAACCAAGGCTCTCCAACAACAACACTCCTTAGTGCGAAAGTCGTCACTGAGGGAAGAAAGCTCAAAGTTAGCTATTGTCCTCAACATTGAGCTGTTCAAAGAGTGACAAATTTGAAACATTTCAGAGCAACGGAAAAGCAAAAACAGTAGAAATATGTTAAGGGGCAAGTTCTTCACAGCACTTTAAAAAAAATTTTAATTACATTTAAAACCCTCTTGCCTTCTCACTGTTAGGGGTCATTTACCATATCAGAATGTCAGAGAAGAAACAGATGCTTTGAGGCAGGTTTTTAATAATTTAAAATAAAGATAAACGCAATGTGGAGATGGCATTTTCAATCCGTCTTTAGCATTTTATGTTAGCGGATAGCATCACTGGTCCAGTTAGCAGTGCATCTAAGTGTGCTTTCCCTGCAGAAAACAGACCCTAACTTTAACTCGCAGATTTATAAAAAAGAAGCCAACGTTTCAAAATCCAGCAGAGTTCGAAAGTAGCGCCTACATATGGTGCGTTCACTGATCAGGAGAAAGTTGGAATTTTAAGGTTCTGACCAGTCAGAACAACTCAAGCAGAAACTTTTCAGATTGTGTCCAGCGCCACTCACTGTGATCAAAATGACTTGATGAAGCTCTATAGCTGACTTGTGTGTCCCTGTCTCCCTGCAGGACCTCGCCCCTCCCTGTGCAGTCATGTGACTGACCTGGCTCTTCCATGTTAAGGTGGGATCAATCTGTCGTCCTCATGCTGACTAATCCAGGCTGCCCCGTTCTCACCGTGAGAGGTATGACCTCCGTGCCCTCATCCTGGCGCTGCCATCGTGCCGCATGAGCGCCCCCCTCCCCTCCCGCAGTTACTGCACGGAATGGCCTCTCTGGACCTGCCATACCGCTGTCCTCGCTGCGGGGAGCACAAGCGCTTCCGAAGCCTTTCGTCGCTACGAGCCCACCTGGAGTACAACCACACCTACGAGACCCTTTATGTCCTCTCCAAGTCCAACAGTGTGTGTGACGCCGCTGCTCTGCTGCCCCTAGTGGCCGAGGGCGCTCTCCTCACGCCAGCCAACAACAACGACCCGTTCGAACCGCTCCGGCCTTCAGCTCTAAAGGAGCGGCACTTCCCGTGCAGGGAGCTGCCCTGTGCGGACGACCTCAGCCTGACCCCGGCTAACTCCAACTCTGCAGCCAGGTACATTCCCAATGTGGAGTTCCCCCTGGGGGAGATTTTTATGAAGAAAGCGATGACATCCACAGATCCGGGCACCCATGGAAACCCCAGCACCGCCGTGGCCGTGGCTGCAAATGTGGCGGCTAGTGCGGTGGAGGCGGCGTATGAGGAGGGCCTGGCCAGGCTAAAGGCGCGGGCGTTCGAGCGGCTGGAGCTGGACGAGAGGCTGGAGAAGCTGTCGGAGGAGGTAAGTGGGATTGCCGCTGTTATCAGAATGAACTTTATCAGCACTCTAGTGGCCACGCACCTGCTCCCAGTGCAAGCCTGATTTCTGGAGGGGGTAGTTGCACAGTGCAAAAGCAATCAAGGGAAATACTTAAATCCCTTCCTCTTTAGGCTGGACATTAAACCATCAACAGCTCTTCTCCTGACACTCTTCTGCTTTTGAAGAACCCTGAGCAGACAGGAAACTAATGAGCTCATTAGAGCCCCACTATGAATGCCATCCAGCCCAGTCCTACAGGTAGCAAACTTAGAGCAGCTAATATGTAACCTGTTAGAGTCAAAGCATCTCCACACCTTTTAATAAAAAACTTTGATTTGGCTTTTGATTATTTTTTTTATTTCGGTTGTGTTAAATATTTGTTCACAACCCAGAAACCCCCAGCTTAAACCTCTTTTTTTATTTTGTCATGCAGCCACAACATTTGGATTTGGACTGTTTCACAAGTCCAAATCTGAAAAGTGTGCCGTTTGTGTTCAGAATCTGTGCAGTATTTTGTCAAACTATCTTCTATCTTCCACTATAATTACCGCTATTCTTTTGGGATTTGCTTTTAAAGCTTTGCACATTTAGAGATTAATATTTTTGTCCATTCTTCTTTGAAAAATAACTCCACCTCTGTTGGTTTGGATAGAGAGTGTCTGTGAACAGCAGTTTTCTAGTGTTGCTACGGATCCTCAGTTGGATTCAGGACTGGACTTTGAGCCTTTCTAACACACAAATGTACTTTGATTATGCATTTTCCTATTTAGCTCTCTCCATCTTTCTATCACCTCTGACCAGTTTCTGTTTCCCTGCTGAAGAAAAGCACCCTCAGGGTCATGTGAAGTCTCTAACATTTGGTATGTAGGTCAGAAAAATTTGGTTTTGGTCTCATTTTACCAGAGAACCACCAACATGGCTTGTGAAAACACTAGTATTTGTGGTTTTCTTTTAGCAATGAGTTTCTTTTCCAATCTTATGTGAGAACTGTGGAGTATATGACTAAGGAGTTTCCTGTAAACAGGTTTGTGCAACAGCTGCAGCTCCTCCAGAGTTACCATGTGCCTATTGGCTAATCTTCTAATTAATCCTCTCCTTGCCCTGTGTTTGTCGGTTTTTAGTAGATTTACAGTTGTACCATCTTTCGATGTTTGGATCTTGGACCAAACAGTGCTCTTTGAGATGTTCAAAGCTTGCAATATAATTTTACAGTTTTGTGCTAATACTATTGCAATGCACATATTGTTATTCTGAAACAGAGATTTGATTATTATTTAGTAAAAAGTTGCTATCGGTTTGGTATTTGTGAGACATTCGCTGACAGGACTCTTTATGAACTAATGTGTTAATTACTCTGTGTTGGTTTGTCTGGATATTATGTGGAGTTTCATTAAGTATATATATTTCAAAAGGACGCAAAGCAGCTCCAATTGTTGGCCCTCTTTTTCCGTAGGTGGAGCAGAAAATAGCGGCCCGTGTGGGCCGTCTCCAGGCGGAGCTGGAGAGGAAGAGCTCTGAGCTGGAGCGCGCCAAGCAAGAGAGCGAGCGGCTAAGCCAGGAGAAGCAGGACCTGGAGGACAAGGCCTCCGAGCTGTCTCGACAGGTGGACGTCTCCGTGGAAATGCTGGCCAACCTCAAGCAGGACCTGGTGAACAAGGAGGCGGAGCTAAACCACAAACAGCAGTGAGGGAGCTTTCACTTTTCAGATTTCATTTGCTACTGACACTTTGTCTTTATCTTTAAATCCATTTCTCAAAATTCAATATTAATCGCACCAAATAGAGAAAGTTGTAATGACTGTCGGACAAAGTAGCGCCCTGTTGCTAATGATCATTAACGCTGATGCAAGTTACCAAGTGTGTGGGCGAGCTCCTGATTGCAGCTGCTTGCTAGTCGTTTTCACATGAAGACTAAAGCTGACATAATAAACAGTCACAGTACAGTTTAGGTGTGACAAATATATATATATATATATATATATATATATATATATATAATATATATATATATATATATATATATATATATATATATAATATATCTATATATATCTATATATATATATATATCTATCTATATATATATATATCTATCTCTATATATATATATATATATATATATATATATAAAATATTTTCTTTTCACTTTGTCAATGGGGAATGTGTGGATGTGGCCATTTCATTCAGCGGATGAGGAGTTGCATCCATCCAGCTCTTTTGTAGCACTGTCCTTCAGGACTGGTGAGGCGCAGGTTGCGTAGAAGCAGCTGGGCAGGTAGCATTGAGCTCGCCTCGCTACATCCTGCCAGTCCCTCCATAAAGCTGCCAAGCGCCATCGTGAACTAGTACCGTTGCCGCTCTGCAAATAGACTTGGACGTAAATCATGGCATTATGGAGCAGGTTGAACATGATTTGGAGCTCTCTGGAAGTCTGGCACAAAAAGTGAGAGCTGAAACGCTCTAAGAGCTTTTATTGAAATTAATCCCAGACTGATTTATTGTCTGTTTCCAGACGCCGGTGTTATTTTTAGTTTGAAGCTGTGCTGTGTTTACTTGAGAACGGTCTGGTAAAATTGGTCTGGAAGAGTGTGGTGTAGTCTGATTAATTACTTTTTCAAGAAACATCCATCAAGTTATATTTGGGGTTTTGTGATTAAGTTCCACTCATCAATGTTAGTAAAGCTGTGACCTACTAAGTCTGATTTCTCTGTAAGGATTGTAACAATCTATTTTGTGGCTTTCTCATTTATAAAATGTTGATGGTAAAATATATTTATATTTTAAAAAACTGGCCAAGGTCACTCCTGGTGGCTGCTTTGCAGCGCCTCAGCTCCCTGGCTCTATCGGGGCCCTGCTGGGGGTTGGTGTGCCCCTGGGCACCCCGGGTCTCTGGGCCCAGGACTGGATCCGCTCCAGTGTAGCTGGCTGCTGGTGGAGCTTTGCGGGCTCGTCACTTCAGCTCCTGGAGCTTCTGTGGCTGCTGGGGGTTTCCTGTGACTCTTCTCTGAGATGGGGGAGGCAGCTATCCCTGTGTTGGTCCTTCTTGGGCTCCTGTGTTCTGGGTGTCATTTCTGGGGTTCTGGTCTCCCCAGTGTCCTCACTGCCACTATTGAGCATTTTTCTTGTGGATAAACCTTGCTTATTCAAGTGCACTCTCACAAACACCTTAAGGTGCTGGGGTCCAGCCAGGTGCTTATAGGTACAGAAAACGCTATAGTTAGCTTCGGCTGTCACTAAATACATCTAAATACTGCATATTTTTCAGTGATGGTATCAAAGGCGTTGGTTGTTTGTACCTGTGATACTTTTTTGTTGGTTTTGCTGTTTTCAAATCTCTTTCTGCAGGCGTAGAAGCAGACTCTGAGGATATTATCACAAACTGGCTTTTTCCTCTACTTACCTTTCTGTTTCTGTGTCCTTTGAACTTTAAATAATCCTAAAACAATATCCAATAAAGTCTTTTGCATACATATATAAAAAAAAAAATAAATACAAATATATCAAGCGCCGCACTATAGCGAAAGCAGTAATGTTCCACTTGTGCAAGTACACCTGTGGGGCTCTCTTTGGCATAAAGACAGCAATTATGTGTGCTACGCAACCAGACTTGACACATAAAAATAGAAAAAAGAAACTGGTCAAGGTTACAGAGTTGTTTCTCTGTGACCTTATCCTTGCATCACTAAAAATCCACCAAAATTGTCCAGGTTTTGGGACAGAGGCATCTACCAATAAATCATGACTGAAAAGATTTCAGCAAATCTCTTTTACTTCTATAAAAAGCTAAACATGGCTCAAACATTATTATGTTTTTTTTTTATAAATTTTTTTTGCACATCCCAAAATATAGGGGCGCATTATGTCGCAACATTATTGTTCACATGATCAATTTATTATTTGAAAGGAAAAAGCTTGCTGTCTGACATGTTAAACTTTTAAATTATTAATTCGTTTACTGTGAATAAACATGATCTTTAATGAGCCTTTCTGTAATCCATCATTAATTATTTATACGCGGTGGTGTCGTACTGAGACAATGGAATGAGAGACATCAATGGATTTTCCTACCACTCTGCAGTAAGACTGGATTTTGTTATTATTTCAAAAAACAAAAATATTACAGAGATGACATTTCAAACCATATTTATAAGGTTTATGCCAGGTTTATAAGGCTTCTAAAAACCTTAAATACACCTAGATTTCCCATACTAGGTCTTATAAATTAAGCTTTGTGTTAAATTTATAAGCCCATTTATTCATTGCTTCTTCCATCAATGTTGTTTTGTTTATCTTTGGCCAATTGCCTTGCATTTGTTATGTGAATTGTAGGTGTAGCTGAGCTAAGGAATTAATTCTGCTTCAATACTGCAAACCCCTTGATCAATTGGTCAATTAGCCAGGAATGGTGTTCCCTGTGGTGGGCTCTATTTGGTGATTGTCAGTTCGAATGCTGGAAATCAGTTTTTTTGTTGTTGTCCTATTCATTAACTGCATCCAAGCTAAGAACTTCCCCTGTTATTGGTTCGCAAATGCATCAACCAGCAGCGTATACTTCTCCTTTGAGTTTAATTGAAATTGAATAAGGTTAGAAACAAATGCTGTAAAATGTACTGTATAAAAAAACTAATTATTCCTTCCATTACTGTTGGATAGAAAATTGCTACCTCAATCAAAAAACAAAACAAAAAAAGAACATTATTTTGTCTTTCACATGATTTTAATTGTAAAACAATAACTAGGAAAGCCTGGAAAAGTTTAATCTGTATAATTATATCCAATGATGCAGGAAAACAACAAAAGCCCCTGGAAGACATTTATCCTCAGATATTCAGTTATCAAACCATTCTTTTCTTAAAACTACCTTAAGTTCAGGAGATTCCTATTAAAACATTTGTTTCCCCCCATTGTTGGAAAGTGTGCATTTAAGTAATGTTTGGTTTTATAACAGGGATTTCAACAGAGAGCAAAAAATCAACAACCGTTATGAATGTACTGTATACTATTGGGAGACATTGAATTTGTGTAACTTGGGTGTAGAAATACTCAAGTCACATGCCAGAGCCAAAAAGCATCAGTTTAAAGCTTAGTCTAGCTCTCTCGTAGCATTATGGATAAACAATGGACACACTTTATTAGGAAATATATGTTTTGTTCTAGAAGCTTCCTCTTACTTCTTTTAAAATCTCACTGATTCTGAAAATAGCTGCGTTAAATCGCCTTCCCTCGGTTACAGCTTCCATTGCAAATAGCGTTGTTGTCATGGTGACCTGGTTGTAATCAGGTTTGGTACGTTTTGAAAGTTTGATTTTGTCTTTCTTACCAGGCACTTGGTGTAGCGTAAACTTTGGTCACAAACCACGTTCTCTGTGTGTCTCTAGTTGTCTTTACTTGGACGAAGAGATTCTGCGAATAGAATTTAGAGACGTTAGAGCACCGATTGCAGCCAAATCTTATTGAACTGCAGGTTTAAGACCAAAATAATAATGAACATTTATGAAAAAAAGTATTAAACATTTTGCACTTCCACTGTTATATAATGTAACATGGGTGTGTTGAGTGCAGCCATGGCTCTGGCATAGAAACTGTTCTTCATACAGTTTGTGCAGGTTTTCAGTGCCGGGTAGCATCTGCCAGATGGCAGACGCTTGAAAAGCGAGTGTCCGGGATGAGATGGGTCACTGACATTTTCTGGGGCTTTTTTAAGGCTCTGGATGTTGTACGGTGTCCTCCAGGGAAGGGAGATGGCATCTGATGATCCTTTGGGGTTTGGTGACAACCCTCTGGAGTGCTTTCCTATGTGCCACGGTGCAGCTGGAGAGCCACACACAGATGCAGTGGGTGAGGATGCTCTCTACGGAGCACCGCTAGAAGGACACCAGCAGCTTTTGTTTTAGTGGGTTGTTCCTGAGCACTGATTTACTGGTAGACATCGTGGTAGACATAACATAAAAATGTCTAAAACGATTGGAAAATCTTTCTAACTTTACAGTTCATTTTTACTGAAGTGAACAAAACTATTTACCCTAAGAAAGGCCCAGGATAAAGAGCTTTATCTTAGTGCGTTACTGAGATAAGAACTGCACATATAATCTCCTCTGTGATATTGGACAGAGTTGAGGTATTTCTACACCCAATGCTCAATTGAAGAAGGAATACAGAATCTATCCTTTCTGTGACAGATCATGGGTCTTTTTACTTGTTATCTCTTTCTTGATTTTTCCACACATCCAAATATAGAAGTGCTCAATATCATAAAGTACTCAATTTTAGTTGTGCTGTATTCATAGAGCTCTTCCTAAATTAAAATTAGCTAGATGTATTAAACAGTTGAGTCAGTCGTACATATACAGCTTCACACATCACTGCAGTGTATCAGGGTGTCTGGAAATAATGCCTATGCTATTTACCAACTATCAGTAATGGCATCGTTAAATACCATGTAGATAGTAAACAGAGATTTAAATGAACACAACACATTAGTGCCTATTGGTGATTAATAGCGGGCTCTCGTTGTCGGCATCAAATAGCAGATAGTGGTATCATCTGCTGACTATTTTCAACTAATTGCTTGGTCTATAAAATGCCAGTAGTCACAGATCTGTGACCCTGTTTCACAGAGCTCAGTGTGATGCATTTAGATGCGCTGGTTTCCCAAGAAACATTATCAATGGTGTTCCAGAAACGTCCAGTTTATGATCGGCTTGAGCTTTGGCGGTTCCTGGGTTATTTGTGAACATGATAAGCCATTTTATTGGAGGACGCTTTAGTTGAGACGGTTGAAACCTGAGTACGGTCCAGCTGGCATTATCATTACAAGAAGACACACACAAGAAAATTGGGTATAGTTTTTGTTTGTGAGTGTTCCTGGGTGAAGGCAGCTTAGCTTTTAGGCGCTTTGAGTCATCAGTATGACTCCAATGGTTCTAGTTCAGTCCATTTAATTCAATTCAATTCAATTCAATTTTATTTATATAGCGCCAATTCATGAAACATGTTATCTCGAGGCACTTTACAAAGTCAAAATCAATCATATTATACAGATTGGTCAAAAATTTCCTATATAAGGAAACCAGTTGATTGCATCAAAGTCCCGACAAGCAGCATTCACTCCTGGGGAAGCGCAGAGCCACAGGGAGAGTCGTCTGCATTGTACATGGCTTTGCAGCAATCCCTCATACTGAGCAAGCATGAATCGACAGTGGAAAGAAAAACCACCCATTAACGGGAAGGAAAACCTCCAGCAGAACCAGGCTCAGTATGAACGGTCATCTGCCTCAACCGACAAGACAGACAAAAAAGCACAGAAGCACACATTGATCCAGTAATCTGTTCTACATTAGATGGTAATAGCGGGTGATCTGTCTTCCCTGGATGATGTCACAGTTAACAGAACGTCAGACCAGAACCTAAATGGTAATTAGCATTTACCATTTAGGTTCCGAGGGCATCAACCAATATAAACAACCTCCATAATTTCGGATAAGCAGATGGTCTTTATTTCGAGACAAAAAAGTCCATACCATAAATAAATAAAACAAATCAAGTAAAGAAATAACAATGAAAACCTATTGATGTGTGCAAAAAGCATGTAGTCAGAAATTTCACAAATTATTAGTTAGAGGTGTATGTGAATAAATGAGCCCGTATGTTTAGCTGTCACCCTGTGTGGATTAGAAAAATGCTGAAAATGAAAAGTTGTGCGCCTTATCTTTGCTTTTAATAATTCCAGAAGTGGTCTAATCAATCAACCCTGATAAAAGAGCGATTTTAAATATGTCTTTAAAACTTCATCAATTTGATATTCATGCCTGTAGATGAGTGTAAATAAGCTGCTCACTACAACTTTACCAACGCTATATTTTCAGATTAAATCTGTCCAACTTTTAGCTGAGACATTAATAGGCAGCCTTTGGTTTCATGTAAAAAAAACGCTCCGTGGGAAAGAAAACAGACAAATACACCTGCCACTTTAAATGCTACGTGTAGCTGAAAGATCGAGATACATGAAGCCCAGTGACGCTGGGAAACATAGCAGTTTCTCACGCATTGGAATGAGTTAAAAACAAATGTGCTTTTCTCTCACGCCTCTTATAAAAAAGGTTAAAGTGGCTGCTCTCATGTTTCCTTGCAGGACCAGAGCGAAATGGTGAAACTACATCCTTAAAAACCTTTCCTGGCCAATGTGACCACCACACACACACACACACACACACACACACACACACACACACACACACACACACACACACACACACTCACAGAGCGTCAGAGGAAAAGCTGCCGCTGAAACAGGGAGCTCATACAGACTCTAAAGTACATCAGAGGTCTGAGGTGGAAAAAGGGCATCACTGTAAGGAAATTTACTGCCAGCTCAGTGGCTAGGCAGACACCAACGGGTGTACTGCCTTCAAATAACTTGGCCCAACGCTTTCTTTGAGTCATTTCAAAGTTTCTCAAGTCCACAAAGGCATCAGTGGCTGCTAAGGCTCTGCAAGACTCCAAGCAGGAGTTATGATCCACATCAGAGGCGCTAAATTTGTCATTTGTTGCATTCAGAAATGGCCTCCTCAAGCTGCTTTTTGCATTTAGCAGCAATAAGCTATGCCTCAGGTGCAGTTGCTCATTTCAGCTCAGGCTTAATTCCTTTCTCTGTGTGCAGTTAACTTTGCAGGAAAATGCATTCACAGAACCATTATGCCCGACGAACCACTCCTTATATTTTAACAGTCACTGTAAATGTATAATCTAAAAATGAGTGTCTGTTTTAAAACTGGCAGAAGTTGTTCGGGTTTGGCTGTTAACTGGTTTTAGTAGCGCCTGGATTAAATAAGAACAGCTGGAATCATAAAAAGAAAACGTCTGACGACAAATGAAGAATGCTGGAATGCTTTTCTTTGTTTAAGCTTGTAAAAACCCTTCTCACTTTAAAAAATTGCCTCATTTTATTTGTCTGCGAATTGCTAATTATGTTAAGTATGGTCGAAATCTTTGGAAGCAAAAATGATCACATAATTGGATATAATTTGCTCTGATGCTATGAACTGATTTATTAAACAGCACAATTTTGGGGCTGTTAGAAACAGACTTCTTAGTCATGCTTAAAAGTTCAAATTAAATAGTAATTGAGTTTTATTTAAACAGCTTCTTCTAAATGCTGTTACATTTAAATGTGGTTTGTGTGAAAAAAACAACAACACATCAAACATTTTAACGCTAATTGTAAAGCATACGTCTCACGTACAGAACAATGCAGAACATAACTCAGTAGCATGTACTATTGTTAAAATCAGGAACAACTTAAAATCTAGGTGCTTAACTTAAGTATTGAGCTCTCATCGCTCACCGGGTGTAAGTTAAATGCCACCCAGTGCATGTTAATTACCTTTTGGTGCTTTTTAAAAGCCTTGTTGCATATTTTACAGCATTTATTAGACCCTGTCATGTGCTGCAAAGTGCATAAATATATAAGTAGATAGCTTCCTCTTCTTCAGCCACTTGCTTTCCACTTCTGCCAAATCACTCCAAACCAGCTGGATCTTTATGCTTCTCTGTGTCACCATTGGCAGCCATTCTTGTATTGCTTTGGTGTGAAGTGCTTTAGAGAGTATCTCTATCAGTATAAGACATGTCTACACCCCTAATAGACTCACAGAATGTTCTGTAAAGGAATAAAAAATAAATAAATAAAACTTGCCTGCTCTGAAAACTGGGTGCTTCAAAAAGCTGTTGTGCTCTAAGAACAAAGAGATAATGTATTGATCTGGAAAATGAAAAAATATCACATGAGGAAATACTTAGGAAATTGAGTACAGCACTCTTTTTGTGTTATTACTTTGGATTCTGCTAAAAAAATAAAACCTTTGTTATTTATTTGGTGTGATAGTCAATGTTAAATTCATTTTTCTCATTCTCTAGTCTAGTGCCAGTGTAAAAAATATTTTTTCCACCCATATGCACAAATGGTGAAGAAGATTAAAGAACGGTAACATTTTCATATCTAACGCAGACCTCACTCTCTCTCTCTCTCTCTTTCTCTCGCTCTCTCTCATCTAACTCCCATTAATTCTCAGTCATTTTCAACCCTTTCTATACCCTAACCTTGACACTAACCCTAAACCTAACCATTACCAGTGCATACCTAGCCATAACCTTAACCTAAAATCAATTCACACCTTAGACCTACCCTTACCGTTAGCAAAATACAAACGGAGGACCACCAAAATGCCCTCACTTTGGTAAAAATGGCCCTCACTCCAGTGCATAAACAGGAGCATACACACACACACACACACACACACACACACACACACACACACACAGTTGCTTGCGTAGTTCTCGACTTTGAGGGTGGATGTATTCCTGCAAACAGCTCTGGTATGTAACCATGTAGGATGCACGGAGGAAGGTTCTCTTGTCAGATGAGACCAAATTTTTCTCTTTTAGGTATCAAACAAAAGGTGATGTGTGTTGTAAAACTGCAACAGCGACGCACTGTCCCCACAGTTAAGCATAGTAGTGGCTGTATCATCCTGTTGGATTTTTTTTTTTTTTTAGTAGAGAGGGGTAGTTGGTTTGGAGTTGGAAAGTTGGATAGAGATAAATATAGTTCTGTCCTCGAAGAAAACCTGTTTAAAAAAACACCAGAGACTTGTGGTTCTGCTTTTTGTCCAAAATCCCAATAAACGAAATAGAAGTTTGTGGTTGTAACTTGACAAATGTCAAAAAGTTCAGGAGGTATTGAACTGTGACTGTCAGAAACAAAGCCTTTATTTTACTGAGCAACAATCTGAACTGCAAAGTGAAGCAGTCAGGGCTCAGACAGAGTCGCCTCATTAGCAGCAGCCTCTCAGAGAAAGGAGCATAACACGACATCTGAGGGCTTATGGAAGGAAATCAGAGCTGGGGTGTCTTTTACGGTGTTAAGGACAGATATTTGGAAAAGTACTCAATTGCAGTAAGACAAGTATGTAGCTGATTTTTATGAAGAATATTGCCCAAACCTGTGTTTGTCATGTCCCTAATGAATTTGGATGACAGATGAATTTGTTTTGTAGATACCTTTACTAATTTCTTTAGGAATGTTTAGATTATCAATGTTGTTAGTTGTGAATCATTTTGTGAGTATTATGCGCCAAGTGTTAAGTACCAAAAGACCTCATTTAATCAGCCTGTATACCTGCAGGTACAGAACTGTGTCTGGACTACACAATAGAGCTGCAGACATGACAGCTTTGAGTGAATTATCCTGGGTGAATAGCAACTCTTTGTACGCTGACAGTGCAGTCGGGTTTCCTGTGCCGAGATGAGGGGACTTGTGATCGTGTCTGATAGATAGCTCAGACTGAGGCAAATGTATGGCTCAGTCGATACTGGTCTACATTTAGATGGGGATTTATGAGCAGAGGACTGTTTATGTCTGTGGTTAGATATAAGAAGCTAACATGAGGGTCCTTCACATTCTGTGGAGTCGTTTGGAAAAGAGAGAAAAGGAAAAGAGGATCAACTGCAGCCAGTCGTCCTTCTTTTCCTCATTACTAGGATTGACATGATGGATTGATGTGACATAAACATGAGTTCTGTTTAAAGCTATTGTTGGTAATCCTGTTCAGAAACTTTTTGTTATACTGGGTAAAATGGTCCTTCTGTCCTGAAAGTAGTTAATACATTATGCATTCACAAAAAGGAGGTTCAAAAAATCAATCTCTGTGGGAGGTGCAGACCTGTAAAAATTGACAAATTCATGCCCTTCGAACCAAATGGCAAAGATTGGTTAGAGTTTTTGTTCCTGTTCTCACCCATAGTAGACATTATATACTTACACCCCCTCATGTTCTGGGGGTATCCCTTTATCTATTGGTTGTCCCACATGTCAATCATTCTAACATGCTCACGTAACGCCAGTGTGCGTGCTCGTTCCTTCTGAGTTTTTATTTGCTAGCTGCGCCTGCACACTTCTAGTGTTTATGTAGCCAGTTAGCTTAGCGGTTAGCTTTGGTGTTAGCCATTCATTGTTGCTCCACTGCTCTCACCGTAGACTTTGAACATGGCTGAGAATCGCAAGAAGAGAACCGCGTTCATATTTATGAGAAGAAGGGGAAGGCCTCAGTAGAAAGAAATAAGACCATAGTGGATTTGGGAGATTTTTTTTCGCGCAATCCCCCTGAGGAGAAGAAGAGCAGGTTAAGATGGTATTGCAGATGCACAGTTATTCAGAAATATGCAGTGAATTTTGTTCCATTATTGTTGCAAGCAAAGAACACGTTTTATCCATCCATCCATTTTCCAAACCGCTTTATCCCTCATGGGGTCGCGGGGGTTGCTGGTGCCTATCTCCAGCGATCACCGGGCGAGAGGCGGGGTACACCCTGGACAGGTCGCCAGTCTGTCGCAGGGCGAACACGTTTTATAAATGGAAATAAAAAAAAATGCAATTGAGAAGTTAAACTTTGCAAAACTTCTAAATAAAAAAAAGGTTTTGAGAGTTCTCTCATATTTTATGTTTTCAAAATAAAAAAATAAATGTTCCGTCCGTCCGTCCGTCCGTTGTCTTCCGCTTATCCGGGGTCGGGTCGCGGGGGTAGCAGCTTCAGTAGGGAGGCCCAGACGTCCCTCTCCCCAGCCACTTGGGCCAGCTCCTCAGGAGGAATCCCAAGGCGTTCCCAGGCCAGCCGGGAGACATAGTCCCTCCAGCGTGTCCTGGGTCTTCCCCTGGGTCTCCTCCCGGTGGGACGTGCCCGGAACACCTCTCCAGGGAGGCGTCCAGGAGGCATCCTGACCAGATGCCCGAGCCACCTCAACTGGCTCCTCTCGACGTGGAGGAGCAGCGGCTCTACTCTGAGTCCTCCCCGGATGACTGAGCTCCTCACCCTATCTCTAAGGGAGAGCCCAGACACACTATGGAGAAAACTCATTTCAGCCGCTTGTATCCGGGATCTCGTTCTTTCGGTCACGACCCAAAGCTCGTGACCATAGATGAGGGTAGGAACGTAGATCGACCGGTAAATCGAGAGCTTCGCCTTTTGGCTCAGCTCTCTCTTCACCACAACAGATCGGTACAATAAATGTTATTCTATTATATTTTTTCAATATTTGTTTTTTATTTTTTTCCTATCGATTTTACTTTCAAATTTCAGTTTTTTGAATTTCTCTTTTTCAGATTGAGTTTTGCAAATTGCATTCTTTTCAAATTGTGTTTTACAGATCACATTCTCTTCACTTCTCGCTCTCAATGCACACATTGACCAATAAAAAGGTTGCTGACGTCCATGCACACCAACAGAAATGCCTCTTTGCTGCTCTCTCCAGAGAAAAAAATAAAATTAGAAAATATAAAATTTGTAAAATATTGAAAAACTAAAATAAAAAAATGTAATATGATTTTTTTGGATAAAATAAAATCTGGGAAAATAGCAAAGTTACTCTCAAAACCTTTATTTTTTTTTAAGTTATTTTTTTTTTCCAAATTTCCATTTACAAAACATGTTCTTTGCTTCCGACAATATTGGAACAAAATTCACTCCAAAAGGACTGGGAAATATTTTAGTTTTTTAGCTGATTGAAATCTACCATTTTACTTTATCCAGTGTTGTAACCGTTAAAATATATTAAAAAAGCTTTAAACATCAATTGCACTTTGGTCAAATTAAAATGAAGTGTCATCATAAAACTGACTTTTTGTGATAAATATGATCCTTTCAGCTACAAAAATCAAGTCGAAAATTTACAAACTCGTCACACTCCCAAAAAATAGTTTGAAATCATTTCAGAGCAAATTGTCCTCACTCCTCTCTAAAATTGTTTGTTTTTACTTTTGTGAAGTAATTGGAATAGATGATGTGTTGTCTGTTTAAACAAAGTAGGATTTATATTAGGTATATTTTGAAATACAACTTATAGACTTCACTACGGACATCAGATCCATTCCATCCTAAATGTTTCTTGACCAGTTAGCCAGTCATTGGTTACAGTGGCTTAGCTGTTGGTTCTACATATTTACCGTCTGCAACATGGGTAGATTCATCAATCTTCTCATGACTATTCTCGCCCCATGACTCAAGACCTTAGTCAGGGCTCCAGACCGAGGATGACTGGTCGTTAATTTATACTGTATTTCTTCATTTTCCCACTTTTTCTTCCAACCCAGCTGTCACCTTCTCACCAAGCTTCCACATGATGTTCTGGGAGCCAATTCCAGTCATGTCGAGATCTTCTGTCTTGTCCCTGATGTCCTTTCACAGCTCTTTGGTCTGTGCTTGAATGGTGGGGAGGAATTTATGAAATGGATACTCCTGTTGGAGCCTGAATTCCCCCTCTTTGAGAGGGAATCAAATAGTATGCAAGCCAGTTGTTTACTTTCATGTAAGGCATTTTTTTTAGTTTTTAAGTTTAACATATGCCGTATTTAGTAACTCTGAAATAGGTTTACACACTGCTGTTGAAGAAATAGTGTGTGTTGTAGAAAACTGAGATGATAAATAATTTTCACACCTTTTCTGCTTATAATGTGAGATTCACCTTGTATAACACAACTGAAAAGATGAAACAAATCTGTAGAAAGTCTAAAAGAGCTGCTATAACCTTGTTGCATAAGTGTGCAAAGCCTTGAACTAATATGTTGCTGAATCACCTTTTAATTCAGTTTCAGGGTTTAGTCTTCTTTGGTTGGACTGTATCCGCGTCCCACATTTCGCCAAATATTTTCCCGCTCCATTTTAGCTGAGTTCTTTATATCCCTCTGATTATGAGGACATTTCTCATTCACCCAATTCACTTGAGCTTCACCTGAAGGCTTTGCATCAAAACAGAGGTATTTGGAAGTAAAAGCCCATCTGAACATGTGAACCCGAGAGCATGTTGTTGCCGCTACCATGTTTCACTGTGGGTGTGTTTTGGTGACGCCATGGGCTGTTTTTGTGTCGCGCATAACTTTTGAAACTGCTGTCCAAAACATCCGGCTTGGCTTATGCACCTCAAAAAGACCCAAAACGGTGTAGCGAGAGTTTAGTTGGGTATTCATGTTTTCTTTTGAAGAAAACACTTGTCCTCCTCTGGCTAGACATACAGAGAATACAAGATATTGTCGTCAGATACCAAACACAACCAGTGCTTGCTCCTTCTGTGTTTCCTCTGGCTTCGTGGCAGTCTCTCTGAGCAGTTTCTTCTTTGTCCTCCAATAATTCTGGATAAATTCCCCATTTTTGTCATGCCACTGTTGTCCCACATTTTTCCACTTGTTTGACTCGCCCGAGCCAGTGCCAGTTTTCGCACCGGAGCTGATTTGGCAGGAAAGAAAAAAATAAAACTGTGATGGAGGTTTCTTCAGAGCAAATGCTCTTTGCCAGCGTGATGAGCAGCCTCTGCTCTGTCAACCCTTGAGGGAAACTCTGGAACTGCTTATGTTCTTAATTCATGATGAACGCCTAAAGCATACACCCGCCAGGATGTCCACGCTCAAAAACACTCACCCTCACATCTGGAGCTCGCGCTAATAGCCTGAACTGATTTTGCAACACTGACTTTGACTAGAAATATGCCATTTTAATATTACAGAGCTATAATTGACAGAAAACCTTCAGAGCAAGAGAAAAAAGGTTAAGGATAATTTTGTACAAATACAAAAATATTTTAAAAGCGCAGCTTGATTGTGCCGTTGTACCATTCTTTTGAGGGACCACGCGGTACATGGCCTGTGGTAGTATGCCACTTTATCAAGCCCTGAAGACCCAACAGTGTTCACACTACATTCAGCCATCCACTCAAACATTCACACGCTGACGGTGTTAAGCCACATTTGCAGCCACTGCCCCGGTGCAGACTGACAGAAGCGAGGCACCCTCACAATCAGCGCCATCAGGCCCTCTGACCACCAACGGCAACAAAGCGGGTGAAGTGTCTTGCCCAAGGACACAACAAGTGAAATGGTCAGAGCACTTGGATTCAGGTGCTTACAGATACACTTCCATGCAGAAGAACCATATAATTAGCTTTGGCTGCCAGTAAATACATCTTGTATTAAACAATACTGCATATTTTTCAGTGATGTCATTAAAGGTGTTGGTTGGTTGTTTGTACCTGTGATGCTTTTCTGTTTGTTCTGCTGTTCTTTTTATATATCTCTCTCCAGTCTCCGAGGATGTTATCTTGTAGCCTCTTTTTCCTCTGCTCTATTTTTGGCACCTTTTCTCACTTTTAACATTTTGCCTCAACTTTTTCTCTTCCTTTCTTTCTTTTTTACCTTTCCATTTCTGTGTCCACTGAACTTGAAATAATCCCAAAATAATATCCAATAAAGTTTTTATCAAGTGGAGCACTATAGTGAAAGCAGTAATGCTCCACTTGTGAAATAAACTCTATTGGGCTCTCTTTGGCACTTAGAAAGCAATTCAGAGTGCTACACTGCCAGCAGGATACAAAAAAAGAGGAGCTGACCCAATGAAGGACATCCACTTTATTTGCATATTCAGGCAGAAATTCATGAGGAAAAGGAAAAACGAAAAAAATGTGGACGAAAAAAGAGACATCAATGCACCTATAAGTACAAAAAAACATGAAAGAAAATTAAAGAGTAATACAATTATAATCTAATTATTAAATAAATATGTGCTTGAAATAAATACAGAAAATGTGGAGGTCATTAAATTTTAAAATATGTAGTAAAGTTAAAATAAATGGGGTATTGTAGACAAAAGGCATTAGTAAATATAATTTTTTCAGATTTTCCATTAATTGGTGGATTTGAAGTGTATTGTGGGGTTATTTTTTGAGGGACATTCATACATTTCAGGTTTTATCCTCTATTCTGTCACAGTTACTGTCCTTTATAGTTTGCTGCGTGGTAGAGCAAAGGAAGCTTGGGCTCCATCTGGGAAACGTCTATTTATATCTGAACATTTTCGTTAATTTCCGTGAGGTGGGCTGTACGTATACGTAATGTCACACAAAGGATTGTGGGGTTCCTTATAGCTATAGGAAATTGCTCCTGAGTTGTTTGGTTCAGGTTCATCAAGTCTATATTAAGTAAGAATAATAATAAAAAGAAAGTTAAATTAGATAAAGATGTTATCATCCAAATAGGAACTAAAACACATTTAGCTTTAAACTGATAAAACACGAACAAAGGAATTAGCTTTAGCTAGCTTCATGCAGTTTGAAGTCTTTCTCTGACAAAGTTTGCATTTTTTTATTTTTTTTAACTTTTAATAAAACATAAATCGAAATCACTCATCACTCTGACAAACAGTTCTTGAGTCTTGTGAGGATCATATTTATTCGGTCAGATGTTTTTTGGGAAAAGTTTCACCAACCCAGGAACCCACATGCTACCCACAATACATGGTTTGCGTGTCTAGACGGTCACACTGTTCCTTATCTTACCACCTCTGTTACCGTAGCTGAACACGTTTTCCACGGGTCAAACTTGAACAAAAGAAAAAATATCACGCGTTATCTAACTTTTTGGCTGTACCCCTGTTTTGTAAAGTGCCTATGTGTTTTGGAACAAATAGTTTAAAATGTATTATGTGCTACTAAATAAGGAGTAAATTACTTTTTGCTGGACTGTCACAAACCCGTTTTTGCTTCTTCTTGGTGATAACCTGACCATCTTGGGCTAAAAATTCCAGGCTCTATCCTATATATGAGTGCCCCCACATGGTAAAATAATTATGAACTAATTGCAAAATAGGTTAGGCTGTCATCAATCGGAGCCACTTCAAGCAATCAGGATGCCAAGTTGAGTGAATTTTCAATAGGGCAGACAGTGTGTCTGTGTAGTGTAACTTGAAAATGAGTAACCTATATTATTATCAAGTCACTGCTGGGACATTTGATTTGCAGTGGTGCCGACGGGTTGCAATGATCCTGTCATTAAAGGCATACTATGCAACATTTTTCAGTTAATTAATGTGTTCCACACCGTTTTGGATGATTAAATGAGTCATTTCAGGTCGAACAAAGGTTTTCTCGGCCGCCCTGGGGGTCTGTGGGGGAAATACCGTACTTGCAATTGCAGGAGCCCTCGGCCCGCACACACAGGCTCAGAAGTCTCGTGCAACACCGCGAGAGTCGGTCTTGCTTTACGGCGAGAACTCCATGTGTTTTTGCCCTGCCATTCACTATATGCACGCGCGAAAGCAACAACAAAGAACCACGTGTTAACGTCAAATAACCATGCAAGCATATCGAGTTTTTTTTCTTATTATTATTATTTTTATTTTTTTTAATTTATTTAGTTTTTTTTTTTTTTTTAATGATGGCGAGACGGTAGCGTGAGTTTGGCAAGGCGGCTGCCTCGCCAAGATAGCGCTGCGGGAAACCCTGATGTTCATACCTTCACTGTGTTAGTCATTGCTTGTACTGCCGTTTTTTCGACTTTTCGTTGCGTTCGCCTGTCTGCTAAGCTCAAACCACCGCGCCTGGCTTGATGGAGAAACCAGAACAGCTGAGCATCATTACGACAGTGCACTTTTACTTTCGCCCTCTGGGGTGAGCCTCGCTGGAAAATCAACCCCGGTTGCATAGTATACCTTTAAAATTTTTCCATGTGTCCAAAACAAGTGTGGCAGACTGACTTAGCTGGAGATCACGTGACGTCTGCAACAGAGTTAGATGCCTAGAAATGCATTGCTGGTGCATAATTTACCTAAAGCCACATTCTTCTGGCTTCACTGAAACACAAGCCAGACATGGAGCAGTGTTGTATAAGAAGGTGTGAGCATGCATGATTGGGCGTATTTAAGAGGTCTGTATGAATCGTTATGAGCTTAAAGTGTTCATACAGATGTCGGTGTGTTTGTGTTGAAATAAAGACTGAAAAAAGGAAGAATGTACTTCTCCTCATTTCCTCCCCTTCAGTGACAAACCTCCTGTGTTTTCAGCTTCCACATGGCTGCAGATTTTCATCTGTTGTTTCAGCCCCTCTGGCATTTTTTTTTGTCTTTCCAGTCATTGTGCTCTTTGCCTCTACCAGACACAATCCACTGTCTCTCAGCTTCTGCTTCCTCACATAGTACTTCTCACATAGGGATGAACAAAAGCTCAATATGGATTTCTGTTTTCCAGGTTTCTTAATATGTACCTTAACAAGGTCAACCAGCATTAAACAGTTGTGTGTGAACAGTTAAGTTAGTTGTTTTGCATGATTAAAGATATGGTGTCTGCCAGGCATTTCCTCCTTTGCATACGGTGAGAGAACAAAACATTCATCTGTATTGGTTCCTCCGGTTATCCTCATGTGCAGCAAATTTCTGATACAGCTGAATAATTGATGAAGACAAGCTGCATGAATATGCTGATGCCAAAGCACAAAATGGTTTCAGTTATAGGTTACATACAAAAAGCACCTCTGTAATGACTTTGTGTAAGACTCCCGATAATGCGCTATGTATGCTGCCTTCATACGGTTACATAAACAGGGTAAGTCTTTATTCCCCGTTCTCATTCCTGAATTATTAAATAACCAAAAAAAATTACATTTCTGACAATGCAAAGAACACCAATGTTTTGTAAATTTGACTTTAACCTCAAATGTGAAAATGATACATTTGCTGTGCTGCGTTCCAGCTGCAAATTGGAGAAGCCGTCAAATTTGCTAGTTGCTGTGTTCAATGATCAGGCTAACTACAATAGGAAACTACAAATTGATAACCATTTATTTGCATTCATACTATGGATGGAAGAAATTAGGAGTACTTCAATATGCAATATAATATTGGTGAACGTCACAAATAATGACTTGCACTAAATAAATAGCAAATTTCAATAACTAGGTTCATAAGAGTCATAGACCCCAGATATTAAGTAGTCTATCCAAAGAAAGAAAATAAATCCTTATTTTCATCTCAATGTTAAGGGCTTATTGGGGGAAAAAAATCTGCGTCTGCTATTTAGATAAAATGAGATAGGATAAAAACTTCCTTTACTGTCCCACAATAGGGAAATTTCGGCGTGACAGCGGCAAAGACAGAGTTACACACAAATTGTAGTAATGACAAAAATAAGCTACTCTAATCTAAAGTGTACCTTTAAGTACCAACAGAGGATGAGTTTATTAAAAAAAGCCAAAAATAAAAGTAAAAACTGATAGAATAAATATTGCACAATTATTAACAGTATGGAATACTCAGGTATAAAATTACACATTGAAGTTAAACTGTGGAAAAACAGTGAAAGAATTACAGGCCTATTTACAGAATATTATGAGATAATATGCAAAAAGTTATGATAGCCCAACAGCATCTCGAATTAGCTAGCTCGTGTTGGGCTCGTTTTGGCATTAAGACAACAAAATTTAAAGCTGCATTGCCAGATTGCACGCACACACACACACACACACACACACACACACACACTCACGCACAAAATGCTGTATTGATGCTGTTTGGATATTTTTGTTGGTGTTATGCAATATTCAAATTTTCTGATAAATTGAATTTTTCCTTTTTATTTGCTGTAAGCAATAAACTTCACAATTACCAGAAATATACATTTGAAATATATCACCCTGTGTGAAATAAAGCAATATAATATTTGAGTTTTACAGTTGACCTACCTAAATATATTAACTTTTGAAAGATTAAATAATATGTGGAAATTACATAATTTGTGCCTGGACATCCAAAGCAGGTGAAACCTCAATGGCCAAACTTCTATCAAAACAAAAAAACACGTCAGAAAACTTTCTTTTAATTTGCTGATACATTGTTTTGTTACGCAGCTTTTACGTCCGCCTGACATTCAGCCACCTTGACTAATTTTGGATTCACTATTTTTTGTCATCTTTGCCTGAAGACTAGCAAAGTTAACTTTGCCAGACTCCAGCCTATTTTTATCTCCGAATGGCCCCATTTCAGGGAAATTCATTATGTGTGCTTTTGAGGAGTGGATTCTGGGATGTATGATGGTTTGATGCAGCGACTGTTGGAAATCGAAGCTAAACAATCCAGACTAAAGATCAACATACTCACAAACAGATTTTTGACCCATTTTTTTTTCTATTTTTCCAGTAATGGCTGGAAGATTTTTAATGACTGCTTTACCTGTCTCTGATGAATTTTCTTTTAAGAGGTCTTCTGTGCACTTGAGGAAAGAAATGCACATGGATAACATTTCAACATCTAAACAGAAAATATAGCAAACAAAGTAAAGATAATTAGTTCACATAGGAAAAGAACAGTTTAAATGTTTAAATTAATACTATGTGACGTAAATTTAAGATAGCGGTATCAAAAAGACAAATTGCTGTTGCTCCAGTTGTGCCCACGTAGGGTATCTGAGGTTTACCAGGTCAGATGCTTGTCCTTTAACACTTCTGTCCCATCGGGAAATCAGACTGTAGCTTCTAGTTTAAAGACTGTCCTCATAAAGACTGTCCTGTGTCTCCAGGGAAGTTGCCCAGATTGACCAGTTCCTTCAGGAGACGGCAGCGCGGGAAGCCAACGCCAAGGTGCGCCTTCAGCAGTTCATCGAGGAGCTCCTGGACCGAGCCGACCGTGCCGAGAAACAGCTGCAGATCATCAGCAGCTGCGGCACCACGCCGAATGGCAGCCTGGGACGCTGCAGCCTGCAGGCCTCCAAGGGCACCGGGCGCCAGGTTTGGAGCTTTGAACATACATTTCTAAGTTGGGACGGACTGAAGGAACTGTCTAAAAGTGGCATTAAATTTGACTTGGTGTGGTTCTGTTTTGCAAGAATAAATTTGACCTGGATATGAATAACTATTAATAGGTTCCAAAGGAAATAAAAAGTTAGTAATTTTTATCTGAAGTATTAGGTCAGGGTACGTACCACCTGAGTACCAGCCAAAAAAAAAAACCCAAAGCCAAACAACTCTTAGTCTCTGCCAGTTGTTGTTTTATGAATACCTTCCTGGTGTTATAGAGCAATACATGAAGGACTGGATTGGTTTATAACACACTGGCATTCTCATACAGAAAGCCCTACACACCTATACAGAATAAACACAAACAGCTTCTCTCCAAATACGAGAATTTGTTAAATACTTCAAGTTACAATACCTCCGTCAATAAACTCTTTAATTATGCTTGTGCCATTCAATTAAATTAACAAGAAAAAAATTAAGAATAACTCAGACTAATAAACTATGAAAAAGTAGTAAAAGGACAAATTAGAATAAAGTTCAAACTAATAACCAATGAGTGATGCACTGACAGACTAGTAAGATGGCGGCAACAAATGGACATAGAGTGACAATTTGGCTGTCTTGACGGCAGGTTTGATGATGTCACTCCCAGAAATGGTGACTCAGCTAAACGACAAAGAAGATAGCTACAGCACTACTTAGCAACCCGTCTAAGTCCCACGTGTTCCATTAATAAATATATTAATGTGTATGAACGCTGGAGGTGTGCTACGGCCGATCACAGCACAAACAGAACGAGCAGTGTAGCAAGTACGGCACGGCTAATGGTGGCAACGTCGTCTTAGCCGAGGTTTTAGCTCTAGAATTACCTCGGATAACGTTTCTAAGGACTATGCAAACAAATTTCATGCAGGTTTGTGAGAGGAAATGAAGGGCATTCATGTAATTAGAAACACCTTGTCTTCCTAACTGGAGTCTATCATTCTTTCAGACTGTTTTTTACACAAACTCAGACAGCCAGGTCCAGGCTTATTTTCGGCGGGGCTAAAGTCACAGACAGCAGACGGCACTTAGCGCTGGATGCAACGCAGTCGTTTACGCAGCCGGCGAAATCAAGACGTTCACGCGTGTTTCCCGATGCAACCTTTGTAGAGCCGCGGTCAAATAGGGAAAAACTCAGACCTGTTCATGGTTTTATACCTCCATGGCATCACGGGGAATCCCGCTGTGGCTCTCCCTTCCTGGGAGCTCTCATGAAAATGGCTTATTGCTGTGCATTCTGGGATTCAGAGTTTTTACCTCTCGTTAGTTCCTTGTGTGCACTTCAGTCCATGTTTCATCCCATGGCTGCACTAAACGTTTTTTTTTTTATGTGTTTGCAGGGTAAATAAAACAAATTCAGCCACAGCGATTAAAAGCCAATTAAAATTCATTAGGGATTCTGGACTGTCGAGCTTGGACTCAACACACACACTTACAGGCGGACATATTTTTTTAAGCCTTCAGAACTCCTTGACTGTAAGATCAGGGAGTTTCTTTTTTAATTAGGTTTCTTCAACAGCAGTCGTGAGGATCTATTGATAAGCAGAGGATTCCTCAACAAGGAGACTACAAGAGTAGATCTGAATGTTTTTTTTTTTTATGGTGAAACAGGAAGCATGATCCCTGTCTGCTTATCATTCAGCACCGCATCAGTCAGAACATCGAGTCTCTGCTGCGGTTTATCCTTACCAGAGGGTGTAATGCATAAAGAGGAGCCTCTCTTGCTTTAAAACTGACATCCAGCTCTTTTGTCTCCAGGCTCAGTGCTTGAACTGCGCTACTCTCCCCTTGTGCTTTGCCTTATTACACAACGATGGCAGAAAAAAAAAAAAAAAAAACATATCTAAAAGCAGGCAAAGGTTGTTCTTAAAATGCCACCTTTTTAAATTATTATCTAACACCTGTGGAAAAAGAGGTGACCTGCTTCATATTCTGGAAATGTGTGCGCTACCATGGAAACTAACTCCTGCTTTCCGTCAAGGTTTTAGCAGGATTTTTAATCAGATGGGCTTCAGATCTGCCTGAGACCAATTTTCTCTTTTCATTTAAGTGACTCTGTGTGAAAATCCTTTACTTGGGACACCATCCGCGACTGCACAGAGGCATTGTTGATCTCACACGCAGTGCAGTGTTTTATTATTGTTCACGATCTACAGAAACCGTCAATTATGTTTGCATCCCTTGTGAGGATGTGTATAAATCCTCACCACATATTCAGCTGTTCTTGATGCAGTATAAATTCTGCACTGATTGATTTTCCCAATCTTTAACTTGGAATGATCAAGCTATTTTCTGATAAATGTGATTAAAGAATGTTGAACAAATACTTGTTTTTAACAACACTGGTACCCTAAAAATGCAACTGAAGCATTTTTTTAAATTTGTGTGTTAGGAGTGTTTAGTAGCGTCTAATCTGAAACTGCTCCAAAGAGAGGTATCTTCGGGCCACCATTAGACACTATCTATCTGCCAAATTGTTGTTTGGGACGCATGCCAGCAAAAAGCTACCTAACATTACAAATGTTACCGTGTTCAGTTTGGGAGTTTAACTGAAACGGTTTGCACTTTGGTCAGATGAGAGCAAAGTAAAAATAAAAAATGCAACCAACTTTCCAGCGGGGATTGTGTGGAAAATGCGATGCTCAGTGTCACCTAACAGAGCCCTGGGAACCTTGTCCGAACGCATGAACTTTTTAAAGTAGCAGGAGATTTTAGAGAATCTGACACAGTCTACATGCAAATTAAAATATGTTGCCTGTATGTCTTTCTGTACAATAACTATTTAAACCATATGGTTAAGTTAGTGGTTCTGAAATGCAGCTACATTATGTTTTATACTTTTATGGGAGTATTCATCATACTACTGAGGGCAGGTACAGAGCAAACAGCAGGGGGTGCTGTTGTCACATTTAGAATGATTTAGAAGGCCTGTATTTTCTGGACAAAAGAAGCCAAGGCTGTTCTTGCGTCCCACACCTATCCTCCCCCCCCCCAGCCCCACCCCCTGCAATAAGTTCACAATTTGAGAAGCCCTGGGTTAAATGAACAATGATTTGGTTCACTGGACGCAAAATCAACCTTCTTCCATGGCCATCCCAGTCCCGACGCCTGGATCCTTCAGTTGAGCTGAAGAGAAAAGAGCATAGTGCCATTTTTGTTTGCAGAAATAAACCTCATGTCCCAATGGAACTGGAAAGTTGCAGTTCTGCTTTTACTATAAACGCTCAGAAAACGCAACAGAATGGAAAAATTAGATGCATTCTGTTAAGGTTTTAAGATTTCTCTCGGCTTCATGTTCGCATGCGTGTGCGCTGTTGTCAGACGTTGACCAGTCGGCATGAGTAGAGGTGTGGAGTCGCGCTCAAACTGCTCGGCACCTTGAAATGCTGTGAAGGGAAGCCCGGAGATGTCACCCAAGCAGCCACCTACCTTCACAGCCTCTCTACCTCCCTCCATCCCTCCATCCCTCCATCCGGTGTCAGCAGGGCCACCCTCATATCCGAGGAGACGGGGACTCAAAGCCAAAGATTTATTTGAGGGCTGGCACTCAGAGTAGACTTGTTTCCGGCTCTTTTTTGATTTTTATTCCAGGCTGATTGAAAGTCTTTTCACAGGATTCGAAGGGAACACAGCTTGAATGAAATGTCGTTGTTTGGTGAAATTGTTTTTGGCTCTGCTACAACAAGAGGACGAGAGCTGGTATTCAAAATATACTTGGATTTCCTCCAAAGCTCTCTAGATGAAAGCGTTATTATTTCATTCATGTTTTGAAGATTTGCCCCTATTCGGCTTCCCTTTTTAGCGTGTCTGGAGCTGAGAGCCTCAGACGTGTTGTCTACTTCCTCTATGGTCCATTCCCACTGGCGCTCAGCCTTAAAACAGGCCGGTGTGGGGAAAGCAGTGGAAAAGAAAGGGGGGGGGAGGGGGGGACAGCTTGTGTTTGCCCTTCCTCTCAGGCATGTGAATACACAGACCTACACCTGGTGCTGCCTCACACATGTGTATGCTCGCGCAGACAGGCAGTGCTACAGTGATCTGGTAGCCTTGAGTCATGTGATGTGAAACAGTGACGAGAGAAAAATTGTCCCCAAGCAAACAGCGTGACAGTCGGACTGTAAAACCTGCAAATAAATAACATTAACTTCTGCTTCTGCAGTACAAACCATGTGGTGGAATTTGTTTTTTTTTCCCTTGGCGATAGTTCATTAAAGGTAGTATTTGGTTCTTCTAGCAGTTTCTTCATATACTGTCATGAGGATTTGTATCCTGTTGAAATCTTCAGCTAGTCATTCCATCCATCCATCCATCCATCCATCCATCCATCCATCATCCCCAGACTTCCCTCTTCCCAGCGACATCCTCCAGCTCATTCTGGGGGACCCCAAGGCGTTGCCAGGCCAGCCGGGATACATATAGATATATAGTCCTTCTAACGAGCTCTGGGCCGTCCCCCGGGTCTCCTCCCAGTGGGTCGTGGGATACGCCCAGACGGCATCCTGGTCAGATGTATGAACCTCCTCAACTGACTCCCTTTGATTCAGGGAAGCAGCAGCTCTACATTGAGCTGTCCCCAGATGACAGAGCTCCTCTCCCTAGGTCTAAGAATGAGCCCGGCCATCCTCCGGACGAAGCTCATTTCAGCCGCTTGTATATTAAGAAATACATACTTGCTAATGAAAAAAAAAATGTTTTCAACTACTCCCAATTTCTCAATATCAGGCTTCGTTGGGCGGCATGATGGTTCAGATGCCTCACAGCAAAAAGGCTCTGTTAAATACGCATCCACATAAATTTTGAGGCAGAGTTTCTTTTTTCCTGTTTTTGTAGAACTTTAATCCACCAGTGCAGATTAGATGGAAAGACCAATAGAGCTCATCTGATTCTGGGTTCTCTTTAAAACCATAACTAACAGATTTCCGAACATTTCTTCCTAGCCTCCCTGTCGTGAGCGATCACTATTTATATTGCAGGCAGATGCGACATCACAATGTGTGTTTGTGAGAGAGCAACAGAGTTTTTTCTGTTACTATTACCCTATGACCCTGTGCTTCTTATACTAGCAACTAGCTAGTATAAGAAGCACAGGGCTATGTGGTTAGCACATTAGTTTGAGTGGTCTTCTTGCAGTAATTACCAACTTCCACACTAAAGCGTGTTGTGGTTAGAACAGCCTGTTTGGATACAAGTCTGGTGTGTTCACTGATTATGAAAGGATTGTGTTTTTGAGTTTCTTACCAGCGGGGTCTTCAGTATTGGAAAGTCAACCTGAAAATTGTGCAAACTTTGGTCAGCGGCTGAGAGATTCTTCAGTGTATCTGTAATGTGTGCTTAAATTAAAGCCGGTTTTGTTTTGTAACACCTTAACAGCTAAAATTAGCCCTCATACTTTTCCAGGCTTCTTGTAAGATATTCAGATCTCTTACTCTTAGATGTTGCTCATTTTTTATTTGTTTTCTCTTTCAAAATGATCTCCGCTTTGATAATGTTTAGATCTGGACTCTAGAGTCCAGTGGTTCCCAATGTTCAGCACTTTCTCTTTAGTTTTAGTGAGCTTTGAATCGCTGCCATGCTGAAAATTGATGCACTCAGGAGTTCTCTAAACGATATTGCTTGTTGGTTCCACAACTAATGAACATTGTGGTGTTAATAATCAATTCTGTTTTTACAACACTCCCAACACCTCTGGCTGCAAGGAATCCTAAAAGCCTTTACAAAGCTTAAAAGCTTATATGGGGTTGCTGTTCTACTTCACTGTCCACCATTAAAATTTTACTACTTAAAACTGAAAGTTGTGTGTTCAGACTTCCATAAAACGTGTTGCTTCTTATCCATATCCTTAAGTAATTTAGACATACTACAGCATTATTTTTCACTTGTTTCTCGTCTTTAAAATGTCATCTTTAATGCATTTATTTCAAAGAGTGACCTTGCTCTTCATTTAACTCTTTCATTCAATATAATCTATTCCCTTTTAAGTGGGAATTTGTTTATCTGTGGCCCATAACCATTAAATCCTAACAGATGTTTTCAGGTCTTTAATGATGAGGACAAAGACTATATCTTCATGTTTTGCCTTAAACCAACCTTCGAGTATCCGAAAACATGTGAAGTATGTCTAAATCTTCATGCTAAAAAGAAAACAATTAAGTGAATCTCTTTAAAGACTTTGCTTCATTTGTTGTCCTCCCTCACAACAACGCTCAGATGTGTTAAACTGTTCTGTTTTTTCTCGCTGTATTTTTTTCCTCTCCAGAGAAATTCCAGCCTCTCGGGAAGCACAAGAGGAATGTACCAAGTGTCAGAGAGACACTCCTCTCCCAGCACAGGGTAGGTCAGAGCCTCAGGAAGGCTGTCGCTGATTAGAAATGTCAAATTTTCTAATGCGTTGACCAACAGGGGGTTTAAAAGTCGCAAGAGGCCAATGAAATTTACAGCAACCCAACATGTTTTTTTTTTTTCGATGAAGAGCTCATTAATGTAGCATTAAAGGTGCATTTTTAACCAATAACCCAATGCTGTTATGTGATAACGTGTTTGGTAAAACTTGTATTATTATTTTTGTGTTGTCTATGTGATGTATTTTGTTGGGACAGGTGAGGTATACTGGAGTTTACCAGTATAAACTGGAGGTGTTGGCCTAGTGGTTAGAGCAGTGAGCTTGCACTCTGAGAAGGTTGCAAGTACCCGGTTTGATCCCCACTGCCTGCACTCTGGGTCCCTGAGCAAGACCCTTAACCCCCGATTGCTCCCCAGGGGCCACACAGTGGCAGCCCACTGCTCCCCAAGGGGATGGGTTAAAATACAGAAGTAAATTTTTCCATTGTGAGATCAATAAAGTTCAATTAATGTTATTATTATTATTATTATTATTATTATTATTATTATTATTTAAGCGGCCCCCTTAGCAGCAGCACTGAGACTCAGGGTGGATGTCTCTATCTGAGGTGCGACTGAAGTATTTCTGGGTCTCTGGCGCCAACTTCACACACATGGCCACGCCGTAGTACTCTGACTAACCCAACTGTCATCCCCAGTTGGTAGTGAATGGATTTCCTGTCGTGACGTCAGGCCTTCCCCGCTGAATCACTGACAGCTGAAAAGAAACACGTTGCAGCAGTCGTCTGAGCCTCCTGCCTTTGGTTAATAATAGCTCTTCACTGAGGATCAATACATTCTCCAGCCTTGCTGTTGTTAGGCACCATCTTGGAAGATATGAAGCAGCTTTTGTGACTTATTATATATGACTTCACAAGGCAAGCATCACTTGGTAAAATAAGCCAGAGAGTTGGAAGATATTTTAACATTTGCTGCACTTCACATGGCATTTCCTGTGATCAAGATAAAACAGGACAACACGTCTCGTTTGCTGATTCAGTCATTTCACATCAGCTCCTGTGTTTCGTGTTCACGCCATAAATCATTTATTAGCTGCTTGTAGCGAGCTACAATAACTGGGATTGATCTGCTCTGCATTTTGAATGTTTATTCACATTGTGTAGGCCCTCTGTGGGGCTGATTAAACCACATAATGGCATGTTGAGACGTTCAACATTTATGTGGTCTTGCTTCCATGCTCTGATATGTGTTATCAACATTATTATCAGTTATTCTCTTGAAGGGGAGTTGTCCTTGATTGTTATGCAATCCAGAAAAGTCTAGTTTTTATAATTGTCCACGTCTGGATAAGGATTAAAGTAGCGCAATATCAAGAACACATGTATTTATTTTTTTACTGGTGAATATTAGGATCATGAGAGCCATTATGATTAGTGGCCGCTTTGCTGATTATGGTTCTTTCTTTTAGCATCGTCAAAATGTTGCCACCGTTCTTTATGAGCTTTAGCATCTTAGCTTGTGAAAGCACACATAATGTGGTGGCACTGGGGACTGTGAAAGTCCATCCAACGCATCAGATATATTATTGGCATGCTGGATTTGCTTGTTTGGCACCTAAAATCTACTTCATTTTGCAACAATTTATATAGCAATGACTTTTACTATTTGACATATTGTGAAAAATTCTAATTTTAATTGTGTCTAAGTGCCTTGAGACAACATTTAATGTGAATTGAAGCTATATAATGTTTCCATTTCTAGATGTTATTTCTTATGCTATAATTCAAAACAAAAAAATCCAGATTTCTGGGATTCGCATGATGCCCTTTATCTTTAATTTGCTACAACAAAACTTTAGGTTTAGTCCAGTTGATTGGGTTACTGACATAACCTGCAAATAAAATTACACTGAAATAAGAAGAAAAAAGGCCAATTTCATTGCTTTGTGGGCTCTAAACCCTCCTAACTGGGTCCTGTAGTTGGTAAGCAGTGTCATGTTCAGATGCAACACAATGACTTATTTTATATCTTCAAACTAAATGCTGGTATCTAACTGTGCTTTAAACAATCTGTGTTTTAAAGTTGGAGAAGTCAGTCCAGATAAAGTCTGAAATAGAGCTGATCTGTGTTGGTCTAGATGTTTGAAAAGCAGTCAAGTAGCCCTTTACCACACTGTCAAACACAAGCCAACTTCCGCATTTTTTGTTTTTTTTTTGTTTCATGATTTGTGAGACTTACAGGTGTTAAACCCCAACTAGGTAAATATAGTGTCCTCAAATGTCCAGAATATTTTAATATTACAAAATCTAGAAAATTGCACTTAAAAAATTAGCATCCCCGTTCATCTCTAAAGGATCATGCAAATGATTTGCTACTTTGCTTTAAGCTATTATAAGCCCCTTTCAGAATATTGTTCCTTAATGGGACATCATCCCTCCCTATCCCTTTTGGCCACTGTGACCAAAGCTCCTTTAGTAATAACTAATATGCTGCTTTTAAGCATATGAGTCGTTGCTGGCTCTAGTCCCCTCACGTTCATATGCAAGGGTGTCCAGGGACACTGTAGTGATGGATTGACGGCAGAACCTCCTGGAGACGATGCATTCCTCCACGTCTGCTAAAGCCTGGCATGATTCAACTCTTCGTCCTCTAAAACGCAGCTGAATCTTATCAGTTTTTGCAAGGAGTCACTGTTTTTTTTTTGTGTGTGTTGCGTTTTATTGTAATAGGCTTTTAAGAGCTTTGATTTCTTTGAGATTTGTTGAGTAGGCAGCTTTTTTTTCCTCATGAGGTTCAGCTCCTTTGTGTGTCTCTGTATAATTCATAAGCACTGCGCAAAAAAAAAAAGCGAAGAGGCAAAGCATATTAAATGGAGGTTAAATAATAGTGACAGGCTTGTAAAATAAAGCAATCAATTGAATAAAGTGTAGGAATGACAAGTTGTTGAAATTGGTAGTTTAGTCACAGTTTTAGAGGGATACTTCCTGCCTCGCTGGAGAGAGTTTCTCTCTGCTGCCAAGCAAACTTCTGGTGATGGTGTGAGTCCAAGAAACAGTTTTTCACTTAACCCCCCGTTAAAGCCACAATCTGTCATTTTTACACTGACTTTTTCATGCAAAGGAGTGAGATTTACATGCTATGGTTGATGAAAAAAAGTTTAATTTTCCTTCTTTAACTGTGTCTTTAGATTTTACACACAGATTTCAGATAAGTGTCGCTTCTCATTCATTTCTCTGCAAGTGCATGGATTTCTTTTTTTCTTCAATGTTTCTGAAACGTTTATCATGATGAGAAGAGTTTCAGTCAAGCTTATTTTAGTTGTTTTTATTAGAACTGAAGTGAACTTTGAGACTGAGATTACTCCAGACGTGTTTGGCTGTCAAATAAAACCCCATGTTAGTGGTTAAACACCCTGTGTTCCTCTGCAGAGCATCAGGAAGGATAAAGTCCGTCTCGCAGGGTTCTGGAGGCTACGGCAGCGACGGGGTCGAGATGCATCCCATGGAGGATTGTCCCGAGGCGCAATACTATCAGATGCAGTGCCGGATGGGCGAGGGCGGCTACGAACGCTCCCCGGGATGCGGGTCTAGAAACTGGGGTCTGCGCAAACAGGCCATTCAGAACTGGCAGCGGCGACCGTACAGGAACAGCACCGAAGGCGAGGAGGGGGACGTGTCGGACGTGGGCTCCCGGACGACAGAGTCCGAAGTGGAGATGTGGGAGCAGGACAGGAGAGCTGTGGCTGAGGTGCAGCAGTCTGCAGTACCCTATCCTCATCACAGCAGGGCAGCATATCGCCCCAACACAGGTAACGGCTGTCTGCAAAAATAGTTACAAGCAGCAGAATATTCTGTTCTGAGCAAATTTACCTTCTGTGGTTTTCCACCCGTCACTCATGCTGGTTTCAGGATTCACAGAATAAGGGGTTAAAAACAAGCCGGGTGTTCCCGCTTTAAGGGGAAGTGGTCAACAACTGTGTTTCAGCCTTAATATTATGAACAAGAGAGGGTGAGCTACTGTTATAAATTATCATCCAAAGAAGTAAGAGTACTCTGGATTTAAGAGTACTTTAGTAAAAGAAAAAAAATTATTATGAGATAATTAACCGGATACACAGTAATAGTAATGTGGGTACGATCACAGATGTGTTTCTGTTTGCACGCTTGCAACTAAAAACCTCATCCAGTAGATTCATTTTGAACAGGAAGCGAGCAGAACATTTACACTTCAACTTGAAAAACCCCGTGCCTTACAAATATCCCTTTAATTAGATTTTGCTTTTTTGTTACAAACACAAGAGCAGCATCCTTTTCAGTTCCTTTATGCCATAAACCATCACAAGGCAGTGCATTACCGTGAAGTGGATGGAAAATGATGCTCACTATTTTATTTTTTCTTTATATAATTATCTGAAAAGTAGGCCTAGCATTTTTTATTCAAACCTCTTTAGTCAGTGCTTTTTTAGAATAGCCTTTTGGGGCTATGCCAGCTTTGCAGATAGATCCTTTTTTGCTAAACAGAGGTGAGGAAATGTGTCTGAGCAGGTTGGAACGGGTGGAGAAACGTGTCAGATATTATCAGTAAGACTGAAAGGAAAGGTGTACAAGACGTACGGTTTAGAGACAGCGGCACTGAGGAAGAGACAAGGGGCAGAGCTGGAGGTAGAAATGAAGATGTTTAGGTTCTCACTGGGTGTGACGAGGATGGATAGGATCAGGAATGAGTGGGACATTTGCAGAGGAGGGATAGTGAGTCCATCGGTAGAGGAAGAGCAAAGAGGAGACGTATGGATGAAGTTAAAGAGGACATGAGGCAGAAGGTGGGGTTAGTTGGAGACAGATTAGTTGCCGTGGCCACCCCTGAAAGAGGAAATCTGTAGTAAGAGGAAGACTTCTTTGTAAAATATCTGTTCTAATGGATTGAGAGCAACATCTATTTTTCAATGTCGCCACAGAGACTCTATTGGTTTTAGGTCTGGACTTTAACTGGATTGTTCGTTCTTTGATCCAAACTCTTCCACTGTAGCTCTGGCTGCATGTTTTAAGTCATAGTGGGATCGACTGAACTTTCAGAGCAATTTCCTAGTCAAGCTAACTCAAAGCACTGTAGACTAGAGCCGCATTCAACCTAACCCCGCTCACAAATTCATGCGCAAATCAAATGAAAATTTGGGGATGAGTGCTTCGCTCAGGGGCACATCCGCATCATGTTGGGAAGGGAGCTGGAATCAAACTCACAACTTTAAGATTGCAAGAAGACGAGTCTTTCCTTTGTACCACTCTTAGTCCATTTTCCTGCTGGAGGATAAATCTCTGTGCAAGTAGATTTTCTTGCTGGATCGTATTTTGCTCCATCCAGCTTCCCCGTCCCTGCTAAAGGAAAGCATCCCCACAGCATGATGCTGCCACCACTTATGTTCAGGGTGATGTAGTCTTAGTTGCAATTTGGTCTCCTCAGACCAGTTCACCATCTTCTACATGTTGCTTCCCCTACATGACTGCTTTCTTCTTCCACGGCCCCTAGAGGCCTCATTTTTTTCATGTCCCAATCAATAGAGGTTGTGTCTATGGTTTCTCCTTTCTGGGCTGTGAATCTCTGCAACTTCTCCAAAGTCACTTCCTGGCTGCTTCTCTTATTAATGTTCTCATTTCCCGCTCTGATAGTTTTTGGTTTGATCTGTCACATGACATCCAAATGGCACATGTTGAAGTTTGTGGTTGGAAGTTAACAAAATGTGAAAAAAACCTAGAGGTAGTCGCAGGACTGTGAGTGGGCCTGGGTGGGACTGTGGGTGGGCCTGGGTGGGACTGTGGGTGGGCCTGGGTGGGCTTAGGTCCACCCACTTTGCACCAGGGCCCACCCTGGTTTTAAAAAAATGGCTTTTAAAAAAAAATGTAATTTTGTTTTATATTTAGTAATGTCACTTAAAGTCAGCATAAAATGAAATGAAACAGAATGAAATTTAAACCAAGCTTGTTCCAAGCCTGAAAACAACGAGCAGCCTGTTCTAGCTCTCAGAAACAGGCGGCATGCAGAGAAATTCATGCGCCTCAGAGCTGCGGGACTGTATTGAGCCAAATGCAAGAATAAGCTGCAAACATCACATTTGCTGAGAAACTGCCATCACTAGAAAGTGGTTTTGGATGCTGTCATGATGTGTGCCAAACGGGACACTCCTCCTAGTGGGCACAGAGAAACAGAAGAGCGGCAGATTCTGATTAGAGGTGGGGGGGGATTGGGGCGTGGGGCTGTTGCGTCACCCTGCGCTTGAATTCAGGTGCCCATCAATTTAGTCACATGATAATGTTGTTGCGTAGTTTTAAGCGGCATTTTTAGGGTAACATTAGGGGATCAGTCCAGAACCCTTTATTTCTCCCTCTCCCTCTTTGAAAAGAGCCATTTACTGTTTTTTACAAGCGCGCTTGTCTGTTCACTGAAAAGAAAAAATGTTTTCGCCCACCTTACCGCCTGAACTCGGTATCATTGAGAATAAATTATGCTGGGACCGGACAGTCGGTTCCCAAATATTGTTTGTTTTTCTACAGCCACTTGGGAACCAGGTGTTGCCCTTTGGGCGCAGAGCTTAAAGGGCTACTGCCGATACTCATAGAATCTGGGGTTACACATAAAAGAAAGCGTTATTCCCGCCCTTAAAGGTCATTGCTAGTGGGTTAAAGGCGAAGCAGGAGTCTCTGCCTCACTGGGACCACAGACATGAAACTAAGCCATAGTGACAAATTACGTTACAGACCTGCGCTGATAAACGAACCCGTAGATTAATGATAATCAGGGATGTTTTCATTGCCTGGATCTTCATCTGATTATTCAGATTGTGCCTTTATAGTCAACTATAATATTTATTAAAGTCAGAAAAACTAAAGGAAAAGATTGTGTTGTTTTGATGTTGTCGAACCGTTTTTTTTTTTATATAATGTCTGCAGGCTAACCAACCATGTTTTCCCCTTTTTTATCTCTTAAATGTATGGTGTGATAAAACAAAAAAAAAACAGAAGTTTGCTATTCATAAAACACAACAGTGTGATGCGACGGCTGTTTCTGAGTGACGTTGCGCTCAGAAACGGAAATAATGGCTTTGACAGGCTGCCACTGCTTAAATTATCCAGAATTAGTTCGCCATGCTTGTGACTTATCGTTGTCTTAAAGGTGATTGGTCAAACGTCGAACTCACAAATAAAGCTACTTTCAGTTCTAATTGTTTGGCCCACCCATTTTTTACTGGGCCCCGGCTGAAAAGCAGTTTCCGAGGACGCCGCTGCCCAGTGGTATAAATACTTTTGCCCATGGCTGTATTTATATCTGCTTACGTTCACCGTTTAACCAGCTGTATTCTCAAAAACACCAGAAAGCAACCGGTGAGCTGCAAGCAGCTCTTACAGTCCCCGCTTGTCTATGAAGCTCCGTGTTGAGCCATCCCAGATAGCCAGTCGTTGCTGCCCAGCTCAGCGGCACGACAGATTGTGCATTTTTCTGCTAGCGTGATCCCGCGCCAACGTCCTTACAAACCCTGCTGCTGCGCTCCGCGTTTCCCATCTGCTGCGGACTCATCAGGTGGACCGGTTGCAGTCTGGAACTGACAGAAAACTGGGCCAGGGCACGGTGACAAATTCACATGGGCAGATCTGGCCTCTGAAAAAGTTTTTTTTTTTTTATGTCTCATGTAACATGTTACTGGCACCCCTCTGCTCTGACGCAGTTCTCCCTATTAGGAGAGTCTCTGCCAAAGTTGTTTGTGCGATATGTGTCTGCAAGCACACAGGCTTGTTTTTTAGTTCATTCGGCGGTCTTGAGTGTAGGAGGTGTGTGTGTGTGTGTGTGTGTGTGTGTGTGTGTGTGTGTGTGTGTGTGTGTGTGTGTGTGTGTGTGTGTGTGTGTGTGAGAGAGAGAGAGAGAGGGAGAAAAAGTCAAATAGTATGCATTGGTTCACAGTCCTGATGGTTGTGAGCAGATGCCTTCCAAGGCCAAAGATGAAGTGAGTCATGGAGGAGCGATTTTGCTGGGAGGGATAAGGCAGGCTGGGATTGGACGCGCTGTAACAACAGCAATAGATTGGATAAAAAGAGGTATAAAATAAAGAACAACTCATTATGCAACCCTGCTCTGCGGCGCTTCGGTTGGAGACTGGCGCCCCCGTGTGACAAACGACCAGACTTTACCGCAGGATGCATTCGACAGTGAAGACAAGTCACCTTATACTGCATCATGGATATCTACCCCATTTATTTAACACTCATCACAAGGTAGACACAAAGTTTACCTTCAGATGAAAAGGACTCATGATGCTCGGGGATATAAGGATCATATTAGATACGTATTGAAAATAAATACATTCAGAAGAGCTGCAACATCAAAAATTTGGAGAAAATCCGCAAACATGCTTTGAAACGGCTCATTATGCAAAAATATACGACATCAGCTGTAAAATGCTCTGAGGCAGCATTATGGTATGTTTGAGAAAGACTCACGTATTTGTTCTATAGCAATCAGTACTTTACCTGCAGTACGCAGATGTCAGAACATCCTCAGTTAGGAGAAACAGAAGGAAATTCCCATCGGTTTGATCCCTGTCAAATGAATAATTTACAATGAACATCGCTGGTAACCGGCTCTGTCTTCAGAGTGAATTAGCGTAGCTGTCTTTGTGAATCGCAGCCTGTCTTCAGTTTAAAATCATATTAGGAACTACTCCTACTCTCACCAAACATTGGCTCCTCCACTGGGACCATTGCTTCTTGTTCTTTAAACTGATTTCAGTCTAATTATTGTTTACTGCTGGTAACGTTACCTCAGAAAATCCAACTCACCCTTTCACTAAAGACTGACAGTGATCCTAAACCAGCTGTGAAGAAACCAAAGAGTTTTTTTTTTATATCATGATCTGCTGAAAGCAGATGCGTACATGCCCAGTAGAAAAAGACTCAAAGCCTTTTTTCGTCTTCCCGTCTGACATCAGATCAGACCGAACTTTTCCTGTCTCAGTCGATATGTGCAGAGATATATTGTGAGTTCAGATTAATCGTCATCTCTTGGTAGGGTTGCAATTATTTAACCTAACCCTAGCCATATGGATTTGGCTCCGCCTAGCTCCACTTATCCATCTGGAACAGATCCATAGGAATGGCGTTTCAGAAGGCTGGGCCTTATCAAAAATCCTTGCATATGATTGGATAAGCCACTTGTCTGTCATCTTTATCAACGTGCTATTTCAACCAATCACACCGAAGCTAACCCGTGATGCTGATGAGGGTGCAGGAACAAACAAAACTTTTTTTTTTTTTTTTTTTTTTTATGTGTTAGCGGCTCTAGTGGCACACATTTCATTGACCGTGAGCTGAGAGGAAGAGGGTGGAAGACAGGCGGCAAAGCGCCGCGGGTCGGAGTCGATCCTGGGCCGACCGCGTCGAGGACTAAAGGCCTCCCAATATGGTTCATGCTAATCGGTCCGCCACGGACGCACCCCAGAAAACAAAACTTGCCAAATCCGGTCGGGAGAAGGGCGAAAACATCGTTTCCACCAACAAAAGCCTTCAGAGCCGTTCTCTGATGTTCTTTTAATGAAACAATATTAGGTAGATTGGACAACATGGAAGCAATAGCAGCATCAATGTTAACGCTTGCTTCCTCAATGCGAGCCGCCATTGTCTGAATCAGTCTCATGGTAGCGTCTCCACTACGTCACATCTATGAAACTCCAGCCCTGCATCCTGATTGGCTAGACAATAAAATAGGTTGGAGAAATCACTCTCTATGGGAGAGGTCCCAGATGGATGTGAGTGAAGCTAGGCGGAGCGATATCAATCTGGCTAGAGTCAGGTTAGCAGTTATTCCCTTGTTTCTAAATATTGAGATTATGGATGACCTTGTTTGGGTACAATTTTATTTAAGGATCCCAGAGTAAAGGGAGCTGTTTACATGCACAGTTTTATTTGTACTAAAAAGTGGTAAACCCATGTAGTATTGTTCATTATTTCCTCCTAATTTGCAATTATCTGCTATCTTGTGTTGCTTTATTATAGAAAACCCAGTCAAAATACGCTGCCGTGTGCTTGTAATGTGACAAAACCTAATAAAGTTCAAGAGGCTCTGTGAGTAGCCCTTAGAGGTCTGAAAGGCTGCGTCCGTCGCCACAGGTCGGTCGGAGGTGGTCTACAGCAAGCCCTGCCGCCACGAAAAGAGCCCGTCCAAATCCAACGAGGTCATCAGTCCGGAGATCCTGAAGATGCGCGCGGCCCTCTTCTGCATCTTCACCTACCTGGACACTAAAACCCTGCTGAGAACCGCCGAGGTGTGCCGCAACTGGAGGTTCGTGGCTCGCCACCCGGCCGTGTGGACCAGGGTGCTGCTGGAGAACGCCCGCGTCTCCTCCAAGGTGCGTTGTCAGCGCTCGCTCCGCTCTCTCTCTCTCTGTCTCTGTCGTCTGAAGCGAGAGGCTTGTGGGACGGTGAGGGTAATCGTTATTTACCAAAATGTGTTCTAGTTTCTGACCACGTTGTCCCAGTGGTGCACGCAGACGCACTCCCTCATTCTGCAAAACCTCAAACCGAGGCAGCGCGGCAAGAAGGAATCCAAGGAGGACTACCTGAAAAGCACACGGTGAGGCGCCGACGCGGTCGCGGTTCGGGGCCAGATTACAGCTTTAGGAGCTCGGAGGTGTTTATTTTCCACACTCTGCGTCGCCTCGACTTGATTAACCCCATTGTTCGCCAAACGGTCGGACTGAGCCGCTTCCTGAACAGTGACTGATGAGAGCGAAAGCCAGCGGGGAGAACGCGAGCGGTGAATGCTGACGATTTTGTGCAGTTTCATTACCCCCCTCCCCCTCCATCCCTTTAATATGCGGAATATCGTTTTTATTTGCCGGAAGGAAACAAGCGACAAGGTTTGATTCGAGTGGAGTGTTGTTTGTATAAAGGAGGCTCATTTCGTTGCATAAGGCGCTCTTAAACGCTATGCGCTGAATACAGCTGATGATTACTGCAAAAAGCAGCGGCAGGGCTTCCAGCAGCATGTCTTGACATTGTTAGAAGTGAGGTATGATTAAAAATGACCTTTATTTCTATGTCTGGCTTTTTTTCTCCTGACCTTCTCTTATATTTCTGTCAAAGTGGCTGTCTTGAGGAAGGCTTGGAGGCGTTGTTAAAGGCCACAGGAAGTAACCTGCTGATCCTAAAGATTTCACACTGTCCCAACCTGCTGACGGATCGCTCCCTATGGCTGGCCAGCTGCTACTGCCGCGCCCTGCAGGCCGTGACCTACAGGTAAACCACATCCCGGCTATCTCAAAACTTCACACCTTGACTTTATCTCATTGTTGTTGTTTTTTTCCCTTATTTTATTTCACTTATTGTGTTCTGTATGCACCATTTGCAGTGTTTTTTTTTTTTTTGCTGGTTTAAATGGTCATATAACTTAACTCTTCTTAGTTTAGAGATATATTTGAAAACAATCGGTCTGTAACTTTAAATCTTTTCTCGTTTGTGTTTCTCGTCGTAAAGGCGCAACTCGATAAATCAGAACATTGGTGAAAAGTAAATGTGTCTCAGTACTTGGATTCCAAAAGTGAAACTCAGGCTAAATGGATTCAGAAAACACAAGAGGGATGTATCTCAAGGGTTTATTTAGCTGATTTTAATGATTATGGCTTCCGGCTAATGAAAGCCAACAAATTCAGTTTCTGAGAAAATTAGATTATCTGAATAAAGAAAGTTTTTTTTTTTTTAATAATCCTTCAGTGCTGCGCGGCACGAGCGGTCTGATGCCCTGCTGAGGTGTGAGGGAGGCCCTGGTTGCTTTAACATCAGCCTTCGGCTCGTCTGCATTGTTTGGTCTGCCGTCTCTCATCTTCCTCTTGACAATGCTCCATAGTTTCTCTCTGCTGTTAAGGTCATAAGAAGTTACCTGGCCAGCCAAGCACGGTGACATCATAGGCAGCGAACTAGGTTTGCATGTACTGTTTTACCTTCTTCCTTCCACTCAACTTTCCAATAACGTGCTTGGACACAGAACTCTGTGAACAGCCAGCTTCTTCAGCGATGACCTTGTGTAGCCTACCCTCTCTGTTCAGCAGAGGTGTCAAGTAACGAAGTACAAATACTTCGTTACTGTACTTAAGTACACTTTTTAGGTATCTATACTTTACTCCATTACTTATTTTTCTTCCTACTTCTGACTTCTACTCATTACATTTTCACACAAGTATCTGTACTTTCTATTCCTTACATTTTTAAAACAAACGTTACTCGTTACTTTTGGCTTCAGTTTAAAATTTATAAATATTTATTTCACGTAATATGCGCCATCCAATGCAGATCATTGGCGCCATCCACACCTAGTGAGAACTAGTGTAATTGGATGAGTCATATAACGCAAACACTCATTGGTTAACTATTCTATAGCCATTCTCTTTTTCTCTCTCTTTCTCTTTCTTTCTTTTCTCTCTCTCTCTCTCTCTCTCTCTCTCTCTCTCTCTCTCTCTCTCTCTCTCTCTCTCTCTCTCTCTCTCTCTCTCTCTCTCCACACAAACTACATAGAATGTTTTTGCACCAAAGGGTATAGTTTACCTTAGGTATTTGATGGAACTCACACATTTATGTTCTGCAGGCTTGAATACTACCTCTGTTTGGAATTGAATTCCAACAAAGTTTGAGAGAGAACATGCTCCTTGAGTGACTTTGTCTTTGACTAATGGGTTAATGATTATGTTGTGTCTTGGGCCACATGTAGAACTAATCAGTGTTTAAATTAAGCTTTCAATTCATATAGTAGCATTTTTTTAAAGGTTACTTTATACTTTTATACTTTAAGTAGTTTTTAGAGCACATACTTTTTCACTTTTACTTGAGTAAAGAGGTCAAGTTGATACTTCAACTTTTACCAGAGTGTTTTTAGACAACAGTATCTATACTTCTACTTAAGTAACAAATGTGTGTACTTTTGACACCACTGCTGTTCAGGGTGTTAAAGACGCCCTGCTGGGCCGCTGTCTTCCCTATGATTGTGTGAACTATAACGTGACATTTCTGCATTAAGATCCCTTTTTATTGGTCTTATGTAATATTTTCATTTCCTGAGAAAATTAATTTGGGGTCTTTATTGTCTGTAGGCTGTAATCGTGAAAATAACTAAATGCTTAGGGAGGCTGTGTGTGTTGTGAAGTTTGTGAGTTTAACTTTTTGTATAACGTTTTCATGATATCCTAATTTTGTGAAATTCTGTCAAGATTTTTTTTTTTACTGCGGCTTTGCTCCTATTATTTGATATTTGGTGAAGGTGTTTATCGCTGCTTTTAAACGTGTGTGGCCAGATGGACGGGCATCGTTTTCTTAAATTGTGCATATTTACTTTGTTCCAGGAGCGCCACAGATCCAGTTGGCCAGGAAGTGATCTGGGCCCTTGGCGCAGGCTGTAGAGACATTATTTCCCTGCAGGTGGCGCCCCTGCATCCATGGTAAAATTATAGGAACAATAAATTACAACCAGGGCATAACGTTATTAGCAGCAAAACCAATCAAATGACCATGTTTTGATTAGAGTGCTTGTTTCTCCCAGTCAGCAACCTGCACGTTTCAGTAACCGATGTCTGCAGACCATTGGAAGATGCTGGCCACATCTCCGGGCTCTTGGTGTGGGTGGAGCTGGATGTGGCATTCAGGGACTTGCCTCATTGGGTAAATATGGCACATACAGTCTGTTTTTTTTTTTTGTGTGTGGTTTTTTTTTTTTTTTTCAGAATACCCTGCAAAAGTAGGCATATCACTTTTTATTTTCTACATATTTGTCAAGTGGAAGTAATATGATTCAAATACAAAAATATAAAAACCACGGCATCTAATATCTCTAAATAAAACCAGTTCATTGAACTGCCTTCAGAGGTCCATCAGCATATATGTTAATCTCTGGCCACAGGGCAACATTAACAATATTAATCTGAGAGCTCAGCTGGGAGCATCTGTGGACAGGACATCTCTTAGCAGTGCTTCCCGCAAATCGGGCTTTTATGGAAGGGTGGGAAGAACAAATTGTTCCAAGAGAGTCTCAAGAAGTCCTTATTCCAGTTTGCCACAAGACATGTGAGAAACCCAGAGAACATGTGCAAGAACGTTCTCTGGGCAAAACAGACCAAAACGAGACATTGTTGCCTACATGACAAAATGCTATGTGGTACAACACACACACACACACACACACACATGCTACACATCATACTTCTCTCTACACGGCCTGTTAGGAAAAACAACCCTGACACGTTTTTTTATCAACATTTTTTAAATGATGTTTTATCTATATGTTTTATTTATTTATATAGAGTTTATAGCTGAGTAAGAATGGCAGTCATTATTCCATTGCTGTATTTAAAAGTTAAATCTGAGTTAATGGAAAATAAAAGTATTTTTATATTGATTATACGTAGCTGACATCTCCTGTTGTAGCTTTGCCACATCAGGGCTTCAGTTTTGTCCCGCTCACTGATTGTTTTGGGCTTTGACCCGTTTCAGTACTATTGGCCTCTAGAACCGTTCTAGATGAGGGTTTTAAACTGCCTCCATTAGTCCTAACCTGCTCCACTTTACATCCAAACAACGTGCTGAAACTCTAATTTTTGTTTTATTTTTACAAAGAAATAAAGATGTGTAAGATCCAACGATGGGCTTTTCAAAATCAATATTTATTGTAAAATAATCCAGCTCAGGATGGACGTCTATCTTAGATTTAGAAACGTGTGATCTAAGCGGGTCCATATGATAAAACAGCAGCGGTCCAGCCCTGCACCACGGCTGAATCACAAGCCAACTCCAGCATTGTGTTGTTTCATGATATATAGAAAAGAAGTACGGCTAATAAAAGAGGCCACTAGGTAAATGTGTTGTACTGAGATGTCCAGACTGTTCCTGTTGTGTCCTCGTAGTTTTAATTTGGACTTTTCCTCTGTCCCATTTGTTCAGCGAGGAACTGCATGCGCCTCCAGGTGTTGGAGTTGGACCATGTGAGCGAAATCAACCAGGAGGTGGCAGCAGAGGTTTGCAGAGAGGGTCTGAAGGGTCTGGAGATGCTGGTGCTCTCATCCACACCAGTCACCCCTAAAGCCTTGCTCCACTTCAACAGTGAGTTGAACACGTTTTTTGCGGGAGACTGACTCTTAACGCAGTTCTGCACCATGTAGCCGGTTATGCTCTTCTTCCTGTTTTACGAACGTTGTCTTTACAGCTTGTTTGAGCGATCGTATCGCGCCGATAAACAAAGTGATCAGATGTGAATTACCTCTCCACAAATCCCCCTCCCAATCCCGCAGGTGTTTGCCGCAACCTGAAGTCCATCGTGGTTCAGATCGGTATCGACGACTACTTTGAGGACCCCAACAGCCCAGAAGCCAGAAAGCTGTTTGATGAAATGGTCAACAAGCTGCAGGTAAACAGCACCTCTGGGTCTCACAGGAGCGCACCCACACTTCCCAGCACCATTGACCTGTTTGCGGTCTCCCCTGGTTCTTTTATCTGGTAATGTGGTGTTTCCATTGTAGACTTCTGTAGTAATAAAATTACTCTTCAAACAGTAACTATATTTTACCATATTTAATCTAAAAGACAGCAGAACGTTTACAGATTCAGTACTGGGTTCTCATAAGGCCCGTTTACACTACACTTTTTTAACCGAGCTGAGCCGAGACCAGTCTGAGCTTGGATCAGTTAACCAAGCCAAGACGACAGTTTACACACCACACTATCTCGGTTCCTTGGTTGCTCCTCGCCTCCTAGTGGCGATCTGCGGTACTGCTGCTCTCTGAGATTGAAGGCGGGACCTAGCAAATCAAAATGGCGGCGCCCGTAACATTCAGGATGTTATGGTTAGACAGAGTCAGCTTTTTGGACGTGGATAAGACAAAAGAATGTCTAATAAGGATTTACAGACGCAGGAAACAACAACAGACTCTGAGGTTCATCACACTGCTAAGTAGAATCATCTCTGGAAACCGTGTGGCATGGTAAGGAAGCTAGTATTATTATGACTGTCTGAAATTTGTCTGGAGTGTGAATCGGGACGTGCAGCCAGACACGGCGGAAAAAACGCGGACAGTCAGCTGACTGTAACAGGATGACGCGGTCTGCTTATGCGCTCTTTATCAGATAACCGGGCCAGAAAAAAAAACCAGGCCGAGACCTGCTCAGGAACTGGTCTACAGTTAGCGCGGTCCGGTTCAGTCTGCTGACCATTTACACACATGAGTTATCTCTGTTACCGAGCTCGGACTGGTCTCGGCTCGGTTAAAAAAGTGTAGTGTAAACTGGCCTACAACAACACAACGCAACCGGTACCTGGGAACCCTGTTTGTTCTCGCACACAGACCTTAAATAGGAAGCATTTGTCCGCCCATTCAGGGGCGGGCACAGTATGATATCAGCGTTCCAGTTGGTGGAGATCATGCTGTAATGCAGACATGTCCTTGCTGACACATTTTCCCCTAATCAGTCATTCTTTCCAGTCCAAGTGTGTCAGACTCTTTGCCTTCAGAGTCTGGTATCTGTAATTTCCATTCCTCTGTAATCTCATAATCTCTTACAAAGATGAACTCCTACATGGTAGAGGATGGTTCTTGATGTGAGAGAAAGAGTTTCCTGCTGTAAACCAGAAACCATGCATCTATTTTCGTCAGGATTAAACTTTGACTCAATCGTTGAGGTTACTGGTGTTGGATGAGTGGGGCTGACTGTGGGAGCGGATTTCATAACGCACACGATTGCCGATATAAAGGGCTTTGTTTCGATGCGTCAGACTGACGTGTGTCGCAACGAAGTCAGTGCCGGGACTTCTCCAAAACATGTGTCGGACTTACCGCTGATGATGAGTGTGTCCTGTACTGTGGTCTTACAGACGCTTGAACTTGCCCACACTTCGTCACGGTAAACCCACAGCCAGTGGTGTATTTTATTTGGACCAACACAAGATAATAGTTGGGAAAAATTGGATGTTTTGCGATTATTTCTACAAAAGAACAGTGAAGTTTGATGCAACTTTACTCCGACAAGCTTTAAATATCACACAAAAATGGAGAGAGAAACCTAACGCGGATACCACCTAAACTAACAGACTGGGCAAGGAGTGTTGATCAGAGAAGCAGCCAAGAGGCCCTTGGTGCCTGAAGAGGCGCTGTGGAGAGCCGTAGCTAAGCTGGGAGAATCCGTTGGCAATCTGGCTCCTTTTTATTTTATTCTTTTATTATGGAAGAAGACGCAGCCTCTTAAGATCAAGATTGTAGATCTTGCACCTTTTCTGATCAGAAAAGACCCAAACTAAACTTGTGGCATACATGTACATACATCTGGGGATGGTTCTGGTCCAAGTTGACGGAGAAGATACAATTACACGCGTTAGTTTTCAGATGTTTAGACAATTCAGAAACCATTTGTCTTTGTCATCAACTTTCCCGTAATGTCTGCTTTGTATTGGTCTAACACACAACTTTCTAAACGTATGAAGTCAAAATGCAGAAGAAACAAGAAGCGCTTGATTTTCTTTATATCTCTCTTCTTATTTCTCCTCTCAGGCTCTGAAGAAGAGACCTGGTTTCTCCAAAATCCTCCACGTGAAAGCAGACAGCCTCTGCTAACATCCTTTGTGCAGCTTGCTGACGAGCGCGGCCGTGGCATGAGTTGATCCGCGGGGACGCAGGTAGACTGAGCCCACCTCCTGGGGGTTGAACGCATTTGCAGCACAAGAAACCGACACGAGCTAGACTAAATTGACGAACCGAGACCGAGGATCACCAAGCATATTCGACTAGATAACAATCAGAAACAAAACAGCAGCTGATGTGATAAAAAAAAAAAAAAAAAATGGGCTAAATGTTCGGCGAGCTTCAGTGGCAGTGGCTGTTCGACGAAGAACCCGTTTAGACTTCTTTGACCCCAAGAGACACAGCAGTAATTCGAACCCGTCTCTCGTGCACATCCTCTCCAAGCGTACACTTTCTCATCCAGCAGAGCCGAGTCCGGTGGCGGAGCCGCTCCGAGCCTCACATGCTGCATTTTTACTTTCTGCGTTCGCATCACGCTTGATGCAGACTAGCCTCAATGCCAACCGCGGGTACAGGATGCGTGTGTACTTTTTCGACAGGCGTACAGGAAGCGCCTGTTTGCTCAAGAGGTGGAGGCTTTTCTTAAATGGTCGTAACTGGAGCTTTGTGCTTGGCCGGGATGATGGAGAGACGAACGCGTATCCCGCCCTGTCCCTGAAACTTGCCAAATGCCAGTTTGTGTACACGTACTGCTTCCAGGCACTGAAGAGGGGGGGGCCACTGCCCTGTAACCCACAGACACTCTGGTATCTTCACAATGCATGGCAGCGCTGGGTTTTGCCTCCAGTACCATCCCCTGCTTCCTTGTAAGCGCGTACCCCTGTCAACCGATCTGGATCCGACGTTTTTTGATATCTGTCGCAGTCTCTGGACCTGTTTGCATCACGAGGACAGGATGGAGCATCCTGAGTCGCCGGTGCCATTTGTACGACGTTCACCGTCATTCCAGTGAGAGTTTCCTTCTCCGTTGTGCCAATCAGACAAGGAAGAGGGACCGGGCAAGTCGCCCACATAAATCACCGCTGGACCCGAGTTCGCCGTGAGCAGAATGCGGCTCCAACTGAATATAAAGTGTTGTGTTTCCTATAAATCAAAATTATCCAGGTGTGTACAGGTGTTGTAGTGTTTGCATTCATACTGAACAGTGCCATTTACATCACAGGGGCTATTCTCTTAATTTATGCTCATTGGCTGACATCGTCTCGCCCTGTTTTGATGTTTTCTTTCACCCAGCATCACAGCGGGGGTGAAGGGGGCGGACCCCTACACCTGAGGGGATTGTGGGGGGGGGAGCGTTTCCCTTCAGATTCAGACGCAGCAGGTCAGGTCTCCAGCCTTCCCTCTGCTCTGAATGGGGAACCTGATGTGGCTGAAATTTCAACAAACTACGATTAGCAGTACCCTTTAGGTTGAAGACAGCACTGTTGGGTTCCTTCTCTGGTTCTAGTGCTGCTTTACTATGGTGGAGAACAAATCAAGCTGTTCATCCGATGGCCCCCTCTTGAACTAGAGGTTCTGAGTGTTTATAGGTGTGTGTTTACTAGGCCTTAAAAAAAAAAGAAGAGGTGAATACTTTTTTTTATTATTATTTGGCAGAATGTAATCCCTACTTTGGACCAAAAAGTTTTGCATTCCGATGCACTGTTTTTCGTCGATAACGTGCAATATTTTATTATTCACTAAAAATGCACAAAATCTGATAGCAGATTAAAAATAAATTAGTCTACAGGCAAAACATGGCGGTGCTTGCTTTTCCTGTGCTGGAGGTTGCTTACAGGGTTCCTACACAGTCTCCACAGGTATGGAGTTTGCTATTAGTGTTCTGAAAGTCTTGATTAGTATGGAGAAACTAGTATTAGGCGTGGGAAAGTACTTGTGCCGCTATAAACATTATGTCCTTATTTATGAACAAAGTTTTCAGAGTGACTCATTGGGTTTCACCATCACCACGTTCCCTTTGCAATAACCTATTGGACTTTGATAGCTGCTTAGGGCTGGATGATTTTTGGAGTGAAAAAAGCATTTAGATTTTTGCTAAAAAAAAAAAATAGGATCAGCTCAAAATCTGGTCATCTCAAGACAAAGAAAAATGTAGATATTAGCAAAACAATCTGGAGATCTTCAAAATATTGAAACTCTTATCGTAACAGAAACTCATCATCTTAAAGGAAATTAGCAATGACAGTCATGATGACAGTACAAGCTTCAAGTCTTGTTATCTGTATAAAATTACAGCTCCATATTGAGATTATGAAATCATTATGATGACAAAGATCTTGCTATCGCAGGATGATTGTCTAAAAACAATTGTTTCTGCATAATTTCTAAATAAATCAGACTTTTTTTGAGTAGCTAAATGAAATGCCCACCAACATGTGCATATTCATACAGTCCAGTGCCTGTTATCTGTGACTCTGGGTTAGATGTGTTTTGAGGCTTTTAAAGGGGCCTAGTCACGTACTACGACTTTACGACTTTCTGCGCCGGCAGCTCACTCCCGTTGCATATAAAGGTGCATATAAATTAGCCAGCCCTATTATTTCTGTGTTTTACACTTTGTTTTGGCTCCATTTGCTAGTAATCTAAGCACTTTCGTGTACATTTACCCTAACAAGACGCCGTGACCAGAAGTGCCACACAATGAGTAAACGAGGAGAAGGAATGGAGCCGAGCGAGTCAGCAGCACCCAGCGGAGGTGCAAAAAGAAGGAAGTAACCCTAACCCTGTAGGTGGGGTTGGTCTTCAGCCACATCGAGCTGTCACTTTACTGCGAGGCATCGCAGGACGGTCTACTGGCTCTTACAGCAGCGGCGTCAATTGTTGCCATCTTACTTCCTGGCAGTTCCTCGACTCTGCTGGCAGACGGCACAGCAATGTTTATATCTGCGGATTGCAGACGGTGTAAACTTCTTGAGTCTTTAAAAAAAACACTAAGGAATCACAAACAGGATGAACGCTTATTGTTTTATTTGAAGGCGAATATATGTTTTTTTTTGTGTGTGTGTGTTTTCTTTTTATAGTCAAGATACGCGAGCAGGCCTCTTTAAAGCTTAGAACGCATCAATACCGAACCCAAAACAGGCTTGAAAAAATCGAATCGCATCCTATTAAAGTGTTTGTACTTTCACGTGAAAAATGGACTGAAAGTCGAATGAGAAATTTGAAAATTTCGAACAAAAAGTGTGTAGGAACCCTGCACTTAATGCACACCATGAACAAACGTTAGACGATGTGTTTGTTGGAAATGTTAGCTGTGACTCTCCATTCCTCCGCGATCTCCCTGCTTTCACTCCACTCTGACCCGGATTGGTTGCTGGCTTAGCTGAAGGAGGAAGGTTCACAATAAAGGAGAGAAACTTCACTGTAGAGACCCCCACCCCCCCAAAGCACTTGTTGATTTTAAGTTTTAGACAATCCTGGCATTCGTTATCAGCTACTCTGTATATAATGTTTGTAGATAAAAGACAAAAAACAAAAGAAACAAAACAAAAAAATCCGGAAAAAAAGACCAACATTTGATGTTATTATATTGAGGTGACGAGTCGGAAAAGCTGAAGTTTACAAGTCTTCATTTAGAGTCCAACAAAGGATTACACATAGAGAATAATATTATGTCTAACAGTAGTGTTGAAATTGCAGTTGTGTACTAGATACTTTATATTAAATGTGCATCAGATTCATATAGAGATGGAGATTATTTAAGAAGAGGATAAAGATAATAATTCAGCTATTTATTTCTATATAAAAAGAGCGCTGTGTACAGTATAATGTTGGCATGTTTGTGTTCATGCATCAATCATTGAGTTGCCTTTTTAACTGTTCTGCTACTGTGGCAAAAAAAAAAAAGAACAACTATTAGATGTTTAAAGAGCTTTGATTGCCTGCAGATTAATAATAATCTTCATTTGATCCTGTCTGTTGTTGCACTATAGAGAAAAAAAAACTATTTCAGATGTTTATTATAGAGTGTTTTTAATGTTTTCGGGTATTTAAAAAAAAAAAAAAAAAAGATTATGCACTTTTCTTTCTCGGACACTTTTCCCGGCCTCTCGGCCGTCCGTTTGGACAGATGTTTCTGGGATGTCTGTTGCTCGATTGTTGGGAAATAACGGTAATAAATCGCATATATCTGTAAGAGAACAGGCAACGTCTCCCACACAGGAAACTACTACGCTTTCGAATACATTTAAGTGCTTTTTTTAGGTTGCCAGTATGACCTTATCTTTGTATTTTTGCTGCCGTCTTTGTTTGACTTCTGCCCCGTAAATTTCATACTCACGACCACGGTGCACTCGCTGAGTTGTGAAGACGGACCCTAAAACTGCAGCGTAAAGGGGCCAGTGACACTGGAAAAACCTGCGTTCTTGACTTCCATCTTGTTTACAGTCTGGAGCATCATCTTTCAACTGTAACATTTCTTTTTTTTTTTTTTTTTTACTCAAGTGTTACAAGTTTTATCATGACGTGCAATAGAAAACAAACTGTGTGAGTGCTAATGTATCTCTGTATATATTTTATGTATGAATGATTGTACTCTGCCCATTCATCTGAAGTGTGTTTTACACATTACCTCAACATTTAACGGGGCAATTATCAATGCGTTTTTTTTTTTTGTTTTTTTTTTCTAGTTTGTTTGTTTCTTACTGCCATCAGCAGGCGACTCACCCAAATTCCTGTGACAACACGATTTCTGTTTTGACGAAAATGACAAACCTTCCCAAAAAGACAGCCTTCGATGATGACGGCAATAGATGGATTTTCATTCATTTAATGTCATCAATAAAACTGCTTTAAAATTGTAATTCCTCTTTTTCTTCTGTGAATCTTTATAAATGGCATCAAGTATATTTGAATCGTGTCTGAGGCCCTGCCAGCGATACTTCACATCAGTGGCGGCTGGCCCATAGGGGGCGCTCGGGCGCTGCCCTCCCTAGATGTGGAGGGGAAAAGTCAAAATATATATAGATTTTAAAAGTATTATTAATGTCAGTTTTTACTTAATAGTACGCGGCTACATGTCATAAGAATTATTGAAACACTTCTACTAATTGACTATATCAATTAACTCTCATTTAACAGCGCATTTCCACCAACAGAACGTATCATTTCTCTTCTTCTACACTTGTGGGGCTGTGACTCAAGGAGCCCTACAAGTGTAGCGAAATAACCAATCGTATACTGTTGCTAGGGAAGATTTATAAATATTTGGCCAATCAGCATCGCCAAAATGAATGGGTTTGGGGCTCCTGGAGTCGTAGCCCTAGCTGCACAGTGATAGGTGCACTTCACGCGTGACGTCACGAGCTATATCCGCGCTACATCCGGGTCCCGTGGGTAGGCAAAAACAGTACTGTTTTCACTTACCAGCGTGACAAAACGGGTGAATTAGAGTGTGCTTTTAGTTTATTTTTGGAATCTAAACAATGCCTACTACTTGTTGCGCTCCCTGTTGCACACAGAGGCATTCCAAATCGTCGGATGTACGTTTCTTTTGTTTACCGAAGGACGAAGAAAGAAGAAAGAAATGGATAATTTCAATGAAAAGGATGCAGGCAGACAATCCCAATCATCATACCATGTCATGGTATGATGGGAGCCATCATACCATGACAGAATTTGCAGTCTACACTTCATCTCCGGTAAATACAACTTAATTTTGTACTAGTCATTGTTCTACCTAAATAATTATATAAATAAAAAATTTGGATATATATTTAAGTCAAGACGTAAACGTTCGTTTCGTAATAATATACGTACATGTACAATGTACGCAAACCCTCTGGCATGAGTCTGTGAAAAGGATTAATAAGACAAAACCACGAAAATAATCCTTTGTGAACAATGTTTTTTTTTTTTTATTAAATACTTATTGTGGAATCGTAGTAATTTTCCGACTTTTAATTTAAATGCATGTACTGGGTTAGGCAGGGAAATCTATTGGCAGCCCCACCAAGATTTTTTTTCACCCGCTGCCACTGCTTCACATATTTGTTTTCCCTTTTCCTGAAGAAAAGATGTTGGTCCAAACACCTTCTGGGGTTGATTAACTGGCTTTCACTGAATCAGGTGTGCTTTTTTTGCTGCTGCAACAAAGACTTGTAGTAAAAGGTGGTTCTACAAAATTGACCCGGGTCATTCATACAAATGCATGCCACACTTTTCAGATTGCTTTTTGTAAAGAAAATATTAAAACTTTGCAGTTTTACAGTAAATCAACGTCTTTTCTAAATAAAATTACAAAATGGTTTGTATGGCGTGTAAAACCATGTTGGTTTGGTCAGGGCCTCAGATTTAGTGGACCTTTGCACAGATGGAAATGGAAATATTTTTGCGAGAAAACTTTCTGCCGTGACGTCCATCTTAGGGTTTTCTTTCAGTGTTTTCGGGAATACTGTTAACATGTGACAGCTGCCTGAACGGCAGACACATGAAATACAGGCTAAACTCTCCTTAATGCGCTGAAGCTGGATGCTCTGAGATAACAGAGCAGGACCACCAGGGTTAACAAATTTAGATTTTGGGAGGCTTTCGAACTGATCACACATAGGTCATCTAATATCTCCTTTAGCTCCTCCGTGTTTGTGACTTATGCATGTAACGACGCTCCTCTCCTTTCTCTCCCTGGCGAGGAGAGAAAGGAGAGGAGAGCCTCCTGTTAGTGCTTCAGTAAACCTTAAAATGTATGAAGCAACTGGTTTTGAGGTGCTATAAAAACAAACTTTATTTGTTGACTTTTATTTTAGTTGGCCGAATGCCAAAAACCAAGAGGGACATGAAATGTAATCTGGCAATATGAGTAATGTAAATATAACACAAGTGACAGCCAGTTCTATGTCTCATACCAGGTAAATACAGTTTGTAATTTTAAATATATTTTCTGCCCATTTTAAATCACACTCACTTCATCAATCTCACATTCAGATTTATTTGCCACAATTTATCTATTTTTAACTGTTTTGCTATTTTGTCCATTTAATTGTCCAAATTTCTATCTCTTTCACATGTGTGATTTCTGCATTTTAGAACTTTTAAACTTTTGTGACATGAAACTTCTTTCATGCAATTTTTTTTTCATATGGATTTGAATGAAACGAGCAAAAATCTGATATTTAATTCTATCTAGTTCAGACTGTCGGCCCTCCTAAACTTCAGATTCTTCAGCCATCCTCTGCTTCAGTTTCTGCTGTTCGATGAGGCTTTTCCTGAACTTGTTCTTCAGTTCAAGAAAAGCCGGTTCTTTTATAACAGCATTTTATCTTCTAATATCCCTGTATTACTCTTCTCTTTGTAATCTTAAACTAGCGTTTCTGCTTCAGTTTAGCTTCTTTAGAAATTCCCATCTTTGTCGTTCACCATTCATTACTTTGTTTTCCACGGATGGAAAATTTATAGCAGATCCAGCCATGAAAACATTCAGATCCCAAAAAAACAAAGGTTCAGGGATTCTTCATGTTGGAGCTGCAGTGGCTTCATGGAGAAGAATTTTCACCTAGAACTGAAATGTTGTTATTAATAACCATAAGTATTAACTGTTGGTAAGTCAAAAAAATTTCTGAATGCAGACCATTTCTGGCATTAACTCGTGTTTCAATGCCTGGTAAATTTTTATCTCAGGGTTCTATGAAAAAAATCAAGGATATTGTCTTTTCTACATTATTCGTCTTAAAAGGGTATACTATATCTGTTATATATGTCGTTTTTGTGCCATTTTTTTTGGTTGATTTTGTTCCACTTGCCACGTCTCAATGTGATTAAAGTATTTAACCGTAAGTTACTTACATGTATGTATCTGAGTATTAATGTGTGCACGTTTGTGAGTGCAACAGTTGAATTTGGCCCCAGCGTAAATCACTTTGAGTGTTCAGCATGACCAGAAAAAAAAAAAAAAAACTTTTTCAGACCCTTTACTATTTTATTAAACTTATTAGTGCATTTCAATGTTTTCATGATGCTAAACAATCATTTAAGGGTTTAATTCACAGTTTTTATTGTTTTCTTTTTTTTTTTCTTTTTTTAAAGAACACACCCACAGCATTATACATCCTCCAACATACTTAATATTGTGCATGAAGTGCTATTACACAGGTTCCTTGTCTGTTCCACCCGTACCAAAGGAAAAGTTGAAGGTAAGGTCCCCACAGAATTTGAGAAACTCCACTCTTCTGTTTATAATGGGGAAAGAAATCCCAGCATGCTTTATAAAAACAAATTGGTAGATAGACGGTGTCTGATTGTTTTCAAGGAGACCCCAAGATGCCAGTTTATGCTTTTATTCTCTATTTGTTAGCTTTAGCGATGTTTTTAATCTTTCCTAGTATTCTTCTGACTATGCATCATAGCAAGATGAACACACCTCCTTATCTAGCCTAGTGTCTGGTGGTTTAATGACAGTACTCTAAAAATACTTATTTTTTTTCCCATGTTTTTTTTTTCTTTTGACGTGCACATATAAAAATAAAAAAAGTAGAAATAAAACAATTTAATTTGTTCACTGAAGTAATGTTTTCATGACTTCTCAGGAAAGGATGGTACCCAGCGGCCATTCCTTTTTAGGAGTACTTCAAGTAAACTTTAACAGGATATAAAGCAAACTCAGGGTCAGAGATTACCCTTAGACAATACTGTTTAGTGAAAGAGAATGTTTTTCATACCTCGGATGTGTGTTTCGTGCTACAAAGAGTTACGAAGCTGATGGAGGATCATAGAACTTTTATTTTGTTAAAATTTGCACAATGTTGTTAAGTATCTCCTTTATTTTTTGTATTTTTTTTTTTTTGAAGAAACATGATATTAAATACAGAAGGCACTTATAAAAAAATTGTAAATTAAAGATGCTACTGCTATGAACATTAGATTCCTGATTAAAAAAAACAACTAAGAACATAACTGAATGGCCAAGACAAGAAATTACAGCACCGTTGATGACTTTTAGACAGAACATTTCAAATAAGGTTTAGCATGATTTTAAAATCTACAGTACGTGAAAAATACTCATTTGTTATCAGCGTAATAATGCCCAAGCTATGCTTATAAGTGGAATCTAATCATGAAGACAGAAAGCTTTAACTCAATTATTTGTATTTTTTTCACTAGTCCGAGGCTTAATTTCAGTTATATATATATATATATATATATATATATATATATATATATATATATATATATATATATATATATATATATATATATATATATATATATATATCTTAGGCCTTGTGGTCCTGGTACACCTCGATCAAACGGGTGGCCTCTCTCTGCCCTGAGAGCAAAGCACCATGGGTAGTGGAATAGTACTTTCTGTGGGTGGCTTCTCCAGCAAACAGGACCTGCAGCGGCTAAGAAAGGAGCAACAGAAAGCGGGGGAGGGGAGAGACAAAAGGGAAAACATGTAAGAGAACAAAATCAGGTTGAAAACAACATCCGTCAGTATCATCCTGACATGGTTTTGGCCTTCCCCTAGGCACTGGCTTCTATTTATGTTTCCCTTGTTAGCACTTTGCACGTTGAAGCGCTGCTGGAGCTGTCCTGAGTGTGATTTCAGCTTGGCTGGTCTGAAGGACTCTCAGCAGAGAGAGGTCATGCTGTTCCTTCAGCAGTGTCAAGTGTACATGAAGAACGCCCATCCCACAAGCCTCTAGCTCCTTTTCCCCTTCACCCAGAATCATCAGGTTTCATAACCCAGCCTTCTGGGTAACAATCAGCATGTATGGCCACACTGAAGGCACCTGTATTTTGATTTAAATGTGTGACGGTAGAAACTGCTGTATATCAGATGTACTCATACATTTTACCCAGTTCAGTATCTCAACATCCGAAAGGAATGGGGCCAAAATAACTTAGTTCAGAGCCTTTCAGAAGAGTTTGTGAACTTTTCCACATTGTCACGTTGCAGCCAGGGTTTTTCTATGTATTTAACATGCATTTTGTTCTACAAACCAACCCAAAGTGGCACATAATTGTAACATGGAAGGAAAATGTCTGAAATCTGAAAGTTGTGGTGTGTGTTTTTATTCAGGCTACCCGCACCCCTGAATCAATTTCTGGTGAAGAAATGTTTTGCTGCAATCCCTCCTGCAAGTCTTTTGAGAAATGTTTCCATCAACTTTAAACATCTAGAAGTTTGTACTTGTTTCCTGGGCTAAATAGCCAGATTGTCAGATTATGTCCATCCAATCTGACAACATGGTCAGATAGGATGGAGACAGTCCTACATGCCCATCTTCAAGTTTTCCACAGATTTTGAACTGGTTTTAGTTTTTGGCTTTCACTCGGCCATTCCTACACATAGGTACGCTTTGAAGCCATTGCCTTGTAGCTCTGGCTGTATTTTAAAGGTGCTTGTGGTGCTGGGAGATGAACTTCTGCCCCACTCTCCAGACTTTTACAGCCTCTGAAGGGTTTTACTCAAGGATTGTCCTGTATGTGCCTAAATCCATTTTCCAACAAAAATCTAGTCAAGTTCCTTGACAAGCTTTCCCACATGATGGTGCCAACACCATGTGATGAGGACGATGCGTTCATGTGAGAGAACAGCATTCTGAGTGTAGACCAAACATTTACATTTTGGTTTGTCCTGAGCAGTTCACTGTCTTTTCCATACCTTTGCTGTATCTCCTATCTGGCTTGTGGCAAACATTAAACAGGGCTTCCTATGGCTTGGCTGTCCAAATAACCACTCCCCCATAGGGGCCAGATTTTGGAGCTGTCCCATCAAAAGAGTATTGCACCTGAGCTATGGGTCGCTGCAGCTCCTCCAAAGTTACAGTAGACCTTTTGGCTGTTCCCTGGTTAAAACTGTCTTCGCCAGTTTAGGGTGGACGACCATGTCTTATTTGCTTGTCTCCATAACTTTATCTCTGACCTGTCTGTTGTGCTCCTTGATCTCTAATGCTGCTGTTTGTTCACCGATGTTCTCTACCAAACCTCTGAGGCCTTCACACAACAGCTGGGTTTATACTCAGCTTAAATTACAGCCAGACTCCATTTAGTATTTAGGTGACTACTGCTAAGAAACCAGTGTAATACTTTCCCTCCATTTCACAGTTATGCCATGTCTCGCCCTGGTCCGTCACAACAATCCAAATAAAACCCACTAAAGGTTTTAACGTGACATAAAGGGTAAAAAGGGGTGTGTTTAAGGGCAAATGAGAAAAGCAGTGAACTAATATTTGTTTTTGTGAAGCTGCCTTACTGGAGCCTTGGTGCTGTTTGCATAAGGCAGCGGCATGGCCAGCCTTTCACAGTCTTCGCCACTGGACCCGACCCTGGTGAAGGAGTAGGAGCCTCGGATGTAGGGGTTGCTGCCCCAGGATGAGCGCAGGATGCGCTTGGGCTTCGGAATGTCAGGATTCCCTGTCGACAGGCAACGGGAAAGGAAAGAGTTAGTGAAGCAGCATATTTCAAACATTCAACAACAAAAAAATAATCAAAATAATCTCCCAACAATAATAAATACCCATAAAATGCATTGCAAAGCAAGAGGAAAAGAAAAACAATTGAACAATACTGTTGTAATTTAAATATTTTAAACTGAGTTGAGAGTAAGGCTGGGCAATATAATCAAGATTAAAAAATACTGGGATTAAAAAAAAGAGAGATATAAATTGAGACTATATCATTTATATCGAGATGGTCTATGTTGTGTTACAGTTATATTTGTATTCCAGTATCTTATTTTTCAGCTGTTTCACATATGTACCTACAGCTGTTTGTTAGAAATGTTCCTGTGAGACATTTGGGTTAAATGTTAGAATCAGAGATGCCTTTTTATAATTATTTTATGAAAAGGAAAACATATCGGGATAAACATCGTCATTCAGCTTAAAAATATTCAGATATTATTTTTGGTCCATAACGTTCAGCCCTACTGGGGAGATGTACAAACTTCTTCAATCCTACCCCTTATCCAAAACCTACTACTATTAAGTTTTGTCTCCTCATTCTAAATTATACAATAGTAAGTTCAACAGGACTTAAACAATAATCAAGTTGTTTATGCTCTATGAATTATATAACGATCACAAAATACCAGTTACTAGTTACCATTGAGATATTACTATTAGTCCTCCTCTGCAGAAGTTCCTTCTTTATGCTGTCTGGCAGCAAGGCTCTTCCTTTAGGGGTGACCTCTACAACAAGGTCCTCTACCGTCACCATAGCCCACAGACGTCAACTACAGACAGTTTGTACAAATAATTTAAAGTTTGCTTTCCATACAAGAGAGCTATCTGGAACTAAAAGAGGGGCCGTTTCAGGCGCTGGTAAGGTAAGGCGTAGGGTTTTATGTATATTAATAAACATTAACAAGGGAAATAACTTCTGGAAAACAAACAGTACTCATGGTTTAAATGTCATATAAATAACAATCCTTAATGTTGGCTTCCAAAAGACCTGAAACACAGAATCAGTAACGACTACCTGCAATTGAGCTGCAGATCACAAAAATGATTGAAGTACAAGAGAAACAGTTCAATTTAAAAAAAAAAAAAGATGAGTTATATTTACCATATGTTTGATTCTTTGACCAAAAATGTTTAAACATTCCTAAAAACATGCTTCATGACAGAGGAGACTGCTTTTTGTACTGTTACTCTGTTGTATTAAGTGTATTTTAACCCTAATATGTCAGTACATCTGATGATCAAACTCCTTCCAACTAAGAAAGATGAAGTTGGGAGTTGAAGTCGTATCCTTGGATCGTTGTGTGCTTACAGAGGCCCCTGTAAGGCTACTTAACAACAGCTGAATAAAAAAAAACAACACACTGACCTAAATGAGGAGTGTGTGTGTGTGTGTGTGTGTGCGCACGCATGTTTAGCTATCCTTGTGGGCCCACTTCTGACAGCAGAAGGACGTTGCGTGGACATTCAGCATTCTGACGACATTTTGCCTGGATCTCACAACGCAGAGTGGACAAAAAGTGGGTTAGGTTTAGGTCTAAGGTCTGGATTGAGTTTAGGTAGGGGTCTTGGGATCAGGCTGGGTGTGTTACTGGTAATGATTAGGGTCAGAGTTATGTCATAGAAATCAATGGAAAATGAATGGAAGTCCATTCAAAGTCCTCGCAGCAATCATGAGACATGCATGTGGGTGTGGGAGTGGGAATGTTTTTCTCTGGTGTGATTCACATTGTACATAAGTGGGAAGGGCGCTAACTTTAGCACGGAGTGACCCTCATAGCCTCTATACTGGGACTTTGACCTAGTTCATAGGCAGCAGCCCATACGTTTTCTGCACTTCCTTCCTGATCTACTGCCAACCAGCACACAGTAAATCAGCCCGGAGAACAAGTTACATGTTCTGTTGCAATCACCTCGGAGCCGTTACGCCACTCCTCCCGGTATTTCCCCTCCTCTGTTAAAGTACAGTGGAAGGCTTGTCTTATCTAATTGATAAATACTTGGTGTTCAGCTCTGTTTGTGGTGATGACAGAGGACCGGTTAGCACCTGCTTTATCAGACATTTAGAGTGTCTCGCTGAAGTGCTCATGCTCCTTGAACGTTTCTACAATTTTTCCTGCTACTACAACAGACTTTAATTACTTTTATGGAGATTATGTGGGACAGCCTAACACAAAATTGTAAATAACTGAGAAGTGGAAGGAAAATTAATCTAAGCTTCCTTGAGTCAATACACTGGAGAACCTTCACTCCCTACAGTTGCTATTTCAAGTCTTTAGGGGGATATCTGAAACTAGATTTACACATTCAGAGAATAAAATATTTTCCTTTTTTTTAAGCCATCTCAAGGTCAGGAAGTTTGGATAAACATCTGCGTGCGTTCATTTTAAAGTCCTGTCACATTCTACATGTGTTTTAGGCTCGGACTGAGCCATTCCAGCACATCCAGCTGCCTTTCTCTCTTTCGCAGCCTATAAAAGATTTATTTTCTTTCAGACTTGCCCTGTATTTAGTTCATCATCCCATCAAGTCTGAACAACCTCCATGTCCTCGCGTAAGAAAATCCTCACCACTGAGTGACTCTGCCATGCCCCATGTTTCACCACAGGGCGGGCGTGTTCAGAGGGCTGTGCACTTTTAATTTTGTACCACACAGTGTTGTAAAAAGGCCAACAGTTCCACTTTGGTCTCATCTTTTTTCCACAGGTTGGCTGTTTCCTACAAGGCTTGTGGCAAATGTAAACAGGACTTCTCACAACGTTCTCTCCACTCTTTCATAAAGACCTGATTTATGGAGGGTGCCACTGACAGTTGACACGCCAACAGATTCTCCAACCTGCGCCATCACATAACATCGTTTATATATATATATATATACATATATTAAATTGCACCCAATTGGGCTCTATTTAATAATTTAGGGATTTCTGAAGGCAGTTATTTTTTGTGAAAAATGTTAAAAACTATGTATGATCTTTCTTCCACTTCACAGTTATGAGGCACCCTATGTCTGTCTATGTAACCACAGTGAAATACATTAAAGTTTGTGATTGCAATATGAAAAACAAAAAAAACATTTTAAATACTTTCTTAGGGCCCAGCACTTGCAGCTTTCATTCAGCTGTTTCATCTTTAGAATACTGTTTCACTAGATCAGCTTAGATCACACAGTTTACACCAACGCCTCTCTGAAAATGACCCAGTCACACCTTATATGAGTCACTAAGCGGAAATTATGCCTCTACATTATCTAAGGTTACTGTGCTAGTCTTAGATTATGTCATCATATAGGGAGAAAACAGAACATCGTATAATGCCCAGCTGCGTTTTTGCTTCCATGTGCGTGCCCTGACCTGTAAAGCGCCTCAGCAGCTCGGTGCAGGTTTCAGCCACTGTTTCGTCATCGCAGCGCTCCATCTGCAGCGCCTCCTGGCCACAGATCCAGCCGCTCAGCATGTAGCCGTAGCGCTCAGGTGGGTAGAGGACATCGAAGCTGCAGATCTTCTTGTACCACAGCTCCTCGGGGTAGGCCAGCTGTTCAAGCTGAGCCTCATCTTCCCATACGAACTGGATGCTGTTGCACTCTGGACTCCAGAAGGGCTCTTCGAACTCCAGGAAAATCTTGTCGGTGGTGCTGATGCCCAGCTTCTCGATGGCGAGCACCTTGTCTTCGGGGAGAGACGGGGAGAACATGACCTCGTGGTTCTGCTTCAACACGCCAAGGGAAGCCGTGATGATGACGTGGTCTGCTGGGATCCACTCCTCGTCCTCGCACTCCACCCAGATAGGCTGACCCAGGATCAGGGGGTCCTCGTTCGCCCGGCGGCCGTGGTTGTTGTCGTTGTGGTTGTCGTCCCTCTTGGTGTCGCTGCTTTTGCCGATGACCTCCCGATGCTGGGCAGAGTAGTTCCAGTGGATGCGGCGAATGGGTTTGCATAGGCAGATGGTGTGAGATGGGATGTCCTGGGCCAGCAGGTCAACGATCTTCATGAAGCCTTCGGGAATGACGTAATGTGCGCCGGGGATTTCTGTCCACTCCCCAAACTCGCTCAACGACACCTCATCCATGCTGGGAGAGCTGCTCTCACAGCTCTCCACCTTAAAGAGAGACCACATGTAGGATTTAATCGAATAGATCAAGCACAAACTTGCTAAATCCCTTTGACAACAATAGAATAGAAATATGCTTTATTGTCCCACAGTGGGGGACTTAGTTGTACCAGCTGCAAAGTGAAAAGCATATAGAAGCACGCAGATACCCACGTTTGTAAAATATTAAAAAAAAAACATGAGAATAAGAAACAACATAAGAAAAGCTACTGTACGGTTATTACGAAAAATGGAAAGCAATGACATTTCTACCATGACAGCCACAGGCCAAAAGTAAAAGATTCAAACTTGTTGGAACACACATGCATTGTTCCAAGTGATAAACAACAAAACTATGATGTTGTGTGCACACGGGAAACACCAAAGAGTAAAAGATCTACTGGAACAAGTATTAGAGCACTTACAGATTTCTTCTATTTTGTCACACTTTGTAGTTTTACAGATCATCAAGCAAATGTTTATATCAGGCAAAGCCAGCAAAAATACAAAAAACAGTTTTCAAGTAATGCTTTCATTAATTTAGCAAACAAACAAAAGTAACCAAACCAATCTGGCCCTACATGGAAAATATAATTACCCCCAATGTTAAAATCAGAAAGTTTACTTTCCTGTATATTTTGGTTTGATTTTAAATACCACATCCAGGTCTATCAGTCCATAAACGTGTACCTAAAATTCTTGAGGATCATCGAGATGTTCTTCTGTCATTTGTATTGTTTTTGTCCTCATTGGTGCCATTTGTCTTCGGTTTCTTTCTTAAGGTCCGTTCACACCGAATGTGAACGAGGCAAGTGGAGCAAGTGATTTACATGTTATCCCTGTAAAGGCGGGATCAGGAGCCAACTAATGGTCGGCAATACGAACGATGTGTTTTACACGAAACTGAGAATAGGCGCGGTGGATGCACGTTTATGGTGGATCCGAGTTCAACAATCAAAACGAAAAAATTTGCCTTGTTCGTGTTCGGTGTGAATGTACCTCCTGAACACTGACTTTAACTGAGGCTAGTGGGGCCTGCAGTGCTTTAGATGCGGTTCTGAGTTCATCTGTGATCTCTTGGATGAATCTTCGCAGCCCTTTTTCATCTGTTTTTATGGTCTTGTTAAATTGGGGCAAGCTGTTTCTTTTTTAAGATATTTTGGGCCAACCTAATATTGTCAGACAGGTTCTATTTAATGGAGCTTCATAAGTTTCGAAATTAAGAAATTAAGAAAAGAATGGACACACTGGAGGAGAGAAAGGCACTGTTAAAAAAAAAAAAACAGCGATACGAATATGAGGAACCCGAACGCACCTTGAGGTACTGTTGAAGCATGGAGAGTTTAAGCTTCTTGGTGCTTTCGGGATCATCGGGGTCCACCATAATCCTCTTCCGCACCAGGTCTCGAGTAAAAATGCCAACGCTGTTCTGGCTCTCAGCACAAACTGGCTTCCCGTTCTGGAAGAACTCCTGAGTCAGCTCGTACACCTAAAGGAGATTAAATGCAGCAAAAAAAAAAAAAAAAGAGGACAACAGTAGGGTCAACATTTTGTGTTGATACCATGACTTTGTGTTCTTTTTACACATTTGTCAGGCAGTGAAAATGTCCTTCCGACTCAAGTCTAGTTGTAACAACAGAAATACTGATACGCAGACAGGATACATGACGAACACTGATTTAGACCTCTGTACACACCTTTTCTCTGAACTAGAATCGGTTATGCATCAACATGTTTCAAGAGAAAACAGTTCATGGTGTACCATGTCAACTTCTAGTTAATGAAACTGGATTTCACTTCAAAGAATAACCTGAATCACTGGCTCCCGCATACAGCAGATGTGTCACACACAGGCAAGTTATACTTTAGTTCAGTCCCAAATGGTGATGTGGTGATATAATAACCTTCAGAACTGAAATTCTAGGTATTTGACTACCTGACAATACTGTTTATTATGTTTGGATTTTTAAGCAAAGATCCACTTTGTGAATGGTTTTTGTATTTGTGTTCATGAGAAAATGAAAAAAAAAAAAAGCGATTAGGCTTTGGAAAGCTGATGTAACCTTTTTATTATTATTATTTTAAAGACCAGTGTGAGGATTAAAGGAGAACAGAAATCGGATTCACAGCTTTATTTTTTTACATACACGTTTTAATAAATGTGACCAAATTCGCTGTTGCTTTAACAATAGCCTGGGTTCCTTTGCAGTCTGGAACGGTTTGGATCTTGATTCAATCATTTTCCACCTAAAGCATGGAAAAAGACAACCATCCACCCTTTCACTAATTGACTTATCCACCCATCCATGTATTTATAGTCTTTCAAAAATGCTCAAACATAGAGAGAAGATTGGAAATGTGAGTCTGGAAAAGTCTGGAATTGTGACATGAAAATGTATAGATACCCTGAATGTTATATAAAAATGTTTTTTTTATTTTATTCCCAGGTTGTTCATGTTAGACTGAACAATAACATCCTGAACCATCAGACGATGGGCTAACGCTGCCAGACGGATGCTGTCTTGCTTCCAGGAACCATATTTTAAAATGTGTTTTTTTTTTTTCAAACCCCTATTTAATAAACTGGATAAAGGAAAGATGGCGTACAACCATGAACACAACCACAATCCTGTCTGTGGACGCGGCAGCTCCTCTCTGTAATTGCTTTTTCAGACATGACCTATTTATACATCAGAAATCCTCCATTAAATGCACAAAGGAAAGGGTAGCAGCCACGTACTTAGTGCGAGGATTACTTTGTCAAATGTATTATCTTTTTTTTATCGCTCTAGAGTGTGACGTGTCAGCTTTCATTCCAAAAATAGAAAAATGTATTAACATACCCTTATTTGCCAGTACATGGCTGGTTTTCATACATTTTCAGATTTCTGCTGCTAAAGCTCTCTTTTTTTTTTTGCCAAACTTGCTCAAGTGGCGTCTGTGGAAACTTTCCCTTTTAAACTTTAGACAAAGGTTTAAAGATTTGACAGTGTTTCGCAGCACAGTCACCTACTGTAAAAGTAACTGGTGACCTATAATCTGCTTACTGCAATGTGACTGCCTGCAGAATGTTTTTTTTTTTTTTTTTAGATATTAGCTGACAGTTTTCTTCTGTTGCTTTCCAGTCTGAACCCTGCACAGCACAACTTGTGCGTGGAAATGTGAATTCAGATGTGCACCTATCCATGTCTGCGTGCCCTCACCTCATTGTACAAGTCGCTGAACTCCTCCACCAGGTCCTTGGGGATCCTTTTGCCCACGTTGGTCTGGTAGTGAGCCACGCCGTTCTTGGTGTACAGGCTGATGCGTCCCACACTCCTCTCTCCGTCCGTGGTGTGCTCCAGCAGCCCATTTTCCTCTGCCAGGTGGTACACTGGGTTCCCATTGGCACCATGAATCCAGGTAGCTCCAAGTTCCAAAGTTGCTCTTCCTACAACCAGAACAGAAATGCGTTTTTTGAGTTCAATAACAGAGACGCTTTAACTTTTTGATGGTATTCTAATTTATTCAGATGTAGTTGTAACCTCTGAATAAACAGAGATGCATATACTTTATAAAGACTCGGGGTAACAAAAAGCTCACTGGAATACCTTTGATATACTATATGCTGTTTTTAATATTCATCTACAGTATCTATATCCTTAGATCCGGTGTGGCCTATTAAGTTTCGGATGTTTTCGAGCTCTGTCACAACAGTTTCAAATTGCAGCCCTTCTTATCATCAAGCTCTGCTAAAGATCCCTTCGTTCTAATTTAGGTGTGTTCAACAGGAAAAACAACTAAAGGGTGTGGCGCTCAAATGTTCGAATTGGACACGACGGCTATAAATAAAAATGAAAACATTTTGTAACATTTAAAAAAATGTCTTTACAAAATGGGGACATTTCACCCTGTTTTTAACACACTAGAGGGAGATTTCCATACATGAACTGTCACTACAACCCCCATATTGTTGAGGGCAGAGGGCACCCTGTACTTGGTGGTTCTTTCCACCTGAAAGTTTTTGTTTTATTTTTTGGGAAAAATCCAAAGCCAGTTTTTTTTTTTTATTCCTCTGACACAACACCTGCATATGAGCCACTTCTCAGGGGTAAACCCAGCAGCACTAGAAAAAACATGTGAGTTTAAAACCAATTCCAAATGTTCGGTGAAGTAGTCCACCGTGTGAATAGAAGACCAACTAGATTAACTGTTTTCCAAATAAGCATAAAACCTACCGTGAAACAGTGTTCAATGTTCAATTTACCCCATAAATAAACCATTTTCGTATCCTTGTTCTTAACCATTGTGTATAAATCAGGCCATTGCTCTTTTCTTGATAGCTTATGGGGATATATAATAATATAAATCTTAAATTGTTCCTTGTAATTTATGTTAATTGTATAGTTTTATACCTGAAGAATATATTCCATTTAATTTCCACTGATTGGGGCTCTGGTCTCCCTTTTAGACAGTAAGCTATGAAATAGGAAAATATGACTAGTAATCAAACCAAAATAGGCAATAATATCTATTGGAGTCATTTCACCATACTTCCTTGCAGCAGTCTGTCATTATGTTGTGTAGAATTAGTTTTTACATTTAAATCATCACTCATAAGCCTGACATCAAATGACGGAAAGGCGGGTTTAAAAAAAACACTCTTGGAATGGACGAAAAGTTTCCGGATTTATTTTAGTGCAAAAACAACAAAACAGCAAATGCACCAAATAGCAAATGACCAACACCCTCACAGCCGTCATGTTTACATGTCCACAGCCACACACACCACTTCTCATCAATCAACCTTCACAGACGTAGTAGAACTCTACAGAAGATAATCCTAAACAGTTCTTGTGTTTCAGCAACGCGTCCTCTCACCGTTCTTAACGCTCTGAACTCTCCCACCGATGTGGTCTGACGCTTCTAGGACCGTGACATCCGTGAATCCGTTCTTCAGTAGGACTCTTGTCGCAGCAAGGCCGGCCAAGCCAGCACCGATTACTACTATTCGAGGCTGTCGATGAGGGCGAAGGCCGCTACTAAGAGGATCATCAGTGCTGTCTGAGGAAATTTCACAACTTTGCATGCCGTCTAAGCTCCTTTTCGGTTGAGTCTGAGGGAGAGAAATACAAGCAGAGTGAGCAATCACGACATCCGAGTTATATCTGGTTACCAAATCAATCAACAGTTATTCATGTTAAGATCTACAGGTAAGCCCAAAGTTATTCATATCCTTTGCAGATTTAGGGTTGAAGTAATCTTAACAGCTTATTTCTTCGGATGGGAAGTAATGTTAACCTTTTGGAATGGCCCAAGCAGAGTCCCGACTGGAATCTGCGGCTGGAGCTAAAGATTAGGGTGATGGCAAGGAGGCCTTCTAACTTCAAATGCAAGCGGCCTTCTGCTCAGGATGAATCATCAAAACACCAGTGGAAGCATGCAAAAAGATGACCAGCAAGTGTTGCTGCACTGTCAATAAAAACAAAAACTCAATTGGTTAATAATGGTACAAATATTTTTTAGCATTTTGTAATTAAAAAAACAAAAACATTTTTGTTTTGCAATAGAACATTTTCTTTGCTTAGATATCCCTTTAGACATGTCAGTTTTATTTCCGTTTATAAATAGGCCTACATTTTTTATTTATTTTTTGGTTTAATGAAAGAATATTCATTATTCGGTAGACGGCTATGGATAATTTTGGTAGAAATCCTCCAAATAATCATTACATGTTATCAAACGTAGAATTTCCTGCGTTTAATTTTCAGGGGATTCCGTTGTCAAAAGAAAGATGAGCTGTTTTACGGATAGCCATGTTGATGCTGATGTTGTGTCTTTAAATTAGTGGTGGCCTAGTAGTTAGAGCACAAAGCTTCGGTCCTAGAGGTTCTGAGTTTAACTCCCACAAGCTGCCATTCTGGGTCCCTGAGCAAGACCCTTAACCCCCAATTACTCCCCAGGCGCTGCACAGTGGCAGCCCACTGCTCCCCAAGGGGATGGGTTAAGATGCAGAAGTGAATTTCTCCGTTGTGAGATCAATAAAGTTCAATTATTATTATTATTAAATTACTTCATCAGGCCTAATACTACATTTTGACTTTGTCCAACTGAAATGAGGGCAGGCATTTAAAAACCTTGTCCAGCTGCAGTGGGAGGGTGTTGCTGTTGCTGGTTGTCGTCACTAACTGAGCTAATCCTTTAACATATTTCGCCCGTAGGTTCAACGAACATAATTTGGCCTGACTTGGAGCTGTCCCAAGCTGCTTATCAAGCTACAACTACTAAAGCCTCTCTGACAGCCCTCCGTGCTGCTTGTTGGCAGTCAACTCGCTATGACCAACATTTAAAGCCCGGTTTATTACCATCATTAAGTTAATTCGGAGCCTTCATTTGGTGACATGTTTACATTTCTTTGTCTCCTAGCTTGTTATTACTGTTTATTAAGCACGGGGCCAAATGAGAAGGTCCTTGGAGAGCCGTGTTATTTCCGTCAGAGAACAGAGTGTACACAAAGATGAAGTATTTCTTATTCCAGCCTCCTGAATTACACTGAGATTTATCAGAGAGAGAGAGAGAGGCGGCAATGTTCCCAGTGAAGAAAGAGCACACAGCCAACCTTTTGTTCCGGCACAAGGCCGATTGCCGGGAATGTATGGACAGCTGGGTGTAAAAACAACTGGACGACATTTTACTGAAAACCTAATATAGACGTTTACTCAGCACTAACATTTAGACCCTTTTATCAAAGACTGACAATGAACTGTTTCCTACAACATGAGCAAACACTGTAAAATGTGCCTGTGCTAATTCCCAGTTATCATGGCAGCAGCAAACAGACCTAAATCGGAGGCAACCGGACTGCCGCTCAGTGTTTTTGAAAACTTTTCGAAATGTTTTCAGAAAAACGGAGCAAAAGTCCAGGTTCCTCTGATTTAAGTCTGATTGCCACAGTGAAATGAGTTTGGAGTCGACTCTTTTGAGATAATCCTGCTTTGTCAGGCTGTAAAAGTACACAAACACCCAAAAACTTCACTTCGTTACCCCAGTAAGGCTGATGAAAGGCCAGTACTATGAATAAAGGCAAAGCAGGCACTAAGACGCTGAGTTAGGGTCTCCTACCCAGCACGGGACCCCGTAGGGAGCCGAACATGTTGCACTGAAAATAATAGCTATAATAATTGTTGTTGCTGTTTTATGTACCATCTGTTGGTTTACTTCTTTAAAAACTGGTAGAGGAAATAACCCAAAAGTCTATTCTTCAAATATGTAGGCATCTGTTAAATGATTTATTTTTTACAACATATTGATCTAAATATCAATATTGTTACATTACTACATTTATACATTATTTATTGATGTTGTAAAATAGTTAAAAGTCAAATTCTGATCAAAATATGCATCTTACGGTTAAAATTCAGTTCTAAATTTAATCAAGATTTTATTTTGGCATTTGAAGTAGACATTTTATCAAGAACTCCCTTAAGAACTCCCAGAACCATAAAGTATACCTGTAAACCTAGCGTTGTAACTTTATGGTTTACATAAACTCGTTTTTCTATAAGCATATATTTAAAAGTTATGTGCAGTACAACTCTTGTAAAGTCTAATTTCTAAAAAAAAAAAAAAAAAAAAAAACAGATACTTTTTATACATTGTAGTTCTTCCCACAGTATAATTTAAGGCATTTCTTGCTCATTTGTCAACTAAAAAACGAATGTAGATATGAACAGTTGGAAAATTTGTATAAAAGAGATTTTAGAGGGGCTGCGGTCATTACCTTAAAGCTGAGCCTCTGAATTAAAATTACCAAGATCAGAAATATTTGAATAAACAAACTAGTTTCTGAGTCAAACATGAACCCCGATGTTTATGTGAAACTAGGCTTTGTGAATTTTCACAGCCGAGAAGCACCTGAAAATCAGTTTACTACAAATGCACACACGACACAGCCATCTTGACTAATGTCCACCTGATTTGTAGGTGATCTCCCACAGCAGAAAAGTCAGCAGGATTCATCTGACTGGTGAAGAAAGAGGGAAACCACAAACCAGGACTTCAGGAAAACATATGTGAAAATAACTCTGACGTCAATTTATGGATAACCCAGACAGTTCACTGGAAATAACTTCCTCTTTGAAACTGTGGCTTTGGCTGACCACTGTCCTATGGGCTAAACCCAAAAATCTGCTGCCGTCAGCACGTAATGTTGGATCTCAATTCATTTTAAACGCCCTCCAGGTTTATAGGACGATCAAAAATGAATAAAATGCATAAACAGTAATTATCATGACAGCTGTTGCAGCTGTGTAGATATATTTTAATCTCCTTTGAGTAAATGTTTCTATACTATTCCACAGTGTGGTGTGGTTCTCCTTTTTTCATCATAATGTGAAATTATATAAAGCCATAAAAAGGTTGTTTTTACAGTTTACAAATCTACTAGCAATCTGCAGTGAATAGATAATCCTTTGGGATTATTTACTATCTCTAAGTACACAAATTAGTATTGTGTTGAGTTTAGAACAACCCTGATGAATGACACAATGTTATCTCTTAGTTTGGAATGAAGCACAGTATCGGTTTGTGTTGTGTCCCTTTGCCTGAATCCAGCTCAGTCATTAACACGTTACTGGTGTAATCTCTGTTAAACATCAGCCAGTATCTGAAGTCCTGAAGTCTCAGGACAACAACAACAACAACATGAATGAGGGCTTTCTTGGGCTACAAAGAACAGTAAATATGGGGATGATGTTGGACTCTGGGTGTTTTTTTGGAACAGCAACATATTGAGAAGGAAATCAAGTAAACTTAAGGAGGTTGTAAGCTTTATTAAAAGGCCTTTATAACTGCTGGGGGATCTTTTTCATCTGTCTTAAATTGGAGCAAATTTAATTTCTTGCCCTGCGCTCCTTGGAACAAAGTCAGAAATGTAACTGGTGCTGCAGGTGAGACATGCAGGCGGGTTGTCCTTTATCCTTCAGTTTGTAAGGAAAATAACGTCTTCAAATGAGAGAGATTTGTGACAACATTCACATTTTTAAGATGTATTTTTGAAAACTGAAAACACATATGGCGCTGCCATCAATCAATTTAGCCTTTCTTGAAAATGTAAGGCAAAAATAATAACTGCAGCTCTACGATTTTTCCATTATTACAAGAAAACATATTGCATTTTAGCATTTGTTCTTAACAGCAGCACTAATGTAGATCAAAATTAAGCCCCTCTGCTGTATTTTCTTGAAATATGACATAGGAAAAAAAATTAATTATTGGATAAAACACACCCCTAACAGTTTACTCTCAACCTTACATTTTATATTGCATATGTTTCACTTAACAAAAAGGGGAACTTTCACAACAAAATGGTTCTGAATTTTTTTAAAACCTTCAAAAAAACACAATAAAATCCTTAATTAGAAACTAACTTGATTACATTTTTCTTTAGCTTTCGCCTATTTGGGGCCCAAGGGAGCCATGTATGAGTTTTTACTGGGGCCCAAAAAATATTTTCAACTCCCGATCGTTTTTGACTTGTTTTAAATGAGCAGATTCCTCTTTTGCAGCATCTTATCGATTCAATTTAGTTTACTTATATAGTGCCGATTCATGCGAAATGTCATCTCGAGGCCTTTTTTACGAAAACACCATTTATATACAGTCAATGAAATCCAATCATATCTGCAGATTCAAAGTCAATAACATGCATTCAGACACAATGCAGTCAGCTTCTGCTCATTATTCAGATTGATGAAACACGCTCGACTGCATCGAGGCACTGACTCACTCTCTTTCTTTAATATAAAAGATTCACGAGGGCCCAGAAAAAAAATATTCTGAACATTGTTAATTAAAGTTCCTAAACTGATTTGGAAATATATTAAATCTATATTGGTGTGTCAAAACTTTTCAGAAAACCCAAACGGGAAATTGAGTAGGAAACTCCGATTTAATTAACCATTGCCATTTAATGCTCCGTGGGTTAATAATTTTTATTTTTTTCCCCAAGAATTCCAAGGAATAATACATTTGTTTCGGGCGCGGCATCTTCCCTGTTCAACTCTCAGGGCTTCTGCCTTATAGTGTCACAAGGTGTGACTCATCACATCAGCAGCTGCTCTCATCCATGCTGTGGAAAAGTGAACAAAAGCTTCAACCATTCAGTGACCCCAGGCTCACAGAACATGTAAAGGAAATCGCTTTTCTCTATACAATGACCATCATCTGATTTCAATGTAAGGCGATTCATGCTGGACGCAAACAGCCTCCGGGCCTTTCACACACACTGCCCTCTGACAGATTGTGCATCTGTGGTTGCTTGTAATTCCACGGCTGGTTAATACAGTCACCACATGTCATCGCTCCACGCTTTACACCGGCACAGCAGATTAATGCGTGGGCTGGCCTTGGTTAGACAGACGGCTGCGGTGAAGCAAGGAGAAGAGAGGGAGAAAGGAAGGGGGGGTTGGATAACACTGACCTAGAAATGGCAATTTACAGAACAGCGAGTCTGCCAGTGGGCTCTCAAAGAGCCGGGCTGGCCTTCAACAGGAACCCTGTTAAATGGTTATGTCTGAGCTCCTGTCTCTCAACAAACTGCTTTCCCTCCCTGCTTTCAGCCGCAGACGCATCTCTTTCCAGCTGCGTGCGCGCACACTCCCACAAATCTGCACTTTCAGCCCCGCGAGACTGGGGCCGTGGAAACAAGACGTTTCTGCAGCCCTAAATGAAAAAAAAAAAAAAAAAAGTTGCACTTTGGTGCTGTGGCTGCATGCCAAGTTTCAGGCATTCCTCACTTCTCTCCAGACGCGGATTTTCCCATACCGGAGCGATCAAGTGGAAGCACGCAAACCCCCGCGTGTGCACTTCACAGCTGCGCAGCAGGGGCACCGCGCCGGATGTTCCCCCGATGTGTGCCGCCGATTCAGTTTAAAGCCGCATGAAGAGAAAATAAATAGTTTTTGATGAATAAATTGATTTCTAGTGAGAGCACGTAAGCAACAAAACTGAGAAATGAATGAGTGAGCGCGCTTAATTTGCCCCAAAGTTTGAGCTGGAGACCCTATGCTAATGCTCTTTTCTGCTTGGTAGGCCATAACGTTATTAAGTGACGTCTTAATTTGTTGTTCCATATATAGCGTAATTGCTCTTCTGCAACTTTTGCCTGTTTCATCCTCTGACTTGCGCCTACTTTCTTTCTTACATTTCTCATAAATGAGAATACCTGTTGTACTGTATGAGTCCTAACACAACTAAAAGGTAATATATATATATATATATATATATATATATATATATATATATATATATATATATATATATATATATATATATATATATAAACCTGGTGCCATTTGGTCTTGAAAGAGCACATTATACATGGTTTTATAGCATTAAAAATATATTTTAAAGTATTTTCAAAAATTATGCAACGACAATGGCACAAGGGACCCTGACTGGTTGTTCCTGTTTTTAATGCAGTAAGCGTAGCTCACATCCCCAGCTTTTAGTTGACGTTTTCAGTTAAGTAGCTATACGCAATGCACCGTGTCTTTGTTTTCAACAGTATTATGTTGCTTAATGTTGCTTCTTTAAAAACAGGTTTCTTTCATTCTCCTGTTTCTCGGGGAAATGGACCTGCATGAATGCCAGTAAAAACAAATAAAATAAATTGGATTTTCTCATGAGAAACTGGTAATGTGCTTCCCACCCCCAAATACTAAACATCAAAATGAAATGGGAGGTGTTTGTTGGACAAAACAGATGAGCAGAAGTTTACATTTGGTTTGGTTTTCCTTTATATATTCAAAATAAAAATAAATAAAAAATCACTGATGAAGAGAAACAAAAGACTGATGAGATTTTTGATACTAGTCAGGCACTTGGTTCTATGACCTCAGCAGGCTTCCCCTGTAGGGGGTGCTGTTTCTTGTTCGCAGCTCAAAGGCATTGTCTGATGTAATCTCCTCTCACAAAACAAATACAGATGAACAGGGGCATGCAAAACAGACCCGTTTGTAAAAAGATTGGAAGAATCTGGACAATGATTAGTACTTTTAAAACAAAATGATCCCTTTGTTTATGTGAACCATGAATTGTCTGTCACTGCTTACCTGGGTGGGTGCCACCCAGAGGGACACTGGACAAACAACTCATACCTAGGGGGTCTTCAGAGAGACCAGCGAACTGTTGTTTTGGACAGAGGGAGGCCAGAGTACCCAGAGAGAACCCAGACATTCACAGGGAGAACATGATGACTTCATGCAAAACGTGATTCTCTTGTTAAAAACATTTATTCCTATATGGACAAAATATATTTTTTTTTATTTCTCTTTGCTAGTGGTTTGGGTTTTTATTTTTGTAAATGCAAAAATGCAATACATACTGTACCACAAAAACCATTTTGTGGTACAGTATGTATTGCGCAAATGATAAAAGTGATGATCAATAAATCAACTTTAAGATTTACCGCAGTCTTTTTTTTCTTTCTTTTTTTTTCTTTTCACTGATTTTTAGAGTGCCGCTGTAGGTCACTGCACACAGAGTCCTAAAAACACAAAAACTGCTTTAAAAAAAAAAAAAAAAAATCAACCTATCCCAATCACATATTACAGGCTTCACCGGTTAAACTGACATTCGTCTCTCGATGAATGTCTAGACCCGCTTGTCCTTGGACGGTCACAGGGCGGCTGGTATCTATCTGTAGGGGTCGCCAACATACACTCTGGACAGGTCGCCAGTCCATCACAGGGCAGCACAGAGACACACAGGACAAACATCCAGGCGCACACTCACACCCAACGATTTCTTTTAACAGTCAGGAGAGGTTCCTCTGTGGTTTAGCAGGCAGAGTCTGTTTCTTTGATGCAGAGCACCGGGGGTCGATCCCCGGTTGCAGCAGGATGGGCATCCGGTCTAAAACCTTTGCCACCGGTACTCTCAGCTGCTGAGAGGAGCTCCCACATCCTAATCTCCAATTCCAAGGAAACACATATACAGTGTGGGATTAAGAAATAAACTGGTGGGCAATAAAAATTGAGGTCTCGCCTCCAAACATGTCCAGGCATGCCACTTTGCCAGTGATGTGCTGTGGAAGCCCCTCCATAAGCAGCTGAATGGACCCCCACCATGGAGAGAGAGAGCACTTGCATGCACAGGCACAGGCACAGGCCAACTCCGTGATTCAAACAGGATCTTCCTGCTGCAAGGCAGCAGCCTTGACGATTGTATTTCCTGTCCAGCAGCATTCAATCAGACCTTTATTACATTGTGATTTACTGATGCTATCGCGGATTAGGAAGTGGAAAAACTATAGTAAAAGTGATAATGGTGTTATTTTTGTCCGGTTTGCAAATATCAAAGTTTAATGTAATAGTGTTAAATCACAGTCTTTACCTCTTAGAAAGAAATAAAATCAATAGCTGCATGATGATGATTGTCAAAACCAAACAAGACGTTTACGTTCCTGCTCATTTGTTTTTGACCACAAAAATATCAACGTTTTGATTTTTGTAGATCCCCCCCCCCCCTTTTTTTTTTTTGTTCTTCATTTAACTCGTCGGTTCCCGCTGAGAAAATCCACGAAGAAAGAGGAAGTTTATGAGTTTATGCTACTAAGCTGAACTGTGACCTGAGTAAAGATCAAAATGCTCCATCTAACGTTATTAGGTGGCAACAAAACATTGCATCAAAGGCTTTCATCCTAAGTAATCTAACATCTTCGTTCGGGTTAGTTTTAACTGCGTTTTTAAGGCAACACCGGCAACAGCAGCGCTATAAAACTGCATAAGCGCACCAAAGTGGGAAGCGTAAACTTTTTCCCCGGCAGAATAAAGAAGTGAGAGAAGATCGCAACCTGCAGAACAAAGACAGATGGAACCAGAGTTTTTTTTTTTTTTTTTTTTTTCATGACGCTGCCTGGAACAGCTGTGCCGCGAAGGGCTGCCACGTCTGTAGGCAGTGATGCAGACCCCGACAAAGCCAACCACATCACAGGAGTTCATCTGAAAGCCGAGACGCGCCACGCCGCGCCGCGCCGCGCCGGTGACGCGTCAACAGAGACAGAAAAGGGAGCGCAGAAAGCAGGCTGAGAAAGTCCGCTTCCGTTCAGAGCCGGAGCCGCTCTGCCCCGTTACACGCAGCAGCAGCAGAGAGTCAGATGTTGTTTTGATCAGACAGACAAGCTGAACACAGCTTATCTGTCTTTGTGCGCCGTTTTTTTCTTTTTGTTGTTGTTGTTGTTGTTGTTGTTTTGCGTTCATCATCGCAAACACCTGGCCGCGTAAACAAGCCCCTCTCCCGGTGTTTTACAGCAGCAACACGCCGCCGCCCGGCTCGGAAACCCTCTCGCCTCTATGATAAACAGCAGTCGTTTTTTACCTTACTCTCTTGGTCTTTTTTTCCCCCTGCGCGTAAAAAGAAAATAGAAAACACCCTCGGAGTTCTCCGCTTCTCCTTTGTTGCCTCGGTGGCTCCCTCGCAGACCCGGCTTTGTATTTATGTCTGGAAACCAGAAGCAGCCAGTTTTCCCCCTCCTCTTGGCCGCTGCCTCCTCATTAATTAAACATGAGCAGCGATGACGGCCCAGACCAACCCCTCCGCTGAGTAAAGCCTGCTGTCACACAGGCCTGTCAGCGCACTCACACGCAGAGACGCTCCTCTGGCCTGCCAGCCACAATAACCATGGCATGATGCTGTGAAGACTGACACCGGTAATGGTTGAGGTTCCGCTACAGATCGCTGTGTGATTGGTCCACCGCCGCTAAGCCCTTAACCTCACAATACCTGCATTACAGAAGAAACGTAGGGCTCGCCCCGCCATCGAAACGACTGAAAGAAAAATGTCGTCCCATTTTATGAGTGTATTTGCTTTAGTTGACTCGGGTTTTCTTGCTGCTTCTTTCCCTAAACGTATTTCCGTGTTTGACTTTGATTTCTCTAACGCATTTCTGAATAAATCCTTACATTTCTGACATGGTTTTGTTCCAGGACTGATCAATATTTATCTATACCCATCTTCCAGCAACTAATCAGGTTACCTGCCTTCTCAAGACAAACATTCCCACAGCACGATGCTGCCACCACCGCGTATCACTGTGTTTTCAGGGTGCAATGTAAGATTTGTTCCACCCAATTTAGCATTTTGCATGGAGGCCAAGAGGTTCTGGCCCAACCTGATCCAGAGCGCTGACTTCACAACGGCTTCTTGCTGCCACTCCTGTATAATGGCCACATTTGGGTCATGCTCTGTCAACAGACTCTCTTTGCAGCTGCTCCGGAGGCAAACTGGATCTCTTGGCTGCTTCGCTGACGAATGCGTTCGATTGCCCCACGATGCCCTGGTAGGTTTATCGTTTTAAGACGATGGATTGAACAGTGCTTTGAGTCGGGTTTAAAGCCTGTGATGTTGATTTATAACCTGCCCCTGCCTGAAGAAAGCTTTTCCACAGCTTTCTCCATGATCTGATTGCCTTGATTCTTGGTTTAATGATGCTGTATGTTCAATAATGTTCTCTGACAAAAAACAAAACAAAACAAAAAAAAACAGAGGCCTTCACACGCCAGACCTTCCATCTTAATTATTAAGAGGAGGAGCTGCAAAGAGCCCCAGCTCAAGCGAGGGAATCTGTTGGCAGGAAAACCATTGGTATTTAATAGGAAAATGGCAGAAAGAAGGGCATTGCTGAAATAAAGTCACAAGAAGTGTGTTTTTCAGTTTGCCACAAGCCATGTGGGGGACAGAGGAAACTCAAGTGGCACCATACTCACAGTGAAACATGGCGATGGCGGTATTATGGTGTGGGGAATATTTTCATTGGTAGGGGGAGAGTTTATGGGGAGATTGATCAGTCCTGGACTGTGGTGGAGGTTCACTTTCCAGCAGGACAACAACCCTAAACATAAGCCCCGTTTACACTGACCTTTGTTAACCTGATCCATGCCGAGCTCGGTCCGAGCTTGGATCAGTTAACCGTGCCAAGCTTGGTTATGACGACCATTCACACATCACCCTAGCACGGTTCCTCGCCTCATAGTGACAATCTATGGTACTACTGCTCTCTGGGATTGAAGGAGGGACTCAAGCAAATCAAAATGGCAGCGCCCGTAACATTCAGGAAGTTATGCTTGGTTATAATTGTGATACTTCGTTGTTTGCGGAGAGTCAGGCGAAGACGGCAACATTTGGTAAATTTACTTGACAGAGTCAGCTTTTGGGAAGTGAATAAGACAAACGAACGTCTAAAAAGGATTTACAGACACAGGAAACAACGACAGACGCTGAGGTTCATCACACTGCTAAGCAGAATCATCACTGGAAACCGTGTGGCACGGTAAGGAAGCTAGTATTATTATGAATGTCTGAAACCTCAAAATTAGTCAGCTGACTGTAAGGAGATGACGTGGTCTGCTCATGCGCTCTTTGTTATCTGAGAACCGTGCCATTGAAAAACCGGGCCGAGCCCACACATCGAACTGGTCTAGATTTATCACGGTCCGGTTGTGTCTGGCACGGTTCAGTTCAGTTTGCGATCCATTTACACTCGATTGTTATCTCAGTTACCGAGCTCGGACCGTTCTCGGCACAGTTAAAAAAGGGTAGTGTAAATGGGGTAATAAAGCCAGAGCTACAGTGGACTAGCTGAGATCAGTGCGCGATCATCAAAAACTGACTGCACCTAAATCCACAAAGACATATAGAAATTAAATGTTTACAGAAGCTCCCCCTTCCTTTCAGACTCAGGGTTGAAAGAAGAAGAAAAAAAGAACTGGTAATAGTTTGACACTGGACTTTTTTTAAAACATTCTGTATTCTTTACCTTACCCTGCACTGCCTCGTGTTGGTCTAGCATTCAAAGTCCAAATTAAATACAACAAAGTTTGTGGTTAGGGTGTATATTGGAATGATTTACACAGTTTGTTTTAGCAAATGTAAAACTGACCACTCAGCTGGACCAATCACACCTATGGTGGAACTAGCAGGACGTCGTTCACTCGAGCTGCGTACTGAACAAAATAGCTCAAGGCCCGGTGATGTGACAGTGGTTTTGTTTTCCTAAAAACATCTGGACGGATGACAGACAGGAGAACAAGTCAAAGAGTAAATTCCTCCAAAATGTCACAAGGACATATACCTGTAAGCAGTAAATTTCATGGTCAAATGCACAAAAGAAGGAGAAAGGGGGGGTTTCACGACCCGACTGCCAAGATTGCGCGTTGTGACATTATCTCCAGCATCTGTGAGACTGTGTTGAACAATAACAGGAAGCCACCATAAACTGAAATAGATGGTATAAGAGCCAAATGAAGAGGCTCGCTGTGCCTCTGAAGTACACAAAATACAGGTTCAAACCGGAAAGGAAAGGCACGTTTTTTCCCCCCCGTTCTTATACTTTTATAACCATATATTACTTTTTTTTTTCATGTCAGTGCAGTCGACCAGAAGTGAAGATAATTGAATAAGTTGCGCTTCCCATTCTCTCAGTGGCAGTAATAAAGCTGCCATTTCATGTTGTTGAGCAAGAATCTAGTTTGTCTTGTCAGGTTGAACCTTCCCCATCTGTCTGGCCCACAGAATAGGAAGGGAAGTTTGACGTAGATGATTCATGAGGGGGTGCACCTCTCAGATGTCCTCTGTGTTCGCTTGTGTACGCCCCAATAATCACTGAAGTCTGTCCTGTGAGTTCCCACCCTTCCTGTTCTCCCCTTTGGCTCTTCCCCTCAGGCTGTTTGGCTTCAAATCACTGGAACAATCAGCAGAAAAAATTACAAAATGGACAGCATTAAAAAAAAAACAAGCAGAATTTGAAATAGTTGTATGTCATTCATTAGAGATTATACATTCTTTACATTTGTTCATATCCTTTCAAATAAAAGCTGCCTTTGTTCCAATTCCTTTGTCCCTCATAAAGATAACCCGAGGCATATGTAAAGACCTTAATTTGCATTTGGAAAAAAGAGATTTACATACACTGTATGAAAATACACTTCATCTTTTTAGCACTCTATCTGCTGTTAGAGCAGACTAAATGTTTTAGGCCAAAGAGAGACTTATTTTTTTTTATTTTTTTTTTTACAAATTTGTTAATACTTTCCTCTGTTTCCTAAGATGATTGATTGATTGATTGATTAATCGATTGTTTGATCGATTGATTGATTGATTGAGTACACAATCTCCAACACAACAAACAATAATAAAAGGACAGTGAGACAAAAATGCAAATGCAACTGAACAAATAAGAATAGATTAAAAAAATCTTCAAACTTTCCACCTGACCCTTATGTTTTAAGTCTGAAAAGGAGAAGGTATAAGTATACACTAATGGGATCCCACCCCCTCTCCAATTTTTTTCTGGTCAGTCAGTTTCTTTAACTATAAACTAATCAAATAAATAGAAAGTAATAAATAATCAAAGTTCATGTTGCAAAGTAAGTAGAACCATTATAAGTACAAAATAATAAATAATCAAAGTTCATGTTGCAAAGTAAGTAGAAACATTATAACAAAAAGAATAACTAATAATTGGTCAACATAAAAATCGCATGTACCCTTGTTAACAGTTAAGCCCCGTGCTCATTTCTCTATTGCATAAAAACGTTACATTATACCTAATTTTAAACTGTTTTCTGTTTGTAAACTGCTTCACATTTCAATGATTCCACAGCCGAATCCCACAGATAGAAATACAAAAGCTTATCTTAGTTTTATGTGCGATTCCCGTACATTTTCTGTATGTCGCCTGGTGACGTGTTGTGTCTTGTCTGAAACAAGAACAAATGACAATGCCTATAAACTATTTGGGAAAGTCCAGAGGACGATGATGTCATCATGGCTTTGTGAGCTTCTGATTTCTTCCCAAATGTTTGACATAAGTCCTGACACACCTGTGGAAGTAGTTCAAGGCAACAACTAAAACATACTGCTTCCCTCAGCGACATCATGGACCTCAAATCTGGCTCATCCTTGGGTGAAATTTCCAGATGCCTGAAGGTGCAACGCTCAACTGTTCAAAGACTTATTTGCAAGCATAAACTGTACAGGAGTGTCCGACTATCATGCTGCTCAAGAAGGACATGGCCTTTGTGTCCAAGTGGGGAATATATTTTGGTGTGAAATATCCACCTAATAGAAGATGCTGGCTGAAGTTGGTACAGAGGACCGAGTCTTTCACCGACACGGAATAAATTGTGTGAATTATCTTGCGACATTTAATATTACAGCAACATATCAATGCATCAGCCAAGTAGTTTAGACCTAATGATCTTCCGAATGGACATTGACCCTAACCATACTGCCAAGTTAGCCACAAAGTGGCTTGAGAACTACACAATCTCTGCTTTGAAGTGGGCGTCACAAAACCCCAGTCTCAGGGCCATTTTCATTTTGCCAGCTGAAAAGTTGTGTGCGAGTAAAACTACATGGTCATTTACATCGGTTCTGTTGGGAGGAATGGGCCAAATGTCCAGCAAGCTATTGCTAGAAGCTTGTGGAAGGATAAACAAAATGTTTGACCCAAGCCTAAACAGTTCAAAGCCAATTCTGTCAAATAATAACTACATTTGTGAAAACGTCTGAATTTGAAGAAAGTAAAAAAAGAGATTCCAAAATGTCCTCTCACTTTGTCATTATCCTGGCCTTTAGCAAATAGATATTCTAATAGTCTTAACACATTTTTTTTAAAGGATTAATCTGATTTAATGTCATACAGTGGGGAAAAGGGATCATGTGGGTTTTTTTTACATACCATATGTAAACATCTAGTTTTAACTATATGTTTTTAGATAAGCCCTTGTAATAAAGAAACAAGGAGATTTTTTTTTTCTGAATCTCTGCAAGCCCTAGATAAGGGAAGAGATAATTCAAAGGTGATAGAAGATAGTGATTATTTTTCTTTCAGAAAATGTTTTCTTGTTTTGGTAAATTGACGCACAGAACACGCCAAAAACAACAGAAATGGATGCCTATTTTCCCACCTCTGCTCGGTGACTGACTGATCGTTTCACTCAGAAGCAATCGGTTACAAGACGTCTTCAAGAGATCAAAGCTATAAACATAAAGATATATTTATCTTGCTTTAGATGTTTTATCATTTGAAAAGGTCAAGGGTCGGCCAAACCATTTAACAAAAGGTCGGGGAAGTTAAACTTATTCACACGCAGGAGGCAGAAGTCATTTCTACTTCCACATTTCACCCAAAGGCACTAAACGTCCTATAAATCTGTAAAAGTATAAGACCACTTTTTTTTAACTTGCTGATGCAAAACCAACAAACTTTACATGAAGTTGCAACATGGGAAAAGCTAAAACATGCATTAAAAGGTTGTTTTGAGGCCAAAACAGCGGAGGAAACTCTACGGGTGCCCAGAGGCGACATCAGCACAGATCAGTCAATCAAACCAGCCTTTCATCGACAGCATTATGTAATCACAAGATAATTAATGCACCTATCCACATGCTCCCTTGCTATTTTAATCCCTCGGCAGAGTGTCGGAGATGAGGTGATGCGACCAGCACGTGAATAAGCATGTGTTTTGCTGGCTAACTAAAGTGAGGAGAAATACTGGCGTGGGATCGGTGAAACGTTTGAGAATGGCCCCTCTGTTAGTTGTTCCCTCCGTGCACAGAGACCTCCCATTGTGTGTCCGGCCAGCGCCTGGGTTACTCCTGTTGTCCGTCCACACCTCCCTCCCGTTCTGCCGCATAGCCGCGCACCAGAGATGGGGAAGAAAGTGGCTTTTCATTGATAGGTCAGTTGGAGCATGCACAGGAACTTAGTGGAGGGAGCGGTGGTGGTGGTGGTGGGGGGGCTGCAATGGCCTTTCATGATCTTGAATCATTTCCCAGCAACCGGCAACTAGGGTGAATGCTACAGAATGGCTCATTACCTCCAAGTGCCGACATGGAGCGGTGAGGAGTGTGCAGTGGACCAATCAAACTGCTGTGACTGCTGCCAGCTTTTAATGCTCCTTTGGTCTGACTGCAAGAACAGCGGCCACTAAGGTTGCTCAACCCTGCTCACAGGAGACATTCGTTTTAAAATAACTTTTGCACAGTGCATGACAATACGTCAACATATTCTCATGTCACTTATGAATGAATAAATGAATCAACGAATGAATACATTTAACCTATAAAGCTCCCCCCCCCTTTTTTTTTTTTTTTTTTTTACAAATCACAGCAAAATTAATAGTTTATTATGTATATTTATCATAAATTACTGGTTACATAGACTCAAATAACAATTAAATCTCATTTCAGGTCACATTACATAAAAAAACCAAACATTAAAATTCAATTAAATTGAGTCCTGTTCAGTCCAGTGCATTTCAGAAACATTATTCCTAAAAATCTGTTGTTTCGAAATAAATTGTGAATGCCAAAACAACTAAGCGAATCCAAAATTGCCCATAAAAGGAAAACAGAAACTTGCAACAACTTCTCATTTCCATGCAATCCCCCGTCCTAAGGTAAGCATGGCGAAAGAGGAGGAAGATGCAACTGTGTTTGAACTGAAGGAAACCTCCAGCAGAAATAGGCTCAGGATGGATGGCTGTCCGCCTGTGTTCACAAACTTCGGCTTGAGAGAATAGAAAGAAGACGAAAAAAGTCAGCACAATGCAAAAGGCCCGAGTCGCTTAAACAAGCCCTAACTATAGGCTTTATTGAAAAGGCAAACTTCAAACCTATTATTAAAGAAAACCGGGAAGAAGGACTTGGTAGTTCACGGCCTGGTTCCAATTCCACATTTAGATACTCTGAGAAGCAGACATAAGTCAGCAGTCGGAGGGTGTAGTTTGGATTAACTGAATGCCATCTTTTGGTCAAGCTTGTAGTCTAATTAACATATTTGAAGCACCAAAGAGAATGTATAAATACTGTACATCAGGACATTGATGCAACTGCGTCCCATCTACATAGTTTAATAACTTTAACATGTGAAGCAAAGTACTGAGTACTGGCCCCACTGTTAAACCCTGTGCAACTCCACAACTAACTTATTCCCATGAATAAACTGTAACCCATTGAGAGATCTTTCTATCAATTCCAATATTATGTATGTAAAATTTTATGATGAAATCCTGTTTGCCATGTTACCAACTCAGAGCTATACACAGTCCACTGTGGCTACATGCTGGTCCGAGAGGAGTTATTGCTACAAGGCTGTCGTTGCCTCAGACAGAAAACGTTTTACCAGCTTGAAAAATAAAATGAAGTTGACTGCGTTATTCTAAATAAAGGGTATAATTTGACTGAATGTAACAGAGTCTGAATCTGTTTGTGGAACTGGATTGAGTTGGATGCTTTTTATTTACTTACATTGTGATTTCCTCTGGAGGAGGGCTGGGCTCAGCCTTACAGATAGGGTTAGGAGCTCTGTCATCCAGGGGAGCTCACAGTAAAGCCGCTTGCTTCTTTGCATCGAAAGGAGTCAGCTGAGGTGATTCGGACATCTGATCAGGAGGCTGTCAGGCACTTCTCTGCTGAGGTTCTCCATGCACATCCTACTGGGAAGAGACACAAAAAGACCCAGAACTCCTTGGAGGGACTGTATATCCTGTCAAGCCTGGGAACACCTTGGGATCCCCTTGGTGTCGCTGGGGAGAGGGATGTGTGGGGTTCCCTCCCTCCCTCCCTTCTGGACGGATGGACAAAATTGGGACCGGGTTTTTAGTTCCCTCAGTGTTCATATTAATTAAGGGATGTTAACTGAATTCTTTTCAGGAGTAATCAAATATTTTCAAATGTTCTTTCATATGTATTTTTAGAAGCTTCTGTCTCTGTAAAGGCATTTTCACATTGAACGTGAATGTGTCAGGCCAAACGACAGATTTACATGATTTCCCTATGAACAGGTGTAACACCAGAGTGACGCGATGCAAAGCGACGCCACACGAAGCCAGACAGGCAATTGCTAGTCACACAAAACGGGCAATTTTGGCAACTAAATCAAAGTCAGAGTGAAACAAAACATGCAATATATGCGAAGCGACAGTTGTTGGAGTTGAAAAAGCTGAACTTTTGTGTCTTCTCACGCAAATCAGGAACTGAACGTGGCTGTGACGTGGGGTGAAGGACTGCAGCGGAGACGAAGCGGTTTTCATTCAACATGGAAGGCAAGCTGATAGTGGCGTTCTGTGGTGGGCCTGAGTTGTATGTCTGAACCAATTATTAATGCCCAGACAAGTCCAGAACGGACTGAGCCTGCAGAAGAGTGAGTGAGGAGACTGCAGTGGCAGTTAAGTGAAAGCATCACTAGATAGCACCATTGTACTGCTGTATTTCTGGCTTGTCGCCTGCTGTGCGAATAATTTCAGCTTTGCAAATCTTCGGCATTGTGGCGTCAATGTGAACGCACCTTAAGAGTGGTAAAAACTGTAAAACTGTTCAACAACCGAGCGTTCCTTTAATCAAATCCTACACATAAGAGTTTGTAGCGCAATGTTTCCTGACTTCTGCTCTCTGGCCCTCCTTGAACCCAGTTTGAACCGTGCCAACAAGGCTGGCCCTGTACTTTGAACACTTCTGGTCTGAAGCAGTTGTTGAAGTGATAAATACAGTTATTATAGGAACTGTAATGTGGAGAACACTTTCCCTCATTTCTATATGCACTTTTCTTTTCTCCCAACAAGCCCGATCTCCATTCTTGAACACAAAAAAAATGTTAAACTCAAAGGATGAACCAGTGCTGTGCCAACTCATAACAGAGTCCTCTGTTTAGTAAAATCTAAAAAGTACTAAGCAAAGCATAGTTTACGAGACATAAAACGGTATTTCAGCTCCAGCAAGATAATTCTTGAACTAAAAACTTGGCGTAGAGCAGGGGCCACCAACATGCGGCCCGCTGGCACCAAGTAGCCACCAAGGACCACATGCAGCGCCCTCCAGCCTGTTCTAACAAAAAAGCACAACCAGCTAGTGAGCTGCATCTAAAAATGTATTTTATTCCGTTACTCTTCCTGTTTATCTATATCATTTATATAGATTGATATAAATTTAAAAATAGCAATATCTATAACGAGGCATGAAAAATGTGATTATTTTATTTCACATAAAGTTAAGGTGAACTCTGACTCCTCTAGTTCAAAGTCAGCCCTTCATATGACTCTTTACCAATAAAGTAACTCTCAGTTTCAAAAAGGTTGTCGACCTCTGGCATAGATTGTCAATTGAAGCCTGATGTATCCCTGAGGTCCTGTGTCAGATGTAATCAGTTTGTTTTTTCATCCACTCTTCCACTCTTCCTCTACCTGCTGTAGATTCTTAAATCCTTACCTCTGCTTATGTTTAGCTTACTCCCCCTGCAGTAAAAAATGGTGCTAATTTATCATCACACAGAGACGAGTGCCTTTTATTTAACAAACGGCAAGTGTGGTTCTGATTGTAATGCATGCACTAATCAGAGCTAATAAAGCTGAATTACACAGAGCAGGCAGACCAAATCCCAACCTATTACAGATTAGGTAACGTCCCATCCTTTTTCTCCTTTCTTCCCTTGGCCCTTACTCTTATTTCACTCCCCTTTTGTGTCCACTATCACACCATGTGTTGCGCAACAGGCCTTGGCCGGAGGTCTTAGTTTTCTGTTGCATTCATGTAACAAGGAGCTCTGAGCGAAATCTGCTCTCCCTCACTGAAACCAATGCACCCCTCCTCCTCCTCCTCCTCCTCCTCCTCCTCCTCCTGCTCTCTGAAGTCTCTCCGTCAGACACGTTAACTCATGAGCTGCCTTGCTCATATTCCCAAAAAACTCAAGTCATTTCATCAGAAAATAAAAGATTAAAGTTAAAGAAATAATAAAAATTGCTTTTGAGCTGTTCTGTTATTCCCTGAGCCTGATTAAAGGAGGCGGGCTTTGGTACAAGACAACGGCACAAACTGTACTGCTTCTTTATTAACTCTCTTGGCTCAGAACGTTAACTTTTTAAGTATTAATATGCAGTCAACATTTGTTGTGTGGGTTGTAAAAACTGTGAAACATAAAACTGAGAGCTGCACAACAGAAAATATACAGCAACCAAAAGTAAGAACTCCCTATTTTTAGTTGCCGTCTCTTTTTTTTTTTTAAACCATTGCAAAAAAATTATGAATTGATAAGTTAGTTAAGCTTAAAAAACATGTCATTATTCATAGTAATATAAAAAACATGGTTCTCTTGGTAAATACAATCAAACTATTTTTTAACAGTTTTACAAACAAGTCCCTAATCAAGTTAGGTAAAATAATGAAAATAGTTTATTAGATAGATATTAATGGTCTTACATTATAGAAATGTCTTTATTCCTTACACTCAGACAGCATAAATCAATCCAACACTTTAACAGTGAACTTGCTGCCCGTTTGTCTGCATGGATGTTTTTACTCAGCATATTCTGTTCCTTATTCCCTTTTCTCCTTTTCCATTGGAATCAGCACTACAGGCAGCAGTCTGTGTTAGCATATGATGTCTGACCTGATGGAGGAAGCAAAACCGCAGACACGCAAAAACAAATGAACTTTGTTTTCTGTTTATCCTAAAGATTTCAATACTCTATTCCTTTTCTGTTCTCCATGTACATGCAAATGTTTAAAAATAATGACAACACATATTATTATTGTAATTATTATTAATGAGTAAATTAATAATACAACTTTTTTACAACTTTTATATTTATTTATATATTTATGAAAAGTATCACATTAAGTCATAAATTAATTAAATAGAACAGGAAAGAAGAATCCTTGAGATAAGGCTAAAATAATAGCTCATTGTGTTTAAGCATAAGTTTACTGTGTTGTTGTTTATTTTTTTCTGCAAAACATTTGATAATGTCAAAATATATGAATACTACCGTTACATCATGAGCATATTATGAGCTCCTGCTGTGTATTCTAATAACAAGGAGTTTATTGAGTTAACAGCATTGCTGACTTATTTTTTGCTTCGACACTAAATGTTAGGATCTTCAATAGCAGCCACAGCAAAGTCTTTCGTACAGCACATTTCAGGTACAAGACATTTCAAAACGCTGTGCATGGACAGAACATAATAAAAGAAAACTTTGAAAGAAAAGTACATTGCAGTGGAATAGTAGCAGCAGGTCAAGATAAATTGGACTACAAACTTAATCTAATGATTTTACAGTGAAATACAACAGTTTGAGTTGAGCGTTAATATTTAAAGGCAACTCTAAACTAATAGGTTTTTAACCTTGATTTAAAGGAACTCAGGGTTTCAGGACTTTTACAGTCTTCTAGGAGTTTGTTCCAGATAAATAGAGCAAAATAACTAAATGCTGGTTCTCCATGCCTGGTTCTTGGTATGCAGAGTAGATTTGAGCCAGAACACCTGAGTGGTCTGGAGGGTTGATACGCTGACAGCAAGACTGTGATGTAATTTGGTGCTAAGCTATTCAGGTACAGCCGTCAGCTGGACCTCTCCTCTCTGTGTCCTCGGCTCTAACGGTGCTAAAAGGCTCAGCAGTTTCGCTCAGAGACATGTTGAGCGTTCTCGTTAGTGGAATTCATAATTGAAACAGGTCCGACGGATCACGTTTGAAGGCTGGCATCCGTTTATAGGCTTTACACGCCGGATTTGTGGCTGCAGGTGAGCGGCTGGTAATTAAATGATACTCAGGCAGAACATTAAAGGGAGGTTCGACCCATAGCATTTGGACCTCTAACCTAAATGTGACACAAAAGCAACAGCGTACAATAAGAACTATTTGGACCACCCGGAACGTATGGAAAGTGCCACAATTCGATACACATTCACCTTTAATCATTTCATACATAGTTCTACTCCATGTTCATGTGCCGCGGAACATGATGAATCTATTTTATGTCTCCACCTCACAAATCAAATCCCTCGGGGCGCTAACGCCACTATAGAAAAGGTGACTGGTCTGCAGTCTGCACGATGTAATTCAGTACAGGAAGCAAAAAAATTATTTTAAATATTATTTTGTCATATGTATGTAGGATTTTTATCATATCCTTGATTCAAATTTTAATTAGATGGTCCAAATTCATTATTTGAACAAGCAATAAACTGAGCCATTAAGATACACAACGTTGCTAAACATATTCTCTTGCCCATCCAAATAATAAAAAAAACAAGTGTTGCAATCACTTCCACGGCCACAGGTGGATAAAATCACGCTCCTAGGCATGCAGACTGTTTCCCTCAGGAACTCAGTGAACTCCATTGTCATGCTGTGATAAGATGCCAACAAATTATGAAATTTCCTTGCTACCAAATACTCCACAGTCGACTGTCAGTGGTGTTATAACAAAGCTGAAGCAACTGGGAACGACAGCAACCAGGTGGTAATGCCACGTAAACCGACGGAGCGCGGGGGGGGATGCTGAGGTGCCAACAAGCGCCACAGGCCTCCATACTTCGTACAGCCTTTAGATTATCTCAAGAACAGAGCATAGAGAGCTTCGTTGAATGGGTTCCATGGCCGGGCAGCTGCATCCAAGCCTCACGTCACCAAGTGCAATTAACAAAAAAGCATCGGATGGAGGGATGCAAAGTACAATCAAATCGAGGAAGGCTCCATAACTTTAAACTGTCCTGAACTGTTGTGTTTTAAGACCTTTCGCTGTGGTTCTGTACCTCAGACATTGTTTTTCTCAGAGTTATTTCTGATGTGGCCAATTGACCATCTGTGGATGAAAGCGAACACGGCACACCACCCTAAACATACCGTACCCAGAGTAAAACACGGGGGTGGCAGTATCATGCTGTGGGGGGTGCTTTTCTTCAGTAGGAAGGAAATGGGTGGAGCTTAAGAAAACCTGTCGGATGATGCAAGACACCTGGGACCAGGTGGAGGTTCACTGAACAGCAAGAAGGTATTCATACATAAATATATGTATGTATATGAAGATGTTAATGATTAATATTTTATTTTAAGTATACACCTGTTACACTTAGCCCTGTTCATGGAGTTCAGCAGTTGAGAAAGAAAACAAAGTACTGAAATCAACCATCATTCAGGCAGTAAATGTGAATTAGTATAAAAACAACAATATCTAACCTGGGAGGATGGAAATAATGATGATCGTTCTGATCAACTAAAACTAAGAGCCAGAGAATAAAAGTGGGTTCTTGAAAGAAACAGAACGGTTGAAATGTGCTACATGTAAACCTACAGCTTTTCAAGAAGAAATAGGTAAAAAAAAAAAAAAAAAACTGACTTTCATTAGCCGTGCCTGGCTTGTTAGGTCAGACATCGTCTGATGTCCATCTGGCCAGTGTTTGTCACTGGATATGCCGCCTTTCCGCAGGACGCTCCACTGTGTTTGCCTTGGTGGGGGAGCCGGCAGAGTTATGAGGCCGTGGTCCTGTTACAAAACACACACACACTACAGCTGAGCGACCTCGCTGACTCAAAATGTCACGGCGCCTGCAGGAGATGCTGACTTTCCCACACACGGTACGTGCAGGACGTCTAATTTTCAGTCGCAGCGGCAGGTCTCCAAACAAAGTTGAACTGTGGTTGATGTGTAACTCCAGCAGCAGGAGCTGGCCTGCAGTGGAAAGAATGTTGACCCCTTCGGGCCTGTGAGCTAATAAGTCCAGCAGTGTGGTTAAAGGGGGGGAAAAAGGCCAATAACATTCGGCATCCTAGAGAGCTCAGGGAACAGGGACGGTACAGTGAAGGGTTATAATCAAGAACTGTTCACAGCATTATGCACCGCATCGTGAAGAAAAGGCTGAGTTAACAGGCAACACGGGGATAATATCCACAAGCCAGTAATTCGAGCAGCTGATAACAGCTCAGCTGACTTGAGAGTGCCAAACTCGGTGTGTTATCCCAACATGGATTTACAGTATAGGACACAGGTGTACTCGTAACCACATTTGAGAACATACAGGTAAATACAAAAAAGGGAAATGAAACAAATTCAAAGTTTATAATAACAGCAGAAAATGTCTGGAGGAAAAGTCATTTTGAAGGACAAGTGTGCAGACACTGTCCAGGAATACAGAAACAGCTGGAAAAATAGTAATAATTCTGTCAATAATAACAATGCATTTTATCTAAAAGCTCCTTTTGGGTCACTCAAGGACATTGATAGTTTAAAAGAAGCAGAATATAACAAGAGCTAAAATGCAATACAATTACAGAGAGTATGATTTCTTTTACAAGGGAGTTTTGTGTCCTGGGTCAAACAGAGGGAGGGTCCAGATTAGGGGAGCAGAGCGGCTAAATGGTGCAATTCCCAATGGTGGTGAGGTGGAAGGAGGATGAAGACCTAGGGGAACGGGAAGGGACAGCAATGTGCCGAAGATTAAACAGAGAGGGAGATAATGTCCAGAAACCTTTGCTATGTTACTACAGCTACTGTATATTTTGTTACAAATTCAAATATTGGGCTGTTTGGACGCACCGACAGCATGACGGTATGGAGAAATCAAGGTATGGCTTTCAGAGAGTAGCAGTTATCAAAACCAGCGGTGGCAGCATCACCCTGTAAGTCTCTCAGTTATGCTGGTGTGTTGTGCAAATTCTAGAATGAGACAAGAGAAGGAGTGAAGTAAAGTACAAAGTGAATCGTTATCAATTCAGTTTATTTTGTTTTATCTAATTTAAAAATATGTATGTATTTTTATGTTATATAACCGGTACAGACCAAGTGGGAGACACTGTGACAGAAGTTTTAAGCTGCGTGACGGACATTTAACATCACACCTCTTTAAAAATCAAACCATGTTTATGTGAATCATTTAAGGCCTTACTTTATAAGTACAAATAAAAAATAACAGCAAATCTGTTATTTAAAAAGAATCATAACGTGAATGGTCTTTAGTTTGTTATATACAGTTTTATAAATATTTCCCTTCCATTTAAGCTGAATTTGATCTTGTGATGGTAAGCAAGTGTCTTCTCAACAAATGCAGACAGTAAGAATAAAAGTGCAAACACTGTCTCTGATTATGGGAAATGTCCTAAAACACTAGTGTACCTTTGTTTATTTAAAGGTCTGGCAATTCTTTTGCTATAACATTTACTGCCATGTTTTAACTATGTACCTATGAATGTTTCAGCTTCCCCTCAAGTGAACAGTTCATTGGGTGAAGCTTGGAGACAACAGAATTGTTCCAAGCAGATTTTGATTCCAAACTGGAAGCTTGCCACTAGCCTTAGTCAAGGAGTGTTTATTATTTTGGACTCTTTGTGGCCAAACTTGTTGGTGAAGACTCTCAGTCATCCAGGTCATAATCAATCCAAAAAAAGGTTAAAAAAAATAAAACAACGAGGCGAGGCCTCACTAGAGCTTAGATTGACATGCAAATTGACCTGGAACTGGTCGCCCCAACAATGGAGAGTCCTCCTGGGGCGACCAGTTCCAGGTGAATTTGTATGTCAATCTAAGCTCTAGTGAGGCCTCGCCTGCAGGTCAATGAAGCTGGGAACTCCACACTCCAGACATTTTGAATTGAGAAGGCTTCCTGAATGGGAAGAGAAACATCTTCAGCTTCAGAAAAGTCCATTTGTTTAATTTTTGTAACCCTTTTTTTTTTAAATGTCAACTTGTTCCCCCAAATCTTGTTTTTAATAATCACTAAAGCTATTTGTTTGTTCAATCAATCCACCCTAAAAAAAAGGAACAGTATTCGCCGTAACATCAAACACACAAGTTAAAGGGCCTCTTATGCTAATGGTAAACCCCCTTTGTTATTAAACTGAGTGAAATATTAATTAAAGAACCCTTACTAACTTTATAACTTTAATATGAGGATATAGTGAAGTCATCTCTACTGAGTTATTGCTACGTAAAACTAACCGGGCCTGTGGCTCACCCCACGGTGTCTTTTCTGCTGTTTTTGATCAGTTTTTCTTTAGGATGCCTTTTACAGTCAAAGAAAAAAAAAGAGAAAAAAAGAAAAACTGAGTCATTACACTGGATTTTTATTTGCAGTTTCCACTGTATCAGTTCATCTTTACTTAGATTGCCAGTTCCTCCTTCTTTTCCATGCAGAGTAAAGTCAGCATGTCCTGTCAGAGCTTAACGCTGCTTTTACGCTGTGAAAGTGCTGCCCTCTGGCGTCTTGTTTGGGAGTTACATGCAATTCAAGACTATCACCGCTGGAGGGAAGCAAATCCCCATATTTGAAAGGTCAGGAGGGGAACCTTCCAAGTTACGCATTTAAAATGCATTTGCCTTTTAACTCATGCGGGAACGCAACCACTTCACATCAACTGGTGCAACCTTCACAGCTGAGTCAAACCCAATGCAAAACAAAAAGGGACAATTTCTACTTTTAAAATTATATTTCTTTTGATTTTGTGATAAAAGTCAACACTACAAATTGTTGAAAATATTTTTTAGTTTTATTTAATTGTATGTTATTCATAACATTTAACATTTATCCAAATAGCAACTGGATGTGGGTGTAAATTCTAAATAAGCAAACGTGGTTTCAGTGACGTTTATTGAATTGTAGTTTTCATTAATATTTAGGTGTATATGTGTTTGTGGTACAGCACTGTTTTGTTCCCTTTTCTGGTTTGACTGAAGGCAAACCAGCTAGTTAAAATTACAGCCCTTTGACTATAGTGTAATGTACAGGAAGCAAACCTGGCCAGTGTGGCGTGTGCTTCCAGCTTGATATTTTATGTGTTTCTGTTGTGAGACAACCGTAAACGACAAAGCCAGTTTTCCTTCTTCTTATGATATAAACGTGTTCGCCTATGAATCAAAACTTCTTCATTGTTTGGATGATTTTTGTGGAGCAAAGTGTCCTGGCAAAGGATTCCCATCCATTGATTATTTATGCATTTTGTTACCTTTACCAAGGGACAAAAAACTACATTATTATTATTATTATTATTATTATTATTATTATTATTATTATTATTATTATTATTATTATTATTATTATTTCATTATTGTTAAAAAGTGCATTTGTATTAAGCCCTCTTTGCTGTTTATTTATAAAGCCATGGGTGGGCACAGCACAAAAGTTCAGGTCAAATGAGATCAAAATTATTACTTTAGAGGCTGCATGTAAAACGACACTAAACTGAACATACCATCCCTAAATGTTAATGGTTTAAAAAATGGATAATAAAGTCCAATATTAAACGTGAAGATTAAATCCTATCTAAACTAGTTCTGTAAAAACATGTAACCCATAAATGCTGTTTTGCTGATGCCAGCTAAAAATGTTCTTTCAACAAAAAAACAAAAAAAAACAAAAAAAAGACATGAAGTTGAAGGTTGCATGAAATATACTCCCGTAAAGCTCTGTTTTGCACCGAAGACCCTGGTTATCGTTTACTCTTGGTCATCGGTTCATGCCTCAAAGCTTTTCTTCCAGGAGCTGACCTGGGGGTGGTGGCCGGTGGGCACCTTTACACGCGCGCTCCAACTTCCTGCCTATAAATATGAAGCCCCGCATCCAGGAAGCCACACTTTGGCCACCCAGCCCGGCCACTTCATTTCCTTTAAAAGCCGTGGAAGAGCACCACCGTTCCCTGATGCGCGTCACTATAAGTGCATGTCAATGAGGCGCAGATGACAGGAGCGCATTGTGAGATGGCCGCCGAGTGGGAAGCGCCATGTGACACCCCTGAATGGGCTGCCGGGGGTTGGCAGGAGGGAGAGGATGGTAGCTCCCACAAAAGGCGCATTCAGGGAGCGCAGACTAGGTACAAGACTGGCACTGGTCCTCCTTCCCTTCCCTGGGACAGCAGGAGGAGGCTGTTGCCTGGTACTGGCTCAATGAGGGGATTATTGTTGAAATAATAAGGAAGAGTAGGTTTATTTTCCCCATACAACACTTCCTGCACTCTCTTCGTGGACATTATGTCACTTCTTCATTGTGTGACTTACAACCTTGTCTTGTTCATGTGGCCTCGGAGACCCAGCAGGGGTTTTTATAAACTCCTTGCAGAAGTATTCCCAGCCGCTCTAACCAACCCGTCCCACAGTTTTAATGACGTTACGACCACAAACCTTGCTATATTTTTATTGGGGACGTTAATGGATGGACCGTCTCGAAGGAATTCGTCGCCATGGAGTGGATGGAAAGCGATGAAGGGTTTTCAAAACGTTCTCCAAATAAAAATCTGAAACAATGAGTCGACAGTTTGCAGAGACACCTGAAGGAGAGCGTTTCCACAGCATGCTGCCGCCACCACCGTGTTCCCTAATGGGGATGGTGCGTTCAGGGCGTCTCGCCAAAGCAAAACGTTTGGTCTCATCCGACCAGGATTCTTCTTCCTCGTGTTTGCTGTGTTTTAGAAACGGCACGAGGGATTTCTGGTGGCACTTTAACGGCGGCCGATGCCTTTTCTGATTAATGCTCTCCTTGCTTTTGCCGGCGTCTTGGCGAGGTTAGCAGCTGTGCCACATGTCCTTCATATTTTCGGATTATGGATTGAACAGTGCTCGATGGGATGTCCAAAGCCTTAGATAATATTCTGTAACCTAACCCTGATTCAAACGTGACCATACCTCCCCCTTAAACCCCTCGCCTGTGTTGTTTAACTAAAAAGAAAACAAACATACAAAATAAAACTTCTGAGCCCTTTACAGAACACCTACATTTATACTAACATTAAGTTCCACCGAGGTGGTCTTCTTCCACGCACTTAATACTAATTACTGATCACTAATTGGTTCCTAATTAGCTATACCAGTCGGCTGAACCTCATTTAATTTTGAGCTATGGAAGAAATGGGGGGAAATGAATACAATGACATATGGCAGGAGTTTACATATATATATATATATATATATATATATATATATATATATATATATATATATATATATATATATATATTCAGTAAACGTTGAGAACCATGTATCATTTCCCTTTCACCTCACAGATACGCATACTTTGAGTTTACTTTTACGTAAAAATAAATAAATAAATAGATAAATTGACGTTTGCCAAACGTGAAAAAGTTCCCGGGCGTTGGACACTTTCATTTCAACAATCAGCTCCATGCGCACTTTTCAAAATCACCAATAAAACCTATTATCCTTGATTGGTTGATTCCACCTTACATTATTGGCTTGCTCGTTTACTCGTCTGTCCAATAGGGTAACAATACCTACATATTCACAGTTTGCTTCTTCTTTCACAAAAGCTGGTCTCCAGGTATAAAAAAAATCATATACTCTAAATATAACATGTTTTAATCTTTAATCATCGTGCACCATCATCACCACCATCCTCCTCTTCCTCAGTGTAGCATCTCCTCCACAGTTCTCGCTGTTGTGGCTCCACACTTCCTCCTCCTCCTCCTCCTCCGCTCTCTGGGCCGGTCTGACTGGGAGGAGGTGTGTGGAGGTGGGACTTACCCACTGGTGGTAGTGGGAGAGCAACCGCGTACGTGCAAGTCGTGCAGACTGCCAAGGACGACTGTCACTGTAGCCAGGATCGTGAGTTACTGCTTCAGTGCAACAACAAAAGAAAAAGAAAAAGAAAAAGAAGAAGAAGAAGAAGAAGAAGCATCAGCTCAGTTACCATCCATCCTTCTCGTGTTGGGTCCAGTTTGTCCGACACGATCGGAACCAGCAGTACCAGTAGCGGCAGCAGGGTGAACATCCACCCCACCCACCCCCGGACGGACAGGCGGAGGGAGGCTGAGCGCTCAGAGGAGGAGGTCTTCCCTGCTGGCTGCGGGGCTTTTTTGCGTAACATCCAGATAGGAAGCGGACTGCTCTCTGCCGCCAGTCTTCCAGCAGCCTGGCTTTGTGAAGAACCGCGCAGCAGAGACACGGATCTACCACGGGAGCTCGGGGGAGGAATCGCCGGTGAGTCTCCGCTTCCATCTAGCTGCAGCTCCGTAGCTCCCTGCTCCCTTCAGCAGCGACCCAGGGCTGGATGCTGTCAAACTCCGCGTTCCCTCACATTGAGCCGGAGTCTCGTTTAACATCACAGATAGTTGACACAGGACACGCAGACTGCTTTTTTTCCTCATTTTAGTTTTTATTTCTGCTTAAAGCGTCTTAAGAGGCTGTTTTAACAGGTTGTAGTCAGGCTGTCGTTTGGAGCGGCTAACGGGTTAGCGCTGCTAGCTCAAGCAGCCTCCGCCCGTGCTGCCGGACGGCAAAGTGAAGCCGCCGAGGATGGCGGAGACCCGGGGGGACACAGAGGGCAGCCCCGGCCTTATTCCTGCCCACCTTGCTGTCTAGTTCTAACAAGCGACAGTAAACTAGTATCTATGGGGTGTTTTTGCGTTAATGCCAGTCACGTTTTGCTCGGAAGCATCCGCCTCGGGTTCTTAAAGTCGTACCCGCCCAAACAAACACCAGCCAGCCTTCAGCAATGGTTCCGATCACCAGGAGAGTCCGTCTCTCCACGAAACGGCCTCCTCGGGATGAGAAACGCAGTCCCGGACACGCCCCACACACGAAGCCGACCTGCTGCCGCGTTTTCCGTGCACCCCTCCGCCCTCCCTCCCGCCGCCGCCTCACCGCGCCCATCGCTGCTGCTGGGGTGCTGGAAATGGAGCTGACCCACGCGGGTCTGGCCGTGGAAAAAAAGGGCTCCATGTGTTTTTAATGCACCGAGTAGGTTGCAGGGGAGGAATCCTCTCCCAACCAGATGAATACAGAACATGCAGTGCCTCTTGCCAGCTCCACGCAGCTTTAGAGAGGAAATTGTAGAATCCTCTGTGGCAGCTTGGGTTGGACCCAAAAGGTCAGGTTTGTTTAACCTTTCTGTGCACCGACCCCCCCCCCCCCAGCCACAAGAGGAAATGGGGATTAGTGGCGTTATCCAGAAGCCGAGACATCAGCAGTGTTGTCCACACAAAAAAAAACCCGAAACAAAGCACAACATGGAGATTAATAGCGTCTCGTTGAATTTGGTGCAACCTGAGAAGGCTGATTATCTTCTCCAGCTCTGTGGGCCTTGTGATCATCCACCTCGTTAGGTGGTAATGCATAGAGACGCAGAGATCCGAACGCTTTAACCAGCCCATACTGATACAGGCTGATTCTGACTACATGTAAGAACAGCTTCCTTTTTATATCAGGAAGCTGACGTTTTAAACCCTCTGCAGCATCTTATATTGGTGGGTTAGAGTGGCTAGAATGACTTAAACACGCCTCCCTGAAGAACGGCGGGTCATCCGTAAATGCTACATGTAACGGTCATCTAAACGAACGACAGAGATGTCTCAACAAGCCATCAACGACGTGGTTTAATTTAAATGGCTCCTTTTCGTCCTGCTCCCTCCTCGAACTTCCTCTTTAAACTCCAGTGCTGAGATCAGGTAGCTGTCTTTGGTCACTTGATTGCAGCACGGCGCTTTCATCACAGCGGGGGGTGAAGCACTGACGCACGGTGCGTTCACATGAATGGATGAACAACGGATTCCTGAGTTGCATCTGGCTGGTCACAGGGCGGTGCCGTTCCAGCCAGAAACGGCCCCACTCTGGCCTGATGCTCAAGTGTGTAGTGATGCCATAGCCGAGGGTGTGGGAATAACATCAGCATCACACGGCATGGACAAACGTTTTTTTTTTTACTTCACCTCTGATGTTGCTTGCTGCGTTTGTTTTATTTGTCACCTCAGTAGACGCTCCGATGAGGGTAAAAAAAAAAAAAACTGTTCGGTGACTTTTCGAAGCACCGCTCTCTTTTTATATGGCTGATAATTGGTGGGTTAAACCCTGACGCACTTTAGAGTCCATCACGCAGGCACACTATTTGGTTGCATGCGTTGGTAAAAAAAAAAAGGTGTGTGGCCCTAAACTCTTGACCTGATTGTGTGGAGCCACTGAAAGCCCCGGACCGCTCTGTGCCCTCCTTTGGTCAGCGTGTTTGGACAGACGACATCAGGGTGATGCGATAAACGCAGACGCGCGGTGTGCAGGGAGTTGTGTTCTTTGTGTCGCTGCACATGCAGCAGTTTTCGACTGTGCATTTAACAAACCGGGGTGGGTGGGGGGGTCTGCTGTGGGTGGTTGTGCAGGGAAGCGCCACGCTGAATGGAGCTGTCCATAAACTCTGACTTATTAAAAGCTGATGCCTATTAGCTGATGTGAGTGGAGCACAGCATCCTCACATCCTCCCGTTAATTCCTGTCAACTATCTCACAAAATGACACCCTTTAAACGGCGTGATTTGCGTCTCAGCCGCCTGCTTCTCCTGTTTTCTGAATCTCTGAGTTGCTCTCTGCGGGGCGGTAACGAACCCTTCTGATTAGACGAGAGGTCAGCCCAGCACGCGGTGAGTCTGAGCGCTGAGGTCGAGAAAACGTTGTCCCCGAAGGTAACGCAGACAGCTGGGAAGACGGGGCCTGCTGTGGATGGAGGGTCTCCAGAAGGCCAGAGTGGCCTCTTTTTTTTTTTAGCAACTAGGCGAGGTCGTCTAGTCATTTTGCGCAGTAATTGGATTTGCAATAGAGTTATCTATAATCTTAAAGTGTATTCTGTAGTTCAGTTGATGTCAGTAAAGTAATCTGTATAATATGATTGAATTTGACTTTGTAAAGTGCCTTCAGATGACATGTTTCATGAATTGGTGCTATATAAATAAAATTTAATTGAATTAAAGTTAGCTTCCAATTAGTAGCTTTGGTTTTTAGACTTTGACCGAGCTCCACCTTCAGTTAGCCAAATGTGTTTTATACAGCCAGTCGTCTTTTTTTTTTCATAGGTGTACTTTCCCCCCCAAACAGCACACACCTGTTTGGGTCACAGATTATGGGGGTTATGGGGGACTCAATGTCCCTGATGTAGATTATTCATGTGATGTATTGATCAGGAATCTGATTCAAAAGGTTGGCTGGGTATTGCTGCTTATTACGGTTATTTTTAAATTCATGTTTTTAGAGATTATTAAAACTGACTTGCATCACATTTCACATTTTGGCATTTTTCTTAATTGTAAAAAAAAGACTATAGACATGGTTTTATTCTTATACAAAAAGCTTCCCCTGAACTTCCCTGTTCTAAAATCAAGGCACGCAGCAACCACTTGATCTTCTCTACTCTTTTGCTTCATTTTTTGGCATCATTGTTTAAACCAGATGTCTGGTGCTGACAGAAACTCCAGCCAAGTCGTATAGTCCCAAATTTTAACATGTTTTTGTTTGACCCAATCAAATAATACGTGTCCAGGAATTAGTAGTTGTGTATGAGTTATATCACATTCCTTTTTTTTAAGGTTTTACGTAGATTCTTTATAAGGAAAAAGTCATTTAAAACACCACGTGTTTTTAATACCAGTTACGTAAAGACCAAACTAAAGAAGAAGTAAGCATTAAGTTACTACTTATCGTGTAGACAAGTTCCTCCAGGCAAAAGCTCACACAGTCAGATTGCATTAAGAGTTTTGGTCTATTTTTATACATCCTTAACATTTCCACCGACACCTTTTTCTGTCTGATTTTTACAAGCCTGACTGCTGCAGCACTTCGTGTGCAAAGAGCCTGTAGTACATTCAGTGCTCACCAAGGAGCTGTTTTCCCATATGCACCGCTTCCTTGTCATTTTCCCGGTATTTTCCAAAGCAACTGCATGTGGCAACACAAACCTCTGCAACAGGCGCTCAGGCTTCTTGTGCCATTTTGTCCGTCAGCTATGGTGACATTCCAGCAAGAGTATCGCAAACATCCATCATTATCAAGCGTCCATCTTGTTTCTGTCAGTGTAAAAGGGTTTATGAGGTGATGCATTATGAAAAAATGAAGAAATAAATGAAATGGCCTTCTGGATGTTTCCATAAAAAAAGTAAATGAATACTATATTGTGGGGCAGCTTAGTTATATCTTGGCAAGGTAACAATTTTATTACCAAACTACCACAGTAAATTCTGGAAGTTTTTGTGAACGATAATATAAAGAACTCTAATTAAAGTGTCCTTTTTTAAAACTTTTTCTTTTAATAACAAAGCTGAATGATTTCTTTGGACGATTTTCAAGCTCCAAATTTGTAACGCTCTGAGCTTCCCATACCCATGTTAGCCTTTTCTCGTTTCCTTTGAGTTACAAATAACAATATAATAATAACAAAAAAAAATCTAGAAAAAAACAAATTATAACAGTCTTATTACTGTTCCACAATAAACACAAGCTGATTGATTTCAAAGGGGACAGTTTAGACTGCCATTAGCGTCTTATAGTAACTATTAGCCGTATTAGCTTGGTTAGCTTGGTTAGCATTGGGGACCAGACACAACAGTCTATGAACGTAATCAGTCCAGACTAAGTAGACTTTTACCTTTTTTTTTTTTTAAATGTGAGATTTCAAAATGAATGCCTGAAGTCCTGCATGTTCCATGATGGACAGAATTTGGCTCTTCAAAAGACTAAAATGGAGCAATTATTCTACATTATTCCTAGCCTTGCTGCTGTCTGCAATGTTTCTATCAGCATAGTTTCCTTACCCGTCACAGAAACGGGTCATATTACCGTGTGCTTAATTGGAAATCAGGAAGTCTTTGGGTTGGTGGAAGCTAACAGTTTTTATGTGCTTTTTTTTAAGTGCTTAATTTAAATATTTGCTAAACCCACTGGACTTTACAAAGCCTCCCACAACCTCTGGTGAGAGGGAGCTGAAAAATCCTCCGCTTCAAAAGACTGATGTGTAGAGAAACCACCAGCGTCACTCTGGTCACTCTCCATGTTTCACTATGTGAAATTAAGCTAGCTGTCACTTTCCGTAATCCTGACTATGCCCCCGTTTATCCTCATCCACTCATCCCTGCACTTGGCCCCGCCCCTTAGTCTTTCTTGGCCCCGCCCACTTTAGTGGAATTTAAAAGGGGACGGGTTTATGCTTTTATATCGGGTCTAGTTCCCCTTTAAATAATTAGTTGTTTGTTGTACATCATTTCCAAGACAAAGCCAATGGTGCTGATTGTGGATATTAAACTTTAACTGAGCTATTCTGAAACTCCTCTGAAGCTTAGCCGTGGACACTTGTCTCCATTTCTGCTTTTTTTTCAGGTGTAGGGCTATTTTAGAAGTTGAAAAAGTGTGTTTATAAAATCTGCAAATTCGTTGAACTTTTATTCCCAAATAAGCACTTCCTCTGATTCGGTCAGTGGTTGAACTTTGAGTTACGGTTAACTGCTAATCTTTATTTTCATCCACCAATTATTTATTGACCTCCGTTTTGTTACAGATGGGTGACTCTGGCAAAGATTTCTCAGATTTACTCAAGTGAAGCATACAGTGCTACATTAGGACAGAAGTACAGGTGTCTGAACTCTGCACGTTTATTTTTTTTACCAACGTAAGGTCAGATACTGTTAAGAGCTGATCTGGGTTGTACTTCATTGAGGCTGTTTTTATCTTACTACTTGTGATACTCACCCTGACATAAGAACAAGCTTTATTTTTAGTGACTGTGACCCACGCTATGCTGACCTAGACGCTACTTTTAGCAGCTGAGGAAACAAAGGAAAAAGGAATTAACTGTGATACATTTGTTCAAGGTTGACTATATATATCTATTTTTTTATTATTTTTTTGTGTTCGTGTTTTTAAAGCTGGACATTTTCACCACTGTTTTTGTGGCTCGCTGAAACAATAGTTAAATAAAGATGCCAGAAATTCCAGTTGGTTAATCAGAAAAGAAAGTAAAAGTCTGACATGTGAATGGCAGCACATAATAAGGTGAAGCACTTGTTGGGGAGGAAAAGAGTGGGTTATTTGATGGTAGGGGACATAAGTGCCACAAGACAGCTGTGTGTGTCAGTTCTCCCATGTTTGTGTCAGCTTGAGTTACTCTCCGAGTCATCAGAGAAATGATGGGGAGCAAAAGGGAAAGGACAGCAAACCACCAACTGTAGCAGAGGTAAAGAAGAATAATCAATAAATGAAGAATGCTTTTTAAAAAAAAATTCAAAGTTTGTTTAAAGGAGTTGCTATTTTATGCTTCAATAAAACCAGCAACTTTGTGAGGAACACATTTTTTTTATCTTGTATGATTCTGTTCTGATTTGTGAGATTGCTTATTTTTGCTAACTTTGGTATTAATATTGTCTATATCAGTCAGTGCATCATTATTAGGAGTGTTGGGTCATGATCTAGGGTTAGGATTTTATTACAAGATTTACCAGTAAAGAAAAATTATTTTTGCTTTTTTTAAAATAGATTCTTCAAATAACCCCTTTTGATTCTATAAAGAGAACCTCTTTCTTCTGACCTCAAAATAAAAGGTAAATTTGTATCATGTTTAAGGTTCCTGTTAAAGTATGCACATGTATGACCTAACCAATTGCTCCTTTTTTACCCCAATCCAATGAATCAAGATGACCTTTGTCTTTTGGCAGTAAACTTGGCAATATGCTTAAAATAGCTAATGTCTAGTGTGATTCCTGCAGTAACAACTTCCACACCGAAGAGTGTTGACCTGGTAGAGCTTTGGCTATGGTGTGCTCTTTGATCAGAAAATAGACCTTTGAGTTTCCAGCTGATCAAGCTAAAAAGTGTCAATTTATCTAGTAAATTGCTAAGCACACTATTCTCAATAGTACAAGTAACGATGTCTGTTTGAGTATTTGAAAGGCAACCCTATCCGCATAACCAGCTACAACCTGCTAGCCAACGTAGATCTCGCCTCTCGCCTATCACACGTGCGCTAACAAAAGCAACAACAATGTCGGACTTCGGAGTTGTGGTTGTGTTTCTACGCCTGTTAAGGCTCCTCCGGCTTCCTGCTGTTTCAATGTTTATGCTCAAACTTTTCTGCGCGGATACAGTATTCGGCTCTGTGTGGGTATAGCCTCAGAAACATCCCACTTTACCACAGGCACCTCAAAATCTGTCGCCATCCATCACTTTGACACATTTGTCTGTCATTATGAGTTAATATGAACTATAGATGTAACCTCAAACACATATAAAGATCTCCTACCACAAATTATGAAAAAAAAAAAAAAAGACTAGCTAGACGGTGATGTGGCTGCGCTCTGTGTCAATTCATCAATTTGTCGAACGCACTCTAGCGTGACTCCTTTTTTCCTGTCTGTCCTCTCATTGTGCTCAGATCCCTTGTGAGAAAAACTGAGAAATAATTCAGTGAGTGGAGCCAGAATTACACTGTTGGGGAAATAAAGTAGGGTAATGTTATGAATCTAAGTCAAAGCATGCTAGTTTAGTTAAAGCCATTTCCAAAGCGGCATTAATAAGAGGTTATGTAATTAATCTGTATACACACAACCAATCCTTTTTTTATATACATATGTAAATAAAACCTGATGTATATTTAGTCTTCATGTGATTGAAGTATCATTTAAACGTGGGCTCTTCTTGACCTTAGCCAGCACATTGAAATGAGTCCCTTACCCTGCCTGTGGGGCCCCCGGTGTTTGTTGCTGCCCTTTGGCATATAAAGTTTCAGATGAGCACATCTCATCGCAGCTAGTGGAAATTTCCACTTCCCATTGAAATGTTTGACTATGATTCAGTAACTGTGCGAGCAACAGCTACTGTACAAAGCCAAAGTGAAAGGGTTTGTTGTTTACAGGACGCATTGTGGCTTTCATTAAAATAACCCTGTGATTCTGAAAAGGAAAAGTGTTAAATGCACAATATTCTCTAAAGCTATTTTAGGAGTCTGTGTTGTTACTGCGTCTTACTTGGCTGGAAACAGTGGCTGTGTTTCTCATTAGCTGTTTGAAATGACAACCTGAGATATATAGACTTAGGAAGTCGCTGTTTGCTCATTTCGTTTGTTTGCCAGCGGCTCAGTCACAATAACTGATCACTTCTGGGAAGGGAGGTGGGTGGCAGTGGGGGGGGGGGTGTTATTGTGTTTGATGACATGATGAGTAAGTTATGTGCGGCTCGGGTGAGGAGGACCGGGAGGCTTGTTTGAGCGGAGGAAATAATTGCTGTGGTCAAAACAGCAAGTGGGACAGGAAGCCCGGCTTTGTAACGTTGCGACTAGAGGGAAATTCAGCATAGTTTAAAAGTATTTGTCCCTCCCAAGCTTTCTTTCTGTTTTGGTTTTGGTTTTAGTCACAACTGCAAGTTTCACCCCATCAAACAGATTGAGTAAATACAAAAAGCAGCTTTCAAAAGGCGCTTTTATTTATTGAGGGGAGAAATGCTATCCAAAACAAGCTGCTTTATGTGGTGGGGGGGGGGGGGGGGGGGGGGGGTGGCAACCTAAACCTACCAGCTTGTGCCTCCATTGGCAGCATTGTTTTACATCCCAGTGGAGGAATTGTTGGCCCGCTCTGCTTTACAGATCTGTTTTATTTCTGCCACACTGGAGCGTGTCGTTTAAGGTCATGCCACAGCATCTCAATTGGATTCTAGTCTGGACTTTGACTAGGCCGATCCTAATCTTCCATTTTGTTTTATTTGAACCTCTCAGTGGTAGACTTGCTGATTTGCTTAGATCATTGTCTTGCTGTATAACCCAAGCGCATTTGAGTTTAAGGCCACTGAAGCCTGGTTTGAGTTTGAGGCATTTTTACATAATTTTGGCTACCACGCCCCTCTGCGTGGGTAAAAGTTTCCGCTCCACACACCTAGGGAAATTCCTAACTACGCAGACAGATCCTCAAGGAAAGGCATGGCAGACGAGCAGGAGCTCCTTCTGATGGAGGTTTGTAAATATAGACATCTTTATGATTTGGCCCATAAATCACTGTGATCAACAAATGAACAATTCCTGGACAGAAATCACAGTCACTCTTGGAAGAAAGGAACAGGGCTGTAAAAAGTTGGAAACAACTGTGTTTTCTACTTTTTAGGTGTAGTGGGGGTGTAGTACGCTTGGCGTAGGTACACAACGCTGCCCTCTAGAGTCTAGGAGAATAGTGCTACTTCAGGGAAAAAGCCGGACGGAACGTAAATGCTGCAGATGTTTTGTCCACAGGTCTGATATCCGCACGGGACGTGCGCGCGCCAAGCATAAACCAGCCGTAACGGCCAGACAATCCCTCAAAATTTTCTGAAAGAGTGCAGAATTTGAGAAGTGAGGTCCTAAATTTGCTAAGCAGCTCCAGACCATCACATTACAGACGCCATGTTTAATTGTGGTGGGTATAATGTTTTCTGAAATGCTGTTTGTTTTAAGCCAGATGTGACAGGAGGGGGCTTTTACTAAGAAGTTACATTTTTGTTTCATCAGTCCACAAAATTTTCCCCTAAAGTCTTGTCGATAGTCAAGGTGTTTTTTGGTTTTGACGTAAGATCCCTCCCATGGACAACCAAGGGGGGCTCTGCAGTGTTTTAGATGTTGCTCTTGGTTCTTCTGTGACCTCCTGGACGAGATGTTGATGTGCTCTTGGGGTAATTCTGGTTGGACATTTCTTGGAAGGTTCCTCACACTTCCAGGGTTTTCTGCATTTGTTGATAAAGGCTCTCACCGTGGCCCGTCTGAGTCCCAAAGCAGAAATGGATTTGCAACCCTTTAAAAAAAGAAAGCAAAGGAACATTAAAAAAAAGGCAGGGAAACCCCATGGATTGAGACCTTCAAGTCAGACTGACACCAAAATGTTTTCCGTGCAGAGCATTTAAGAGATAAACAACAATATCCATGGTTGGAGTTCGACTATAAGTAGATCAGTTTAAGAGTTTAAATTGGCCTCAATTCTGTGTAGTGAAGACAGTCATTATGTTTATACTCACAACATGTGTAGGCTGCCTGTATTGGGTATATCATTACTCAGTACAGCTGTGTCAGACCACAACTTAAAAGATTACATGCTTTATTGAACGGATCATGAATTAGACTGGCTGATTTGACACACCTACACTAGTTATTGGGTGTAGACCTGGTATTTTGGCAAATGATGGCTGTTATTGGTCCAGAAATGGCATCAAATCAAATTAAATGATTATGATTTAAAGTGATTGCAGTTGAGCTAAATTTTTGTTTCGACCCACAGCATAGGGTGAAAATAAAACTTTTCTTTTTTTAACAAGTAAGTCACGATGATCCGTATCTATACAGCTCTCCCCCGAGACGTTGACCTATGGTCTTACTTAGATATCTGCTGTGTAGTATTGACTGGCCAGAGGTTTTTGTTTGCGTGGAGCGGATGCTATTTGCTATGGGTTTTTGGCGTTGTTGATGTTTTTAAATCAATGTGGGTTTTTTTAGTTTTTTTTTTTAAATAGTTTCTAATAATCGTAGATCGAGAGAAGTAGTATCTGGAGGCATTGTATTAGTGATAGCTAGAAGTTCCCACATAAACAGGAATTGTCTTATTGTAATAAAAAGACACTGAAGCCTTTCTAGTAAATCCCTTGTTTACACTGATAATTGAAATCTTCAAAGAACAGACTTAAAAAAAGCAACTTCTTGAAGCTGAAGAACAATTTAGCCTAGGTTGGGGGAGAGAGAAATTTCCAACATGTAAACTAAATGGAAAAGGGCGGGGCTATATTGTCATGTATGCTGCTTTATTTCCTTTGATTTTATTCTTCATCCCATTTTTATTACCCCTCATATTACTTTCTATGTATTATTCACAAGTTTGTAACACATTCAGTTTTAAATAATTAACAGAGTGGATGTTGGTTTGAAAGACTTTGGGAAAACAGTGTTGTTGGTGAATCCGGACTAAAAGGTACAATTCAGCCTTTTTAGCTGTAGTAATAGATTTACAGAGAATGATGTAGAGCAATGTCAGAACTTTACAAACACAATAAATCCTTTAAAAAACATATATTTAGGCTACTTTACCAACATTAAGGAGAATAGCAGGTACCTGGTTCACAACAGCGGTGCTCGGTCATGTTCCTTTAAACGCAAACGCAGCATTTAATGCTGCTCTGGAAGTGACAATTGAGCATTAGTTGAAATAGCAAAAGGTACGATCTCAATAATGATTTAGTTTTGGGGGTTGCAAGCATCCATTAATTCATCAATGTTAGGATTTTCCCCCAGTACATGCTAATCAATCTGCTATTGGCCAGCCTTAAAGCAGGCTGTGGTTGTGGATCATGTGTAAATATCCATGTGACATTAACAAACATTGTACTGTATATAGCTTTAGGGCAGTGAAATATAACAGAAGAACATGCTGCAGTTTTTTTTTAATCTATCCATCTGGTCATTTTATAGCAAAAGTATAATTCATTTAACAGAGACTATAGATATATAACACTCTCCTAAATCATTTTATCTTAAAGCTATGGTGTGCATCCTTACCAGGGATGCCAACAGTTGAACAGCTGTGGGGGGGGGGGTCTGTCAACCTTTGTTTTAAAGAATACCGTCGCTCAACAAAGAAGTTACGCCGCCATTGTTGTTTGGATAATGGTGTAAGTTTTTCAGGATAACCCGGTGAAACCACTGAGTCATCACTGGTGGCCCGCATGGAAAAAAAAAACTCTCCCATCTACGTCTCTCCTGACTCGCTCTCTTCCGCCTTGAATTTATCACCTGCCTGAATGTGGTGCTGTTCGTGCTGGCTGGATCACTTCGGTTTTTCCGAGATCCTCTCGGTCAGCGAATCTTGAAACCGAAGGAGTTGTTGTGCATACAGGAGGATTGAGCGTTGTGGATCGTGTGTAGTGTTTTGGGTTGTTTTTTGTCACAACAGTTCAAATGCGGTCTCATCAAACCAAAACCCCTTTTCCTTTTTCCAAAGGTTTGTTGCACCCCCTACGTGACTCGCACCTATACTTTATATTGGTCTTCCCTATAAAATATCAGTTTAGTACCTGTCAGTGTGTTCGACTCGTCTTCTGCCAGAGGTGTTTGTCTCTGGAGAGCATGGTACGTTCGGCATGTGGGGTGGGGGGTGGGGTGGGGGTTGCTGCGTCTTTCATCAGGCCGGAGAGACCAAAACGAGTCACGGTGGAGTGGGGCTTGGGCTCAACGTGAGCTGCTGTGAAAGGGAGCAAAGAAGGGCTGTGGTCCAAACATTTTACAAGCAGGCAAACTCACACGTTTCTTTCTCAACAACACGTTATGTCACTTTACAGAGGCCTGTGCTGCAAGTCTGCGCAGAGCTTTCTGCCCCTCAGCATGAAGGCACCACGCGGGTATGTGTACGTCCCAAGAAACGGCGTGTGCATGAACCTGTGGTCTGCATGAATTGACGTGTTTCATTAAGTTGTGGTAACGATCATCAGTGCGTTGATGTGTTTGAAAGAATGGTGAAATGTCGAACTGTTTTTGTCTTGTGACTTTTGCTGTAGCTCAATGACATGTACGTGTTCAGATAGGAGAGGAAGTGTTGTCTGAGCTATCAGGTAGATGTCATTTCCACAATTAGACCGTCAGCTTCCGGGCTAGAAAAACAGGCACCAAAGATGTCTTTTGCTGCTGCAAGATCGCACCTTAAGTAGGTATTTATATGCACCGTCTCTCACGTTGGTGAGAGACGGTGCAGCACAGTTGTGTGCATTGGTAAACGCCATTAAACTTTAGTGGACCTTGGCTTAGTGTGAAATTCCCAAATAGTATGAAACTCTCAAAATAGTAATAACACCGCACATTCAGATTCCAAAAGCCTTTTAATCAAAAAAGTTGTTTTTGTGAAATTGCCGTGTTTCCACTAAGCGGATTTATTTTTGTAATTGCAATATGCGCAACTTGACGGTCAATGGAGACGCTGCTAGTGTTACCTTAATATAAGAGGGATGTGTGGCCCTCTTCCAGCTCCTGCACCAGGACTGTACTTACATTGTTGTGTACGTAAAATTGTCCCATTTGTAAGCGACGGGAAAAGAGTAGTAGCCTCGTTTAGACCAGCTGACCAGCAGTTTGCAGCAACGGGTGGTCGAGGGGGAGCATTTCGTTGTTCAGTGCTGCGTACGGGCAGAAAGAAACGCTACACACTCTCAACACTTTTGTTCTGGGATCTCACAAAAACGTCTTTAAACCGTCGGGTTGGTATGAGTTTAAGCATTTTTTTTTTTTTTAATGAAGGAAGCCATCTTTATCCATAACTTGCTGGAAGTTAGAGCTGTGGATGAAACAAACACCCTCAAAAATCACAACTATCTAATTTCCCTTGACCTTTTGGCAAATCTCTGTCGGCATGAGAGCTGTTGGATGACGTTTTTGTTTCCATTTGACAAGTGCAACGTAGCAGCGTTATGCCTCAGCAAAGTTGTTTGTCCTTTCAAAGATTCACGTAGAGAGTTGAGGGAAATCTCCGGCCAGCATCTGAAACCTGGGGACGGGATGATATCTTTCGAGGCTGGGACGTGTCGTTTTACTTTCTGTTCTTATGCCGCGGGGTGAGTTCTCTCAGCACAGCCTGACCGGCCCCTTGTGTCCTCATTAGACTTCCTTTCCTGCATGCTTGTTTGCCGGAGTCGTCTGTGAAACCTAGCTCAGCTGGCGATAAGACGCTTAAGCGTTTATCAGAAAGAGAACCGTGAGGTCCGTCGCTATGCTGAATGCCATCCCCGTCTAACTTAATAATTTGAAGTAGGAACACTTTCCCTCGCTTCAAGCTTTAAAGAGGTAAGCATATCTTACTGGGTTGTTTTTCAGGACTCGTTTAGCAGCGACTCTTGGAGCCGGAGGTTATCCCTATACTGAGGGCCCTTTTTTGTGGGGGAGAGTTCATAGTTATCCAGGGGATTGGTAATGGTCCTCAGCAAAACCTACAAAACTTTCCACAGGAGGAGTGTCGGGGAATGAAGCTGTTTGGAGGGGAGGGGTGGGGCCCGAGATAGTGTCCCTAAAGGAGCAGAAAGCTATTCCTGTCATCCCCTCCTCCTACTTCTCCTCCTCCTCTTCCATGGTCCCTTTTATGTGTAGGTGTGGACATGTCTAGTCACGTTCCCTTAGAGTGGGAGAACCTGACAAATAGGCTGTTGTTGGTGTGGCAGTACTTTAATTAGTTAGTTTATAGCACTTTAATCATGGGATTTGATTAAACAAACAAAATGCAGATAGTTTAAACAATGTTTTTCTCTTTCTCGTTTTGTTCTTGTACGACCACTGCATTTTATTGGGATTAGGGCTCCATTAAATGGTAATAACCCTCCTGTGCATTAGCCATAGATAAAATGAAGCAAGATTAAGTATATGCCCTAGTTGCCTCTGTGGCATTTGTTGGACACTGAGCGAACGCCCCGCTGTTTGCTTTCGCTGCAGGTTCTTTCATTTTTAGGTTTAACCAGTTCATGCAACTTTTTAGCATTTTTCTTTCTGCAGAAACCAGCATTGGGTTTTAAGTGAAGGGGAAGTTCATAAGAGGGTGTTTGGGATTGCTACATTCGTCCATTTGGATCATCTATGTCTTAATTAGTTTAAATATTGTAAAAACCTGCACTTAGCTAATTCTCTTTAAAATTTTTATTTGTTTGAGTTTTAATGTGTGCTATTACATATTTAAAAGCACTGCACTGTTTCACTGTAAATCAGGATGTTAGTCATTTTCCTAAAGTGCCACACAGGGGACTATAGTATTGATGAGGGCCAGGTCAGTGAGTGAACTCAAGTTATTTAAAAAATTAGTTTCACAGCGAACCTTAAATACAGTTTTTAGCAGCCGATGGTAGCAGACGCCTTGGGAACTGAGCAATACAATGCATCGTGCCATACGGAAAACCAAACTAGACTTAATACTGACATATGATTTTTAACTTCTCCTAAAAGATTGTGTTTTAGAAAAATAAAATTGTCAAAGCAATGACTTTGGTGCAAGTTCCTGCATGCCACTGTATGTTTCAAATTGATAATGTCAATTTGATCTCTAATGCCAGTGAACAGCTTTGACTCCAGTAAATAAGAGTTGGGCCACCCAATATCAGGAAATTTAGCTGAATTATTGGTGCTTTCAACACTGAATGTAACTTGTGATACTTAGAAGTAAAATAAGCCCTTTCTACATGTTTAATTTAGGATATTCTCAATTAGATTCCCCCAGCTCAGGGGCATCTGAAGGGCCGGATGTTGCCCCTGGGGCTTGTAAATGCCTAGGTCTGTACTAGGTGCAGTTGATCCTCCTGAACTATGTTTTTAGCCTGTTTACTAGTAATTAACTTAAAATCTGAACTGTACATCCGTAGTACTAAAGATCTCAAATAAAACCTTAAGACTAAACAAAGTCCGTCTAACTTTCAAGTTTACTTTGTCCTTGTATGTTGTGGACACATCTATCTCAGTTCAGTGCGTTCAAGTACTAATGTGTTGCATGTCCTGTGTCTCTCCCCCTTTCAGAATATCCATGAGCTCAGATTTCCCACACTACAGTTTCAGGATGCCAAATATAGGGTTCCAGAACCTTCCCCTTAATATCTACATTGTGGTGTTTGGCACGGCCATCTTTGTCTTCATCCTCAGCCTCCTCTTCTGCTGCTACCTGATCAGGTAAGAGCCGTACACTTTTTAGCCTTGGGTTAGAGCAGGACTAGGTTTCTTTGCCATCTTTGTTCTGAGTCTGTGGTAAAAAGTGTCATACAGGATTTTTGTTTTAGCTATGCAACTGTACTGAGTGTTGCAAACTTAAGACCTGGTGGTTCTACAACATGCACGTCCATGTTTGAAGAAAAGGCTAGGATAAGTGATGAAAATGGGTTTTGGTTTGTCTGCTTTATGTGAAAAAATTGTCTGGTTGCTTTTTAAAACACAAAAACAAGGTAGTAATGATAATAATAAAGCAATTTAATGTCATCTGCTATGTGAGTCCTTTCGGGTGCTCCCTTATTCAAGAGTCACCACAGCAAGTCATTACAACTTGTACAAAGACTGGGCAGAAGTGTGACGCCGGATGGCCTTCCTGACACAACCGGGATTTGAACCCACATCACCTGGTACAAAGATGCAGATTTAGCCCGTTACACCACCACAGAGGGACTGAAGATTATGTGCCATATTGAGTCAAAAACACACATAGCAATGACCAAGCCTGAAGTGTGTTACAGTTGACAATGTTTTAGAACTACATTTACATACAAAATACATTTTCCCTACTATAAACATGGCTGGCAGTCATTTGTAACTTTGCCTCTCCACGAATGAAGAGATTCAAGACCTAAAATGTATTTGTAAAGCAGTGTGACAATATCGCAGCTAACTGTTAGCCGCTAACAATGCTAATGTTAGCATGTGCTGGTCAAACCTGGAACATAATACTACGCTGAACAGAGTCTTTAAAATAGTTTGAGATTTAGCTATTTTTATTTAATTTATTGTGTTTATGAAACATTATCTCTGTTTGTCAAAATGCAAAAAAATGCATTTTATTAGATATTTTTGTTTTCTTTTTTGCATCAGAAACCTGTTAAGATTAGACAAACTAGAAAAACTCAATATATAAACTAGCTTAGATATTGTACACTGATTACAAATCTTTTAAAACATCAGTCAGATTTCAAACCTTAGGCTACTTTCATATAAATGTGACTGGGTTGTGTAGAATGATGTACGAGCATGTTCACAACCACCAGACTGTATGGCACTTGACACAGCTTCTGTATACTTCTTCCTTTTTAAAATGTTTTTATGCTTGTTTCTTTTCTAAAACCGTTTTCAAAAATGGATAGAATATTTCAACAGCACAGTTTGGAGAAGGTACCTCTTATAATACAATTGGACAGTTGTTCTTTTTGAACCGATATAGTGGGAGGATTAAACCGAGATCTAAAGTTGCTTTCTATGATTATGGTTCTTGTTGTCAAAGACTCTAGTTATAATCCCTTTTTTTCTCTACTAAGAACCCACTAACCTCCTCATTGATTACATTCTTTTGTGTTTCCACAGTACCTTTATTTAATCTGTATTTTTTAGACTGTCACTATGATTTTAAATGTGCCAGTTTTCCTGCTTTATTTTAATCGTCTGGAAAGCTTCTTTTAATCCAGCAAGATTTGAGCGTAATCCTATGAATCTCCATCATGCAAAAACAAGAGTTCTTTACTAGTCAGTTCCTCGCCCCTCTTTATAAACTAATGGGTCTAATCAGATTATGCTCAGTCCTGGTAATGCAGGGTTTTCATTTCCAGCCAGTAGCAACCTGAACACAAATAATGCACTACATTGTTTTATCTGAGACAGTGAGAAGCAGCAGTTCCCCCTAAAACTCTCCCCTCGCCATCCTATCTTGCAGGGCAGAGGGTAAGTAAAATAACTACTCCTACAATTTCTCATCTTCCTATAAATTAGAACCGATTTATGGCTTTGCTGCAGTTCAACGACTCCATACTGAACGTCAAAATCAGCTTAGCGACTAAAGGTAAAAAAAAAAAAAAAAAAAAGAGCAGACTTTGCTCTGTAGAAGGCTTCTAAAGATGCAGCCTCCCAAAGGATTGGTCCAAACTTGTACTTACCATGATGTATGTGGAAGATTGTAATGGTACGTTTTGCACTGCATGCAGCTCCTCAGAAAGTGGAATCCTTTATCCAGTTTGTGTTTTTGTAGTTTTATTTTATTGTAGTAAATGGGCTTCTATACTAAAGTGAGGGCCCTGAACTATAGATGGTGTTTTATAAGTGAACTGATTTCAAATGTGTGATGTGTGCCTTTTTAAATTAATCTAACTTTGACATTTTATCACCCAGCCTTGATGGTCAAGATTTTCCTGTTTGTTTTTTGTTTTGTTTTGTTTTTTTAAAGGTTTTCCATTGAAAACCAGCTCAGTCTTAAAGGCCACTCTTTGTCCTGCATCACATATCTTGCTTTCCTGATAGATGATTAAAGGAGGCCAATGTTAAAGTTGACATGTGACATTCCAGCAGAGACCAATTTGCACAAACACTGTGACACAAGGCAAACCCTCACAGAAAGCCTCAACCACCTCAGTGGTTTATCAGCCTGTACACACACACACACACACACACACACACACACACACACACACACACCCACGTGTACAATACGTTGCACGGTTTCCCTATAGGCTGCACAAAGACGTGACTTTCTCTCAATAAGCAATCACAGTCCTATCAGTGCAAGCTAAGGATCAGTGGCTGTTCAACATTATGAGATGAAGAAATGGATCAGGAAACGTGGTTGTATCATCAATTCATCTCTTTTGCACATAAAGTTATTACAGATGCATCGATCCAGCTTCTACGAGCGGATAGAGGTGCAACAAGATCTTAGTGCATGAGATTTTACAATAATAAACCTAGATATTTGTCCTTCAAATGAATTCTCATAAGGTCCTATTATTATTCGCCCTGGATACGAAGAAGAGGGCCTAAGCCGTGACACCCTGTTAAATGTATATGTTTTAGACCCCCTTGGAGGACGAAGTCATCAGAAAGGTGCTGGTGGGCCATAAAATGATTATTTCTATATAGTTTAACCATGCAACGATAATTTCATTGTGAATTGTTTTCATTTTTAGCTGTTCAACAATAAGATAAACTGCTCCAAACAGAGTAGACTTATTTTTGTTGAAAAATAATCTACATAATTGTAGATCTGAAACATATAAAAGGATCCGGTCACATTTGCCTTTTCAAAAAACAGACAAGGCCCTCCTCTTTTTTTTTTAGGTTGAATGTTTTCTTGCCAACTTTTGCCACATTTAGCTAAGCAGTGCGTGCAAGTATGCTTTCAGCCCTGGGAGTTTGTGGTCTTATTTATAATGAAGTTAATATTAAAGTCAATAAAATGCTGAATAGAGGAGCGTTGTACCGAATATTTTAGATTTTAAGCTTTTAACTTATCTGCCTCTTGTTTGACATGCGTTGCAACAGTGCAACTCTTGGCCTGGAAGACAAAAAAGAAATAATATCCATCTGCATCGAACACTTGTATTTGTGGGCCAAATTTATACCATTGTTTAGATGAATGCAGGGGCTGCACATAATCCTTTCCATGGGCCACGCTCTGGACCCCCCTGGCCTAAAGGTTCACCACTAACGAGGCTGAAGTTGAAATCGGCTTTAAAGCTAATTGGTGCTGCGTTATATTAAACAACTGATTTAGCTCTGTTATTTCTGACTGCATTTGTTTATATAATTGGTTCAAAATGTAATGTGTATAGATTTATAAAACCTATAGAAATAGCATTTTAAGTGATTTTCTATCAAGATTACCATAGAATCAGACAATCACAATAACTTAAAAATGAAACCAGCAAAACCCGAACTAGGTTGCTCAAACTTCATTATACTTGTGAAAATAAATATTAGGATCTTTTTTCTTTTTCTGAAAAGGTTGTGAACGATCTCCTTCCTTGTGAACTCAGTATTGTTTATCGTCTCGTCCCTAATGACTGAGACTGATTTTGGTTTTCTTAAGGGTCTAACCTTCAGATTTTCTTTCTAAATACTTTAATGCACACAAACAAATTTGTTCAAGCATAGTTTTAATGAAACAGTCAAAACCACCTACTGTAAAAGAGAATACAAATATTTTACCTTATTGGTTTTATTGATGCATGTAGTGGTCTAAACTCAGCTGAAGATGATGGGGTCACAAGATTATTACCACATATTTATCGAAGCAAATGTCCCAAACATTTATTAGATTTTTTGCTAAGCCCCCAAACAAGGGTGATCAAAGAACATGTTTGTTGATGCATTTACTGACAGGAAAAGTTGTAATAATAGCAGATCAGCGGTGAACTGATTGGTGCGTCATACAATGAAAAGTGATACATTGAACCGTTTCTGTTATTCCACGTGTTTTACTTTCTTTTTTTAAATGCACATGCTGGATGGCTTAAAATGTCACATTCATGTTCTTTCCATTGATCCCCTTAGTCTGCCTTCACACTGCACCAAAGGGCAGTTGAACATCCCCCCCCCCCCCCCCACCCATCAATCATCTATGATCCAGTGACCCCTTTTAACTTTGTACCCCCCACCCCCCAAAAAAAAAAAGAAAAGAAAACCATTGGGAGTCTCTGCACCTTTACATGCTGACCTCTTTCAAAATGTCAGTTTCTTTCCTAGACTGTGCTGCTTGTTTTACAGATCCCTCTCACTCTGCTGCGAGAGGTTAAGGTTACTAGTAACGGAGGTAAATCTTACAAACCTACGAATTTCTTTTGTCTCTTTTGCTTTTTTTTCCCCCACCCCCCCGTCACCCACCTTTTTCCTACATTGTTTAATCTCCCTCTGAAGTATGTTCTGTAGATTTTCCTTCTCATTCAATGCCCATCATGTCCTCCTTGCTGTTCTCTGAAGTATGTGTACCTAAAGCTCAACTTGTGTATGTGATAATAACTTTCTTGGAACTGTGTAAGACTTGCCTAAACAGCCTGCCGTCTCCAACGGCTGTTAAAGTCTGCTTTGATTAATGTTTTGCCTGAGGTGCAGTGTTTTGTAAAGAAAGGAAGGCTTAAAGTCTTCTAAGAATATCATCTGTTGATATGTAATTTGACTTTCCTCCTGCCTTAGTCCGCAAAAATATATCTCTAAAGTTTCTACGTTTTGTTTCAGAAGATATTCTTCCGTCTTCCTGTGCTTACTTGATCAAAGCTATATGTTTTCAGTCAGGAAAGTTATATTTGGCTGGGTGAATTATATGACAAACGCACCATACACAGCCAAGACATTTATCCTGCTCCTTCTTGTTTTGGCCGTCTCTCTTTCAAGTATATCATTTGTAAAATTATGGCCCGATGCGTTTGCTAATTTACATGAAAGGCAACGTTGTTGGATAATTGGTTTTTCTTGAATCAAAGCCAGTTTTGTCCATCTCTTTTCTTTTTTTTCTCCCCTTTTTGTCCACCTTTGCAGGATGCATGGTCTTGTACGTTAGTTGGTCCATTACTAATGGGAAAGGTCTTTTGTCTTTCCGTCTCCCCAGGTTACGGCACCAGGCCCACAAAGAGCTATATGCATACAAACAAGTAAGACGTCGCTTACAAACATGCTCACACTGTTCCTATCTGAGTGTTGCAGGGACTTCATCATGGGCATGATTTTCATATTAATGACTTTTTTAATGATGCATTTGAAGTGTTCTTCTTCCAGGGTGGAAGGGTTATAAAACAGACTGCTGCACTCATTTTTAAAAGCAAGACCTGGGTGCACTAGTTTAGTTCCCTGGGGATTTTCTCTAATCCCCACAGGGCCTATTATATATACATACACCCCTGCTGATATTTTAATTCATATCCCTTTCGGAGGTCACCAAACATCCAATTTGCTGAACCCTTAACAAGCTCCTTTTTTGGCCAGCACAGTCTCTCAAACCTGAGCTCAGTTGGGTGTCAGAACAGGACTTATCCTAAACTTACACCAGAACTGGTCTTGTAGGGCTGATATTAGAACTTCTGTGCAGCGCTAAAGTCGACCCAATTAAAGATTTATGGTTTATGTTAAAAAACAAATAAACAAAAAAAAAAAAAACAGATTCATGTCAGGAAGCAAATTAATTTCCATTATCTCTACCATTTCAGAGAAATTTACCACCAGAGTTATGCCAGAAACTTGTTATTGGGTCTGACAGAAACTTGCTACTGGAGATTTACCCAAATATTAGTGGGGAAGTATGTATATATTTGAGCCTGTATGGACAATTTTGACCATTTGTGTATTGGGGGAAATGTGCAATAAACTCCAATTTGCACACTCAATTTCTCTTTTAAAAAAGTTGTTCCTCTTTCATCCAGTCAAGAAAAAAATCGCTTCAGATGCAGCCTAAAAGGCTCACTATTAATCTGACATTCATGCCGATGACCAGAAATGTGAGATTATGTCTCTCATTATGCATCAAAAGTATTGCAGCTGTAGTCCTAACCTGCTAAACATACAGCTTTGTTGTGCGAGTTAGATCTACAGCTGCTGTTATTTCAAGGTTTTTTTTTCCTCATTTGATTAACAAAAAAAAACAACACTGTCATTCTCATGTTCACCCACAAAAGCCTCTTAAATCATGAATTTGAATCAAGTGGGACCCGTGTGGGTAGTTGCTCATCATCTTTTGGTATCCCTTTCAGGTTATTCAGAAGGAAAAGGTCAAAGAGCTAAACTTGCATGAGGTAAGCACTCATCTTTCTACACTTTTGAATACATATAAGTTCTGTTCTTGTCTAGTAGTTACAGAGCATTACTAATTTAACCTCAAAAACATGCTTTTCTTGGACAGGAAAATAGGAAGTTGTGTTGCTGTTGAAATCATCATGTCGTGTTTCTTTGCCGGTGTGTTTAGGTGGACGCCAATACGGGGCTTAGCTGAAAAATTTGTTTATAAAAAGGCTAACCATAGTTAGTATGGTTTAGCACATATGTCACATTAATCATCATACTCATTAGCTATGTTTCCATCCAATTGTCATGCAAATTTCGAGTGAACTTTTAAAATGATACAAAAAAAAGGGTGGAAAAAGAACATGGAAATAGGTGTGTTTCCATATAATGGTTTGAAGCGATTAACCGGCTATGCAGAGCGTAATTTCGTCAGAAGCTGAGGGTACACAAGTGTCATATAATCACACTCAGCAATACATGTGGCCAGTAGGACTGCCCCTGATGGCATGTGCATATCGTTGGTGGTTGAGATGCTAAAGTTAACAAAATTGTGTTGAAATTGTAATGATTTGAAAAGAGATTAGAGTTGAGCTTCAGTTTCATATCATGAACAATGTTCTAGTGATGTACATGTGAAAGAAAATGTCTGATTCACTGTGCAAAGTTCCTCCACACATTGGATTTTTTAATGCTGGTCTAAAAGTTTAATATTAGTCTCACTTTATCAGAGCATCCTCTATCATATGTTTGCTTTGTCCCCTCTTGGTTGCTTCTCTGGGAAATTCTCTCCTTGCCAGGAAATTGACCAATTACAGGGTTTCCTGTCCAATGAGTGGCTTTCTAGTCACTCATTGCTCCTTCCAAATGTTTTTCTTTTACAATTTATGCTCCTGAACCTGTCTTATTACATGCTCAAGCAATTAAAATCAAAAGCAATGGCAATATCTACTAATGGCTCCCTCAAAATGAGAGAGTTTAGTTTTAGTTTTAAGACTTGGTTTGAAAACATGGATTTTATTAGAACCGTTTTCTCAATAACTGCTGTAAAGCTTGCTGTATACTGTCTGAATGCTTTGACGTTAGTCTTGGTAAAAGCACTGACATTTTGGTCTTCGATGTAAATAACTCCAGTAAAAGTTTTTTTTTTTAAAAAAGTCTTACATTAAAGCTATAGTTGTTAATCCTGTTCAGAAACACTTTTTGTTATACTGGGTGAAACGGTCCTTCCATCCTGACAGTAGTCGATGCATTATGTATTCAGAAAAAGGAGGTTAAAAAGTTAGATCTCTGTGGGAGCAGCAGGACTGTAAAAACTCTGTCCAATCACTGCCATTTGCAGTGAAGGCCAGGGATTGGTCCTGCCCTTCACCTCAAGGTATCACCTTATCTATTGGTTGTCCCACATGCCAATCATTCTGACGCGCTCACGTAAACACCAGAGTGTGTGTTCGTTCCTTGTTAGTTTCTGTTTAATGGCTGCGCATGCGCACTTCTAGTGTTTATGGATCCGGCTAGCTTAGCGGCTAGCTTAGCGATTAGCTTCAGTGTTAGCCGTTCATTGTAGCTCCGCTGCTCTCACTGTATACTCTGAACATGACTGAGAGTCCCAAGATGCAAACCGCGTACACGTTTATAAGAAGAGGAAGGCCTCCGTACAGTGTGCGAAATACCTGTCAATATTTGGGGGGGGTCCCCATCTCACGATTGTTGCGCAATACCGATGTAAATATTCTCAATATGCAGTAGGCCTATAACATTACAATGTCAAAGTCAAAGTTAGCTTTAATGTCAATTCTTCACATTCCCCAGACATACAAGGACTCGAGAGGACTTTCTCATTCACCAACAGTGAAACAGATAAGATCAGTTCCTAATACTAAAATTTAAACATTTTTAGTATTAATTGTTGTCAACGTTACGTCTTTCTTCTGTTTGGCACGCACATGGCTAATTTGCATCCGCGAATAGGATTGGCTGGCTCCACTTGGCAAAAAACAGAACATATTTCCCCCTGGGATTATTAAAGTATGTCTGATTCTAATTCTGATATTTGTGAATAAATGTTTTGAATTTTAAATACTGGACATGTTGAGCTTAAACATTTTTTAGTGACCATTAGTGACAAAAAATATTTAATTTTTAATTTTTTTGACACAATTTAAGACCCCCCTTAAATTTTGCTTTTGAGGCTTTCAGGGGGTCTTATGGGTTAATCGGGGGGGGGGGGGGGGGGGTTGTTGATGCATTTACTGACAGGAACCCCCCCCCCTGTATTTCGCACTCTGCCTCCGTAGAAAGAAATAAGACCAGAGTGGATTTAGGAGTTGTTGTTTTTTTTTTCACGTGATTCCCCCTGAGGAGCGGAGAAGCAGACGCTCTTGTGCATGTGCAGTTATTCAAAAAGGGACTTGGGGAAACTTCCGGAAAAATCGCAGACTCTACCTTTTAAGTTACTTAAAATAGCATAGCATGAGATCCAGGATTTTTATAGTCGTCTGCCACCTCTGGCGACATGTTGAAATGACACCAGTGTTGTGTACATGCATGGGAGAAGAGGAAAAGCATCTGCCGCTGCGACGGCACAGATGTTTGTTTAGAGGTGTAATGTCTTTTGAGGTAAGAAAGTTATAAATATTGAAGTTAGCCTGTTTTCTCTCGCTGATGCATCTATTATGGTGGAGACTCAACAATTGAGCCACGTGAACAAGAGAGCACACTCACGCGCACGCCCCGAGAATACGACCCAAATCACTCTCTCATGAACTGACTAATGGAGCCTATAGAAACAAATAGGGGAAAACTAATTTTACACATTGGGCGATTGAAAGAAAAAAAAATTAAACTTGTGCAATGCTCCTTTAAGCTGTCAGAGAACCGTGTCATTGGGAGTCCTTCAGTCAGTTAGCTGCACACTGAATTTTATGTAGTGCCGTCCGAGAGAATGGGCCTGAATATTAGGAGAAATCCCACTTTTAGGTTTGTGGCTGTGACATGGTAAAAGTACAACAGCTGTGTACAGCTTTGCGGTCTGGAGGGCCCTTTGCTCAGGTCTTATATTTGTCTGTTTGGGCGGCGGTAACGACCTGCAGACTTAGTATCTCCAAGGTATCTCCAAGGTCATGTGCTCACATGACTCATCGCCATGTGAAAACTCCCGTCTCTTGGTTAAGTCATCAGTCTCCTCTGTGGCATTGTTGCATAACTGCATCTGTCCCGTAAGTTTCGTCGGAAGATTACAAGCAGCGTATAAAGCTGCTTCGAATTAGTCATGGTGGACTACAGCCAAGAGCCCCAACCCATAAAAATGACATCTTGGGAATCTCATCTTCGTACCTGGTCCAGTGCAGTTTGCCAGCCCAGCTGGAGCCTCCTCGTGACCCGTTAACCCCCCTCAGGCCATTTGTGTTTATGTTCTTACAAGCTAAGAGAAAGTGTAAAGTGATTCAAGACTGAGACAAAATAAACAAGCTGAGGACAATAATGCACACTCAACTCCGGCTGGATGACCCACTTTCGAATGTAAAGGATTGTCCTGGAGGCATGGGTGAAGCCAGGTTGATTTTCAACATTTTAATGGAAAGTAAAGAAAAGGGGCTTTGTTTGGGGTTGGTTTACAGGCCGAGGCATGCCCGGGAACATCAGACTAACAATATCTTCCAGCGTAAACTCTATATAGTGTGAGTTTGATCCTGCAAATAACCAACCCATTTGTCACATTTAAGACTGTGTAAACAGTCATGCCCGATTCAGTAAAATATGAATTAAAGCTGAAACAATTCCGCCAATGATTATTGGAACTCGATTGCTAAAATTCCTTAAGGCAAATTTTCTGCCTCGTGGCTTCGTCTAACTGTTCAGCGCACTCTTTTCCGGCCGTCACATTAAACGACGGCTTGATTAAAATAAAAAAGGGTGATTAAAATAAAGTTAGGTTTAGAATACTCTGAACAGCAAGGAAATTTACCCGTTATGGGTAGTTATTTTGGATTTAATAAATACAGTCATATTGGTACCCTTAGATCTGCATATTTGTTGGCAGAATGGAATTTTTCCTGTGAACACGATTTACTGTTTTTCTGACTTTGACCTCCATTTATGACTTTACTCAAGTTGTCCTTTGGGAAATACATGCTCACATTTGTACATATCATACTTTCAGTAGAGAGGAGTTCATTGCAGCCTCTTAAAAAAAACAATATGATGATAGCATTAAAGCAAACAGAGCTCTGGTATCGGAATAGTATCGGTATCAGCAGATATCCAAATTACCGGATTGTGATTGGATCGGAAGTGAAAACATGTGCCTCGTGCATCCCTACTTATAACATGTTGATGGAAGAAAATTTTTTGGCTGCAGATGCATCCATTACTGCAAATGTTTAAGTTTCCACTAAATACATGCTATATTATTGCATTTTAACTTGCATTTCTTTATCTTGTATTTGTACTACTCATAAAAATATCTGCAGAAAGTGCCAAGTTTTTGTCCGGTAACCTGATTTATCATCAGTATAATCGCTTATCGTTAGCTGTAGCCCTTGAATGATTTAAACGCAAAATATTTTGTATTAGAATCACCACGCTAACATTTTCTAGACATTTTAAGTCTGTTCAAATTTCTAAAACAAGTATTGATCTTAGTTTGTGACATTGGGTGGTAAAACATTCAGCAACCTGATGTTTGCTTTGCTTTGACTTGGACTATTCCTTGCAAATTCTGCACTTGGAGATATTTCATTTCAGACTAAAGCATGTGGAAAAATGTCATCATGTCAAACAGCAAAAAACTTGCTGTTTTATTGTTGCAGGGCTAATGCTATGTTTTAATAAATCTACATCTAGCTGTGTGTTGCCTCTGTAAGAGCTTCATTTACCCATTGTGTCACATTGCCATCACAAGCTTATATATGGAGGACCAAAACTGACATAATAAATATCTATCTATTTGTCTGTCTGTCTTGTCTGTCCCTTTATACATGTGTTTTCATCAACAAAGGTATATAATTAGTATTGCCTTTTTCCTTATACAAGCCTTTGTTCTTTTTACATTTCCTCATCTGCTCTTTTTACTTTATCATATGTATTTTTGCCTTTATTATGCAAATGAGGAGGTGGAGGTCCTAAAGGGACAACTGCTCCCTATTGGTTGGTTAGCATCAGCCTTTCCTAGATGGAAACCTCCTGCTGCTGCCATTAATGGCTGTCACTACCAACCACTATCACAGTGGCTACCCAGGTTATCAGTGAGCTGAGGCATTTATCAACTTCATTTGAAAACAACGATGTAATTCCAGACTTTATCTGCCATGTGGACACGCTAACTGACCGTGTGTTTTAGTCAGCGGCTCACAAGGACCCAGGGATTGGCAGGTGTCATGCTAGTTCTCCCGATAGAACTTGCAGGGCCTTTGCTGGGCTGGAGCTGCGGATCCAGTCGGCTTCGTCTCATTTCCAGCCATCTAGTCATGGAAATAGAGAAGTTGAATCATTGCTTAAAAAAAAAAAAAGCAAAAATGCATTCGTTAAAGTACAAAGAGGAGACGAGGAAATGTAAAAAGAACAATGGCTTGTATAAGGAAAAGACAAAAGAAATTGTTTTTTTGACAGTAATACTTATAAGGAAAAGGGGTAGGAATAAAAAATTATATATATAAATAATGCATGTTTTTGGTTTCATTTTTAATTGTCAGTTTTGGTCCTCCATATTAGTATGAACGTAGGCCACATATTTATGCTTAACATTAAGTGAGAGGAAAGGAGTTTTTTTTCTTTTTCTAAATGGTTGTACCCACCGCATTTCTGCGTGCCTTGTTTTTGAAACTGTTACATGTTACATGTTTGAGCTGTTTCCAGCTGTTTCTACATCATGTGTTAAGCAGCAATCGAGGGAGTGAAATCTTTGCAATATTTCCAGTTCTACATTTGTAGAATCTCTGACTTTTGGGATAATTTGAACTAATGCTAACAGAATTAGTGGGGAAAGGGATGGTCTTCACAGTTGATGTTCAGCTGTGAGTCTGACACCCCAGACCAAAAAAAAAAAAGGAAGAACATTGATCTGTTCACCAACGCGGAGAGCAAAGCAGACATCCAGACAAATGGCTGCTTGTGTTCAAAACCGGTCAGGAGAAAAGCTTAGAGCCCCCATACAGTTCTTTTCACCCACAGCTGTCCATCCAGCCATAAATCTGGGTGGCTAAAGGAGTCATTGTTGCAGCTTGAAAACCCCTCCACCATAAAAGAGCTGTCCACAAGGTGATTGAAGTTTTTGTGAGTGTGGGCAATCAAACGGCTCCTATGCTCTGGCTTTTGTCACTTGGAAGTTCCCGTCAGCGGCTGAAGCGCTCGTTGTTGACTCTTACAGCAGCTCGGCGTGGACGCAGCGTGGTCTGTCACTTCAGGTCGCTGCCCAGACATGCCCCGCATACTGCTTCAATAACAACCGTCCTCACAAGAGGGTCGCTTACAGGAATGTTTGCAGCTTTCTCAACGTCCCAGTCAGGCGGCTCCCCCCAGCGCCGTGTCGATGGGATTCAGCCTAACCAGGAGTCTGGAAAAGTCCAGAGAACTCTGACGCCAGGCAGTTTCCATTTAGTATAGTAAGTAACAAAAATATTTCTCGACAGCTTATGTCCCATCCCTGTCTCTGATTACATCCATCCATCTGTCCGTTGCGTATGTGTCCATTGATCCATTTGCGAGCGCTAATTTAAAGGGTCTGTTTTTTCACCGGGCCAGCAGCTGTAAATATTTGGTCTCACCAAGCATGACGCGAGATAGGCAGCCACCGCTGTGTTCACGGGTGGTCCTGGGTGGTCCTTGGCTGTTAATTTAATTATGTAAAGCGCGTGGAGGCCTGTGGGCCCCTGCACGTTTAACCAAGATCAAGAAGGGAAGAAAAAATGCTTCTCTGCTAATCGGCCTGCATGTTGGGGTAGTTGGGGCGAAGACTGGACGAGTAGCCCCCTGAAACGTTGTTGAAATCCGTTTTTCTGTTTTAAAGGAATGGTTTCACATGCAGTGTTGTGAAAAAGTATTTCTCCCCTTACGCATTTCTTTTGTTTTTGCTTCGTCATCACCCTGTTTCAAATTAAAATGTATTTTCCACATGGTGACTTCGTATATTAAGTGTGAAAGCTATCCGAGCTAACCCGGCCCTGTGTGGAAAAGTATCCCCCCCCCGTCCTGCTCTTCTTCGCTGAATTGTTTAAATGCTTGCCACAGTGGAGGGCTTTAGAGTGTGGACAGGATGTTTAAGGTCCTGCCACGGCTCCTCAACTGGATTTAAAGGTATACTATGCAACCGGGGTTGATTTTTCCAGCGAGGCTCCCCCCAGAGGGCGAAAGTAAAAGTGCACTGTTGTAAAGATGCTCAGCTGTTCTGGTTTCTCCGTCAAGCCAGGCGCGGTTGTTTTGAGCTTAGCAGACAGGCGAACGCAACGAAAAGTGGAAAAAACGGCAGTACAAACAATGACTAACACAGTGAAAGTGTGAATATCAGGGTTTCCCGCAGCGCTATCTTGGCGAGGCAGCCGCCTCGCCAAACTCATGCTGCCACCTCGCCAACATTCAAAAAATAAAAAATAAATAATAATAATAATTAAAAAAACTCGATATGCTTGCATGTTTATTTGACGTTAACACGCGGTTCTTTGTTGTTGCTTTTGCGCGTGCATATAGTGAATAGCAGGGCAAAAACACATGGAGTTCTCGCCGTAAAGCGAGACCGACTCTCGCGGTCTTGCACGAGACTTCTGAGCCTGTGGATGCGGGCCGAGGGCTCCTGCAAGTTCGGTATTTCCCCCACAGACCACCAGGGCGGCCGAGAAAACCTTTGTTCGACCTGAAATGACTCATTTAATCATCCAAAACGGTATGGAACATATTAAATAACTGAAAAATGTTACATAGTATGCCTTTAAGTCCAGACTAGGCCTACTTTGACTAGGCCAATTCAAACCCGGCATTGTTTTTCTTTGTTGCCGTTCCAAGGAGAATTTGTTGGTGACCTTCAGATCACAGCAAAAAAACAACAACAAAAAAAAAACAATCGTGATTGAGCTAAAGGAGACAAATTGTTGAAGAGACATTCTTCTGGATTTTCTGGTAGAGAGCATAGCAAGTCCTGAAGCAGCAAAGCAGCACCGGGCCATCACGCTGCCGCCACCGTGTTTTACTGTAGGCCGATGCTCTTACTCTGAAGGACTGTGTTTTGTTTTAAGCACGATGGGAATGGGACGCGCAGCTTTTCAAGAAATCCTTCTTTTGTCTCATCAGTCCAAAAAAGCGTTTCCCACAAGTTTTGGGGACCAGCCATGCTTTTTGGCAGCATAGGACAGCCTTCTGTGTCATTTTTGGTCCACGGTGCTTTTAATGTGAGAACTTGAATTTCTTTAGACCAAGGCATGATGTGTTGCTTTTTTTTTTTTCAGACACATTGTGTTTGACCTATTTCTTATTTCTCATTGTCTAGCAGTAATCAGGCCAGAAAATGTGGTTAATCACAGTTGACCTTTATAATTTTACCGTAGGGGCTAATATATTGCCACATACATTCAGGCTGTTTTGAATAGATTCTTGGCCTTTTCCTCTTTAAGATGGACTCTTGCGGGCTTTATCGGAAAGGATGATGCCTCAGCTGGCAGGTAGAAAGGGATTCGTTGCATCATTTTACCAGTGGAAGCACTGGGTGCAGCCCCCCTTTTCAGTCATGCTGTGTAGATCTCAGTTCAGCTTTAGCAAACTCTGAAACTGACCAACAGGAGCTGCAACACGGAGAGAAAGGCGTTGCTGAGTCTGACGTAGAGTGACGTTCCTGCCCATGAGAACTGGTTTTGATTAAACTCGTTAACCACCATGAGATGACTTTATTGGTCTGGGGACGCCTGCTTTCCCTCTAAAGCAGTGAGGTCGCCTGGAAGAGGCCGCAGGTAATCAGACTTGTATAACCGGACATAGCTGGACCGTCACTCTTCTGTTTTTCCTGTCCTTTTTTATCGTCTTTCTGTGTGGCTTTTGGCCACAGCTGTGTTTTTACTTTCCGAGCCCGACATCCACCGCTGTGCTCTGTTTGCGGCGCGCTAACACAGAGCTCAGATTGGTGCCGAGGGAACCAAAGAGGGGCCGACTTATCAACACGTTTGGTGTTCCTGTGCGTGTGCTTGCAGAAACTGTGGCTAAAGCTCCCACCTTCTCTTTCAGATATGTGCGGTGTGCTTGGAGGAGTTCAAACAGAAAGACGAGCTGGGGATCTGTCCCTGCAAACATGCCTTTCATCGGAAGTGAGTATGAGCTGCTGTCTGTAGGCGTGCACACAAACTGAAGTATACATATTAAGTCAATGGCCGACCGTCTGCACGTCCTGCTTTTAGCTGAAGGTACAAACCGGGGCTGGGTGCGCTAAGAAAGGGAGAAATAAACATTTCTACAGCGTGTAAATCTAAAACCCAGGATGTTTTGAAGGAGAAAATGATTAGTTGAGCTATACCTACTCCACCTCTCCCTCCTGTCCTCCCACCATTTCATCAGAGTTGTTTACATCAGTCCTTCGTCCTAGTTTGAAGGCGTTGGGACCATGAACTTTGTTAAAAGTGTTTGAAAGTATTCTTAGTATTTTTGACATAATTTTTCTCCTTTGTGCACATTTCTTCTTAGCTTTTTTTTAATGATTAGTTTGGTTGCAGTTTTGCTAATTTTAAACACAAAACGGTGCTGCTCTTTTGTTTTTACATCTACCATTGCAGACAAATCTCCTCCAAATATGCATTTAAAGATGCAATGATAATAAGTCTAAGAAAAGCCACACAGTTTTACACAGGAAGCATGTATAACTATTTATTACTGGTCAATTTTTAAGTGAAAAAGGAAATGCAATATGAACACCTGAGTGATGAATTTAGGGCATTTGGACAGTTCACAGTTTGACTCTTACTTGGGAGAGGGAAATAAAACTTGTGGTCCAATAGGCTGTTGATCGATAAAAGCAGCAATTGACTCTAAAGTCGGTTGTAAACACCTTAGCAATATGATGCTGAAATAAAACTATCAGCCACCTAACATGTTTTTTTTATTATCACACCTAAATGTTTCAAATCATTAAACACATTTTAATAGCAAAGATAACCTGAGTAAATGTAAATGGCATTTTTTCAAATTATGGTTTAATTTATTAAGAGAAAAAAAGCTATCCAAAGCCACCTGCTTAGATTTCACTAGACGCCTCCGTGCCAGATTACTCTCTGAAGCGGTAGAATAAAGTAATCATACAAACCGAACCTGACTGACAACACGAAGTAGGCTGGAAGAGCTCAAACAGCAAAACATCCAGGAAATTCAAGAAAAGATGGTCATTGTATGTATCAGTGTGGACCGGGTTACAAGGATATTTCTAAAGAGTTTGGGACTTCAACCCGGGCTTTACCGCAGGACAATGATCTGAACCACTCCAGCTGCCCCGCGTCTGATTGGCTGAAGAAAAGAACAAGGGCAGATTTGGAAATAACCTTTTAAATGTGATTTAGATGCCGCGGTTTGACCTTAAAGCGGCCGTTAATGCTAGAAAACCCTCCAGTCTGGCTTAATAAAAAAAATGTATTCAGGTTATCTTTGCGTGACCAAGAAATGAGTTTGATGGTTTAACTCTCCTCATATCTGACGCTGCTCAGCGTTGATCAAATCAGGGGAAGCTTCTTTATAGCCGGCCACACGTTTCCCCCCGCCGGCTCGCGGCTCTTCTGCACGCTGTGAGGTGCAGAAAACACGGCCTCCCGGGGAGCTGCTGGGTCTTTCAGGGGTCAGACAAACACTCCATGTGAGCGTATAGCAGACTCGTGCTCGCTAAGTCTAAAAATCATACGCCCTCGGCTCTTTCACGTTGCGCCTCGGTGATGTTTGTCAAGCAATTGAGCAACAAGTGGTGCGTGACGCGTTTCAGCTGACTGAGTTTATACGCGACTCTTCTTCTTTTCTACTGATCGCCCGCTTGTTGCTCGGCCGACTCTGTGACGCAAGCGGTTTTGCTTTTAAATAATGTATTGTTTTTCACACGGCCTCAGAAGGACTTCTTTGTTTACATGTTCTAATCTTAATAGACAATGATGCCTAAGTGAGCCTCCCGTCAGCAGATAGTGTATCACGGCCCAGGGTTGCCCACGCTGCAGGGTTATAAAAGGCTTTTTGCTCCCTATGCCAGTCGGAGTCATTTAATAACAGGAATCTGCAGCGTCCTGGTCTGATACGTTATTATCAATAATTCAAATCCCAGTGAGTTTGGATCTCTTTTAATGTCGTTTCTTTGTACACCAGCTAGCTTCTCTCTGGGATCAGTAGAGTCCTGTGAGAAAGGATCAAATCAGGAAGACACAGCATAATGGAGGCGGCCCTGGCGCCGCGCCAGATCCGGCGCCCGATGTGAAGGGGCTGTTCCTCGATGGCGCCGTCCCGGGGGTACGATTCCCGACCCCGGGATCGTACTGCCATTAGTGACAAAAAGCATCTTTTTAAAAAAAGCCAAAGCGGTTAAATGGATCATTGTTGTGTCAGTATTACACGGTTTTAAGTGGTTTCCAGCTGGAAGCAGCTTCCAGTGAACACAATACGAGTGTAAGAAAGTAGAGCTCATCACCCCAGTTCTAAAGTCCTTACACTGGTTCCCTGTATCTCAGAGAATAGACTTTAAAATACTTCTGTTAGTCTATAAATCCCTAAATGGCTTAGCACCTAAATACATCACAGACTTGTTATCAGTGTATCAACCCTCCAGACCACTCAGGTCTTCTGGCTCCAGCCTGCTCTGCATACCTAGAACCAGAACCAAAACCAAACACGGAGAAGCAGCATTTAGTTCCTATGCTCCACTTATCTGGAACAAACTTTCAGAAAACTGTAAAAGTGCTGAAAGCCTGAGTTTCTTTAAATCAAGATTAAAAACACATTTGTTTAGGATTGCCTTTGACTGTTCTAGTTAAACAGTTTTACTGAAACATCATTTGTTCAAGTTTGTAGTCCAACTGTTTTTAATATTTGCTTTTAGTTTCTATTTTTCTACATTTCATTCCAACTTGCTTTCATTCTGTTTTATTTTCCTGTATTTTAATCATGTAAAGCACTTTGCATTGTCTCTGTACAGAAAAGTGCTCTACAAATAAATTTGCCTTGTAAAGAACCGGTGATCCCTGAGTGTCCTGTGAGGATTCAAGTGTTGCTCTTATCTCAGTTCAGTTTAAAGACGAAACAAACGGCAGCAACAAAAACAACACCTGCTTTTGCGAATGCATTTTTTTCTTCTGCTTGGGTATTCATACGATAGAAACGAAATGTGTTTAAATAGTTTCATTTCTGAAGATTAGCGACCACAGATTTATGTCGTCAACAATTAAGTCCAACTTGAGGGACTCGCCACTGACCTTCCGCACTCGACAGCCACGCTTCTCGGTTTCTTACTGTTGTTTTTAACAGTGAAACTATTCTGTTCAGGGCTGCACGGTATCAGGGAAGATGTTGCCAGGCGTAGGAGAATGCATCATTGTAGCATCTTTTAGGATCCAGTCTAAAACACCCTGATTAAATACAGTAGTTGGACTTTTTTAAAGGTAACCCGGCCCCGTTTTTCTCTCCCTCAGGTGCCTGATCAAGTGGCTGGAGGTGAGGAAAGTGTGCCCGCTGTGCAACATGCCCGTCTTGCAGCTCGCCCAGCAGGCCGGCACCACGGAGCCCCCCGTGCCGGTCCAGCAGCCCCTGCCCGGCGCCGAGAACCTGGTGTAGCGGACGCGGGTGCCCTCTGGGAGAGAGTGCCCGGCGCAGAAACCCCAAACCCCGGCGCTCACGCCCTCACCGTAAACAGGTACACTCCGGTGCGAGTGTGGGAACTGACAGAAAACTGGAGCAACCGCGAAGAAACTCACCAGCTGCGAGTCCGCAGCCGTCCTCACCTCCTTTTTACCTTTTGCGTCGGTTACAAAAACAGGATTTCCTTAACTTCAGCACTGATTGGCTGATAATCAGCTGTTCTCTTTTTATTTCGTTTTATTATTTTTTTTTACTTCGTGGACAATGAAGACGATCTCGAAGAAGTCTCCTTTCGTCACTTTTTTTTTTTTTTTTTTTTGCAACCAAAGCGCTTTTCTGGAGGGCACCAGCAAAAGACGGGGAAGAAGAAAACGCAAATGCCAAGAACTTCACGACACTAAGATACAGTTTTTGCTTTTTGTTTCCTTTTTAAAAAGCACTTTATGAGAAGGCTAATCTTTATTGCTTTAGGCCTGAGGTCATGTGTTATAGTTTATTTTTCTTCATTTCTGTGTATAAATTAGATCAGCAGGTATTAAAACGTTGCAAACATACATATATCTCAAAGGGGCAATAACTAGAACAGTTTTGTCTGCTTAAATGTGAACATTTGCTTGTGTTACCCATCATCAGCCAGGCGTTATTCTCACAAATCGCTCTTTTTCTTTCTGTAGCCAAGTCATCGGATTAAGGTTCATATAGTCCACAGAGGTGGGAAAGTGGCTTCCCAGATCCACGGATCACTTTCCCAAACACATCCGACCCGAATGAAATCCTCCCTTAAAATGTGCTTCAGCTGCGTTTTTTTTTTATATATATATAATTTTTTTCTCTCGCCACAGAGGTCTATTTATTGTTACTTCTTCGTTGTTGTTTTGTTTTTTTTCTATTTATCATCATTTTTGACCTTATCTTTTTGGTACTGCTGCATTTAGGAGAACAGGTCAGCGAACTGGCACCAGCACCACGAGGACTGCCCTCCGCGTCGTAATCAGCACGTCCTTTTAGCCGACGCGCACACAGGGGGGAGCAGCTAGAGCTGACCCCCAACACCCCCCCCCCCCCCCACCTTTTCTCTCAGCTACACTGCCATAGTCAGCGGTCAGCAGGTTGGAGTGAAACAGCGTTTTCATTCATGCAAACACACAACGCAGTTTATCCCCTCTGTTTTTTCTTCTCTCTGCAGTATTCTGGTGCTTTCTCCCCCTCCTCCTCTTTCTGTATCGGTACAACTTGCTTTTGTTTCGTGCCACACGTACTTCAGCTCAGAGCTGTCCTTTTGTGCATACCCCCCCGCCCCCCCTTACTCTTGTTAGCTGCATTTTGTGAATTAATTGAAAGGCCTTACTGTGCTCTCCCCCCTACCACCACCAGTAGCATCAGTGGGATAAAATGGCTCACAGAGGTGTGTGAGGGACATGTTTTGCGGTTCTGGCTCGGTTATCTGTGGGATTCAGGTCATTCGGCGAGAATGTAATGATAGCGGTTTTCGCTGATAGCGCTTACAGGATGGCATAATCAGCCCCAAGATGATGTTTTTTTTATTTCTGCACCCTTCAAATCTGATGCTAATCATACAGGACGCTGTACGTACTGTGAGGAAAACAAACGATGCGTCCCGTATCGTGTGGTTATCTATTATTAGGCCACGGCCGAGTCGGGTTATCTGTTTCTCAGAAATTCCCACTCGCTAACATTTCATTCCCATACCCTAGCAATTTGTGGTCATGACTGAATTATGTCTTGTGCATGCCTGAGTTAGGGGGGGGAGGGGGATTTTTTCCCACCAATGTTACTGGGAACGCTCCCCAGCGACTAACCTAAGATAAGGCTGTCAAACGTTATGTCAAAAGGCGCAGATCTGTGTCATTTCAATGGAAGAGAGGATTATTCTTCCACCACATCAGCTTCTTATAATTAGCATTAGCGCTGTACTGCTATCGGATTTCATAGCAAGTGTGGCCTGGGTTGGTATTCAGCCCCATCGGGTTCGGTCATCTGCAGAACCGCCCTTCTCACTACAAGTCATGGGGGGGGGGCATCATCTAAAAAAGGTGTTCGTTGTTGTTTTGTTGGTCGACTCTTCACTGCAAAATCAGTCCGATTATATGCCGAGCTTTGGGCTTTGACTAGGCCATTCTGTTTGGGTTCATCGCTCTGCTGGAGTCTTTATTTATTTATTTCGCTAAACCGGGTTTTCCTCCACTGTTTCCAGCATTTAGCTCCATCCACCTTCTCATCAAAAAGCTCCCCCTGTTCGCGCTGTAGAACGGCATTCCCACGTCATGATGCCGCCACTGCCGTGTTTTAATGTGAAGGTTACTTTCCCAACTTGCATTGCGTGTTGATGAGTTTAAAAAAAAATAAAAAAAAAGTTCTGTGTTGGTTCTTATCCCACCAACACTGTTTAGCTATTTTCTAGCATCTTCCTTCCACTAATGAATAACATCCCAATCAAACTTTAAACTCCCAACATCCTCTTGAATGATGTCGGGCATCGATTCGAATCGTCAAGATATCCCTCCTAAAAAATCCTCGATGGTGTCTTTAACATCATCTTGGTTCTGTTTTCTTTTCCTACCCATCTGTGCTCTTTTTGCGCGTTCGCCACACACAGGAATCCTTTCAAGAAGTTTTGACACTGTTAACACTAAATTCACTGAGAATTGTTGTAGCCGCGTGAGCCTTGGTCGACCCAAGTCTGATGCATTAATGGAGGAAGGTGTGCTGCCAGGCCTCCTTTCCGCTCGGCGTGACGTGTTGAGGGTCAGAGGGGGCCGGGGGGGCTGTCAGTGATGCAGCACGAGGGGAGCAGAGCTTCCACTCTTCCCACTGTCCATGCAGCCTCCATCCTAACAAGTCAAGTCTTAACGCTCTGTTTACTGATCTGTCTCTGAATCTCGCACGAGAAGGAAATGTTTACTGTGAACACAATGCTGCTTTCTCTCACCTTTTGCTCTACGCGGGGCGTTATTATCACGTGTTTCTACACGAGGCCACAGGAAAAGCGCCCCCTTCACCCAAAACCCCCACGGCGGCCGACCCCGGCTGCCGTCTCCTGCCATCCCTCCTGTCGTCTCGTTTCTGGACACTTTTCCCACCGCACAAAGCATCCTTGTTTTTGTTTTTTTCCTCCCGTCCGCCCGTTCCCCCCGTTCGCACTGACGGCGCAAAACTCGACATGAAACGTTGGGAAATAAAGCTTTAGCTAACGAGGAAAGAGAGGTTCTGTGTTGGAGAGGTGAAAGCAGAGAGTGTTCGTTTGATGCCAGGAAAAGAATGTGTCTGAGTGCAGTAAAAAAAAGAAAGAAAAAGAAAGAAAAAACAGTCTTCCCACTGCTGAAGTCATCCCTGACGTCAGCGTTGCCTCTGACCGGGCTGTTATAAATAGACACCCGGTCGGGAACACCGCTAGACATGAAAAATTTACTGCTAACCAGAGAGAAAAAAAAAGGGACTTAATGATCACGACACACTGTATTATGGCAGATAGTATTCACTTGACAAAAAAAAAAAAAAGATAAGTAAATAAGAAGAAAGCCAGTGAAATATTCTTTGCTGTTTTGAGAGTTTCATCGTGTTTCCCATGGTTGGTTTTAGCAACCAGCCCATTTAGGGTTTAATCTCTTATCACTGCCTTGTTGAAGTGAACTTGTCTTGTTTGTATTGTGTATTTATTCCTCTGTAGCTCTAACAAACTCACAAATAACTTCCTCCTCTTTGTCCAGCCAAGTCTTTTCACCTTTTTCCCTCACCTTCCCCCACTCTGTTTTTTTTTTTTTTTTTTTTTTTTTAACATGGATTATGTTTGTGATCTCTCACAGACATTGTGTGTAAAACTAAGAATTCTGCAGCAGAATATTTTTGGAGACAATATGCTGTACAGTATTTGTAAGCTCTATTTTTGTATATTTCTCTTTTTTGAAAGAAAAAAAACAACTAAAATAGTATGGGTTTTTTTTTCTTGTTTTTGCTAATTTCATGTTTATTCATTTTAAGAAAAATCTTGCATGTGACTGACTTGAAATGTAAATAAAATTTCCAGGTTTTGGAAAGTATTTTGCCTATTTGTGAGTTTTTTTTGTTCTATAATAATTATTCTCTAATAAAAAAAAGGTCAAAAGATGAATGGAATGATTTTAACTGTATTTAGTTACATATAAGAAGTCATACATAAAATACTAATTTTAAAGTCGGTGTCATACCGCCCCCTTGTGTTTAAAGGACGCAGGTTTCAGTTTAAATTGCAGTCTGTGATTTTTTTAATCATAAAAACAATATGTATATACTTCACTATATATGTACACTTCATAATTTCTATATAGTTTGACATTAAACGTTTATTTAAAATTAATAAATTGTTTATTGTATAACAATTTCTGTATATTACTATTCCACACAGTCTTAAGACTGAATAGAAAATCTAGATTATTATTATTATTGTAAATCACCCAACCCTCTTTACTCTTACTCTACATTGTGGGTTGCATTAAAAGTGTCAGCAGGTACCTTTTTTCCTGCTCACCAGAGGTGCTAAATACAGTGCCTTGAGAAAGTATTTGGCCCCCTTTGAATTTTTTGACCTTTAGCCACATTTCAGGCTTCAAACATAAATATATAAAACTGTATTTTTTGTGAAGAATCAACAAATGGGACACAATCATGAAGTGGAACGAAATTGATTGGATATTTCAAACTTTTTTTTAACAAATAAACTCAAAAATTGGGCACACAAAATTATTCAGCTGCAAGTTCCTTGGAGTTTGTCTCCATCAGTTTTTGCCCATTCCTCCTTGCAAAACAGCTCGAGCTCAGTGAGGTTGGATGGAGAGCAGTTTTCAGTTCCTTCCACAGATTCTCCATTGGATTCAGGTCTGGACTTTGACTTGGCCATTCTAACACCTGGATATGTTTATTTGTGAACCATTCCATTGTAGATTTTGCTTTATGTTTTGGATCATTGTCTTGTTGTTGGAAGATAAATCTCCGTCCCAGTTTCCGGTCTTTTGCAGAATGCTCCTGTATTTGGTTCCATCCATCTTCCCCGTCCCTGCTGCAGAGAAGCAGGCCCAAACCATGATGCTGCCACCACCATGTTTGACAGTGGGGATGGTGTGTTCAGGGTGATGAGCTGTGTTGCTTATATGCCAAACGTAACGTTTTGCATTGTTGCCAAAAAGTTTGATTTTGGTTTCATCTGACCACAGCACCTTCTTCCACTGGGTTTGGTGTGTCTCGTGGCACATTTTAAACCAGACTTTTTATGGATATCTTTAAGAAATGGCTTTCTTCTTGCCACTCTTCCATAAAGGCCAGATTTGTGCAGTATATGACAGCTATTGAGTCTCCCACCTCAGCTGAAGATCTCTGCAGTTCATCCAGAGTGATCATCGGCCTCTTGGCTGCATCTCTGAGCAGTCTTCTCCTTAGATGAGCTGGTTTAGAGGGACGGCCGGGTCTTTGTAGATTTGCAGTGCTTTAAACTTCTCCACAACAGTATCTCGGACCTGCCTGGTGTGTTCCTTGTTCTTCGTGATGCTCTCTGCGCTTTAAACGGACATCTGAGTCCATCACAGAGCAGGTGCATTTATACAGAGACTTTATTACACACAGGTGGATTCTGTTTATCATCATCAGTCATTTAGGTCGACATTGGATCATTCAGAGATCCTCACTGAATTTCTGGAGAGTTTGCTGCACTGAAAGTAAAGGACCGATTAATTTTGCACGCCCCACTTTTGAGTTTTCTTTTTTCTAAAATAGTTTAAAATGTCACATAAATTTCGTTCCACTTCATGATTGTGTCCCACTTGTTGATTGGACAAAAAAAAAAAAAAGAGACAGTTTTGTATCTTTGTTTGAAGCCTGAAATGTGGCAAAAGGTCGAAAAGTTCAAGGGGGCCGAATACTTTCGCAAGGCACTGTAATTAAGCACAAATACTCTGTTGCCTCACTTAAATAGAAGTTTTGGTTATCTATACTTTACAGGAGTTATTTATGAATAAGATCATGAATTTCTCCACTGTGAGATCAATAAAGTCTATCTTATCTTATTCCTTACATTTTGAGAGTAGTCTCGTTCTATTTTTATTTTAGCTTGTTTTTTTAAAACTTTTATACTGTAAGTAGTTTTGAAATCGGTACTTTTGCTTGAGTGAAAAGTTTGAGCTGATAGTTCTACTTCTGCAGAAGCATTTTAAACCCTAGTATCTGTACTTCTACTTGAGTAATAAATCTGAATACTTTTGACACCTCTGCTGCTCACCCATAGAACCAAATATTGTGTAACAGCGCCCTCTTGTGATTACATTGAGTACTTTTTATTACGCCTCATTCTCCACAAATGATCACGTTTTTAAAAATGACACCATGGATGAAACCTTTTCTGCCTTTTACAAAGCTTGCATTGAGTAACCCGTCTGACAGAGAGATCATGGTAGAGAGAGTTTATTTTAGGACATTTCAAAATGCCAAGTCATTTTCTTGATGTGCAGAAGTACCCAGGTTGTTGAGCATAGAGACACTGCAGCACTTCATCTATCAAGAGAAGCTGGTCTTACTGCTTACTATCGTGTATTGCATAATGCAGCTTCTGAGATTGCAGATGTGCATTTTAAGCATTATACACTAACCAGCATTTTTAATATACGTGTGATTCTGCAGCAACAGTTTATGCAGCAGTAAGTCGAACGATTTCTTCGCCTACGTAGATGTGAAGACATCTGAGGACACAAGTCACACAGGACCATCAAAACTGGACAACAACGCTGTTGCCTAGTCCGACGATCATCCTGAAGACGATCCATCCTGCCTTGGATCAACATTTAATGCTACAGGTGGGGCTGTAATGTGTGGGGAATATTTTCTTGACACACTTTAGGCCCTTTTGTACCATCTGAGCACCGTTTAAACACCAGTCTACCAGAGGTTTGTTGACCCTTTAGGACCACAGTGAGGGTACCCATCTTCTGATGGGTGATTACAGCAGGCCACAAATGCTCAGGTGATGTCAAACTTTTCATTTAAATGCTCTGTACTGTTTCTGATACCTTCTGTGAAGCTCTCTGACTTTGTGTGTAAAAAGGTTCTATGTAAATAAAGTCCCTTCTTTCTTCTTGAACCTGACAAAGAGTTGCCTGCACTCCACGGTCATCAGATCAGTCCAACAGAGCATCTTTGGGATCTGGTGGAACTGGAGTTCTGCAGGACGCCTTCATGTCGATTTGGAGCCAAATATCAAGAGGAATGTTTCTGATGCCATGTTTGATTATTTGCTGATACTCTCCTCCAACCCAGAGCCTATTCTCAAGAAGCGTCAGCAATGGCAATACCTCCTTTGGAAGCTTTAGATTTGGCATGATTAAAGATTATTGGGCTACCTGTGAGGTCATGTAAAAAGTAATTTCTGTGACTAGAAAACACGCAGCTTAGCACAGTTACCAAAGACAACCTCACTTCCACTTCACTGTGCCTTCCCTCCCAACGCTGGCGTCCATGCCCGGGTTACAGGACACAGAACTTCCACTTTTGTGCCAAAAGCTGTACTTCTTCTCAACTAACCAACCCGTGTATGCATATATGATACAATCTGCTTTATTGAACCCAGAATACAGAAATTATTGCATATTTTCTCACATGTGTATTCATTCATTGCATGTAGATATGTTGATTTCATTACTGATTACATGGTGATCTTCGTCAGGTTTTCAGTTTTTCTATGCATGTGTAACTTTTGTCTTTAGATGTTTTTGTGCGCCACTCTGCCTTTAAATCTTCTCTCGGGGGGGAGTTTTCTTAAATTGCAACCTGGCTAAATCTATGCCATGAACAATTAAAGCTGTTCTGAAGGCAGAACGAGGCCAGTCAGGCACTGGCAAGGTGTACATAAGTAAACCCAGTTCTTGAGTTCTGCTGAAGGCAAGTTGAATCTTAGCAGATCTCTGTGGCTCATAAGAAGAATAAAGCCTTAACACGATCTCACCAAAAATCTCCAAATGACATACAAATCTTTTCTGGACAGATGCAATTTATTGTCTGACATCTTTTAAGTCAAATCTTGCTGAACGTTCTTTTGCGCTTTGCTCGGCACGCTCTGCTTCTGTGACTTCTGCAGCAGCGTCAGCGTGTCTCGCTTCTCGATTCTCCTCAGCTGCTTCTTCTTCATCCTCTTGATCTTCGCCGTGTTCCGGATCTGTGGAGCAAGACGGACAAACGATCAGAGCAGAGAACAGACGTGGTGGACATTCTACCCTCATGGTAACAGCTTCAGCGGTTCTGGGGAAGATGGATGGAGCTAAATATGGGACGACCCAGAGAGAAAACCCTGTTAGCTGCTGCTAAGGACAGCAGACGGGGACGGGGGCCCGCCTTCCTGCAGAGCACATAGCCAGAGCTCTGATGGATGCTCTCCATCCAACCGTCCTGAGGTGCAAAGCTGGCAGAGACACGCCCCATAGGGCTGTGACTGCAGCAGAAGGTGGTTCTAAAGAGCGTTGACTTGGGAGGCCCAGAGGACAAACGCACCCCGCACTTTTCAGATTTGCTCGGGTAAAAAAAAAAGGTGCAAAAACAACTGGAACACATCCAGTCTGTGGTCGTAATGTGGGGGGAAAGTGAAAACATGTCTGCTGTGAGGCAGAGCAGATCAAACAGATCCTGCGTAGCTGTGTGGAACGTAAAAAAAAAAAAAAACGTACCACTTGCACGATCTCGGCTTTGCGTTCGTTCTCTGCGCGCCGCTTCAGGTTCTCCTCTCGCCGTTTCCTCTTTTCCTGAAAGACCAAACACAGGCTGTTAAGACGCGCGGACGCCACATGTCACCGCGCCTCGTCCTGTGGCGTCTGCGTCGTCACGTCACCTCCTTCTTCTGGGCTTTATCATCCTTCAGCTTGGCCGTGTACTGCTTCATCAGGTCCTTTTCCCGCTTGGCCTGCATCTTCTTCTCCCAGGAGGAGCACAGCGGTTTGTCCCGGACCAACGCAGAGAACCTGCAGGACGAGAACATCAGGGTGAGAGACGTCGGAGAGATCACCAAGGGCGGTTCTAGACAGGGGCCAACAGGGGCCCATGCCCCTGTAGAAATGGCCCCGGCCCCTGTACAAAAGGCATGATGTTAAATAAACTTCTCAGAATTATTTGCAATGGCAAATAAACCATAACTGATTGGTCACTTTGACCAATATATTGTTTTACCTATACAGCTTTACTCTAAAAATAATTTAAAACTTAAGATGTTTCACGTTTAGCTTTAGCCGTATTGAGCAGGGGGCAAAGTTTTCAACTGCTGGATCAGGGGTCTGGAACCTGCAGTTCCAGAGCCACAAGTGGCTCACTTAATATTATTACACAGTTAAATATTGCCATTTTATTGTTTTTAATTTTTTTTGTTCTGTGCCCCTGTGAAAAAACACTGGCCCCACCTGGCCCCCCTGATAAATTTGGTCTAGAACCGCCACTGGAGATCACCACTAACAATGTGTGTGCAAAGCCTCTGGTTGCTATTTTAAAAAGTTGTCAAGACTTAAAAAAAAAAAAAAATTCCCTTGCTTAAATTGAATATTAGGTTAAAAAAAGGCACTCCTGATAGTTTCTAAGAGGTAAAGAAGCAGCTTGGAGCACCTATTTACAGGTAGATGGCCTGGTTTTACGCTGATCTCTACCCAGAGCCCTTTGGGCCGGACCCACCTCTGCTTGTTCCGGTCCTTCCACACTCTCCCGGACTTGGGTCTGCCCAGAGGAACCGCAGGGATCTGTCTGGCACCTGGAGCCAGGTGAGGCTTCTTCTTGGGGATGCCGTCTGAAGCCACAGGCGCTCTCTCAGCCGTGGCAGATTTGGACACCTGATGTTCTCCTCCACCCTCAGAGAGGTCCGTCTCCGTCTCCGCCGCCGCTGCCTGGGCCGGTGGGTCTGCGGGCTCCGTGGGTTCTGCCGGTCCAGTGGGTTCTGTCGGCTCTGGTTCCACAGACGCACCGGGTTCCTCCGCAGCCGGGCTCTCTGGTTTCAGCTCCGTGTCTTCGGGGGTTTGTTCCTCCACCGGCGGCGGCAGCTCCTGCAGGACGGACCTTCTGGTCCTTCGGCTGGGAGTCTTCGCCGGGGTTCTGGAGTCCCGCAGCGCGGCAGGAAGACGCACCGTGCGGCCGCTGCGGGTCCGCCTGCCCTCCGCCGGCGGGTCCTCGACCTGCTCCTCTGCCGGGGTGTTTTCCTCCGGACTGGCCTTCGTTCTCTTCGGCATGTTTCTGATTAAAACAGACACAACAACATCCCCAACTCTCAGACCCACGTGTGACTACTGGTCGGCCTTGCCGTGTTATGTTTTATTTCCGGTTCTGACGTCGACCACACTCGCTCCAGATGTGCGCTGTCGCCAACTATCGGTGTGAGGGCGGAACTGCAACCAAGCGTGACCTGGTGTTGAAATGTCCTACATTGTTTCACAGTGGCGAAATTCAGACATACCTGCAGATTCACACGAGGGTAAAAGCAGAAATACTAAGCCTAAGAGACTGTATATTAATGGATAATTTGCAGCATAAGAAAATACCGTTCAGTCGTTAAAAATAGCAAACTCAGATCGAAAGAAATATGCCACTAAGTAGGGTTGTTTTAAAAATGGGCATGTGTTTGTGCATGAAAATACAACAACAGTTAATTTACAGGGGGAAACACCTACAACTAACAGAAGAAATGTAAAAACTTTAGTTTTTGTAATGTAAAAAATATAAAAAATGTAAAAAAAAAAAAAAAAAAAAAAAGTGTTTGAATTTGTTGGGAGCAGCAGAGATAATAAAGCCTAACGGTTGACGGGAGAAAGGATCTGCAATAACGTCCCTCGGTGCTTCTAGGAAGCAGCCGCCTGTCATTGAAGGAGCTCTCTCTTCAGGCGGGAGACGCTGTCCAACAGTAATGTTATTTTTGCTGTTATTTTGTCCTTCTGTCTGCCACCACCTTCACTGGGTCGAGGAGGCATCCTAGAGCCGGCCTTCTCAGCAAGCTTATCTAACCTGTTGCTCCAACATACTACACACAGCAAAAAAGATCTCCAGGAGCACCTATTTTATCTGGATTTTATAGGCTGAACGTATGTGTATATCCACCACCTTTACTTTGATACCCCTAATACAATCTTGTGAAAACAATTCTCTTCTGAAGTCACCAAGGAACACTATGGAAGGGTCAAGGAGAAAGTTGTGGAGAAGTGTAAAGCAGGGTTACGGTATAATACAATGTAAGCATCTGACAAAGCACTGTTCAATCCATCATCTGAAAGTGGAAAGACTATGACACAACTGTCTGTACACTAGAAGCATGACCAGGAAAGAAGAGCATTACTCAGGGAAGCAGCCACAAGGCCCTTGATAACCTAGGAAGAGATGTAGCTAAGAAAGACTGCAGGAAAGACAATTATTTGTCTTGCAGTCTGCAAGTCTGGCCTTGGGTGACGATAAGAAAGAAGTTGTTGTAAGAGGATTCTTTTGCACAAAGATGGACGCAGGGGTACTCCTGAAAAAAAAAAAACGAGTTACAGTAGCAAAAGACTCGAGGCTGGGGTGGAGGATCGCCTTGCAGCGTGACTTCAACCATAAACATCCAGCCAGAGCTGCGGTTGAATGGTTTACAGCAAATCATATTCATGTGATAGAACGGTCCAGTCAAAGTCCAGGTCTAATTCCAAGTGAGAACATGTGGTAAGACTTGTAAATAGATATTTAAATTGGAGCTTGGGCTGTTGGTAGAATTTCCCGACTTTTGAAGTGTTGATTCAGGGGGCTGAATACAAATACACTGCGCAGTTCTTACATTTATGTTTGTCAAAAAAAAAAGAGAGAAAAAAGTTGGACACCATGCACCCTTTTCGCCTGCTCACCCTTATGAGCTGCTTTCCTTTTGATCCATCCCACAAAACCCTAATAAACGTCATGAAAGTTTACACCTTTAACATGTGAAAAGTTCAAAGGGGTGTAAATACTTTTACAAGTATGAACTTCCACCATTTCGATATATTTTTTAAAATGACTTTTATTTGGATTGAAAATCAAACCCACAAACAGATAAATGGGTCTGATTAAAGGTCCAGTAAAGCTTCCTCCAGTCTGATCAGGATCTGTACTCTAGCGCCCCCTACTGAACACAAAGCATCGCTACACCACCCGGTCACATGATCTCACTTCCGCAACTTGTGATGCCGCTCGTTGACAACAACCGCCTCAGCAAGCGCATTCAGGGATTAAAAAATAGAATATGACTGATGTAGAATACAGTTGCTACACACTCGTGTACAGTAGGTGGCGGTATGCACCTTAAAGTTGATTGCGACCCGCCATAATAGAAAAGAAGAAGAAGAAGAAGCGCATTCAGGGGGGATCCTGGTCGTGTTGATGTTTGGGGCTCCTGTTAGGAAGCTTTAATATCAGCAGCACAGCAGGAGCTGTGGGGGCCCCTCACCATGTCTGTGCTCACATTTAACAGCGTCTTCCTCCTGCTGCCGCTGCTGTTTGGACTCTCAGTGAGTATTACCTGAACCTGAAGCCTTTAAACTTTCTGTTTAGCTTACCTGGACGTTTACACGCACTTCTGTGGCACAAGAGAGGGAACTGCAGGGATATTGGTCCCCAGGAGAGAAAACAGATAAATAGTGCGTGATCTCAAAATAAAATATGCATTTAAATGTTGTTTGCAGTTTATAGGGGGGCCCCTGATTGAACTCTGTAATGATTAAATCTTCAATTCTAACTCTTCATAATGATATTTTTCTCAAGGTTTGGAAAACTACAGCTTTCTTTACTAAAACATTTTACGTTTCTTTAGCTGACAAGTATCTGGCTGCCACATTCCTACAGTCACCTGAGGCGTCATCCCCAGGGCCATAAAAGCACGGGTCCTTATGAGCAAACAGCAGGTGTATGTCTGCATTCTGCCGGCACATGATTGTGTTTTGCCCTGCAGCTCGGGACGTCTCCAACGTTCAGCGTGGACTACAAGAACGACTGCTTCCGCAAGGATGGGGAGCAGTTTCGGTACATATCAGGAAGCATCCACTACAGCCGGATCCCCAGGGCCTACTGGAAGGACCGGCTGCTGAAGATGTACATGGCAGGACTGAACGCCATCCAGACGTATGACTCCTACACACACGCACACACACGCACACACACGCGCACAATTACAGTGTGTTGTCTTACCAGTTATAAATCAGGAACCGTGTGTGATACATCAGGCGTTTATTGCAGAAACCCAACCCATAAACCGTACTTTAATGCTTATTAATTTGTTTTCTCTGTATTTGACAAACTAAGGCTGAATCACGTTGCCAAACGAAGGACCTGGAGTTACTAATCAGTTCTTAAACAGTCTCTTTCAGGGTATTAAGCTCCTGCCCAGCTGCAAGCAAAGTGTAAGACTGGAATGACCTGGAAATTTAAAACCTTTTTCCAGGCTTAAACTCTATGAATATGGATATAAACAGCAAGCAAAAATTTTCAAAGAAGTTATTGTTGGTGTGAAAGCTCAGAATTAGATGCGTGTGTGTGATAGAGTGAAAAAATGAACAATAAAACTTATGACTTTATTGAAATGTAAATTTTTTATTAATGCCTAATACCATGTCTATCTTTGTTTAAGAGGCAAAAAAATATATCAGCATGGTATTTATTTACAAATTTATTTACACATTGTGTAAACATCAGGGCGTCATGATTAGTCATTTAGCCATCATAGTCCAGAGTTTAACATTTGGCACCAGGATGTTTTCATTCCAATTCTCAAAAGTGCTTGAAAAATAACAAAATACAAATATTTTTTGTACAAGCATGTATTTTATTAGTGTCATTTATTGAAAAATTGCATATTAAAATGCCCAAACAGGCTATTACACTTTCAGAAATAAAAGGATAAAACATACAATTAATTTGCAATTAATCTCGAGTTACCTATTGACATGTGATTAATCGAGGAAATGATCCCCCCCTCTGTTTTTTTTGCAAATTGCACACTGCGTTTATCTGAGCCAGTTGCACACAACGCATAGGTAAATTATGATCAGTTTCTAAGGAAACTCGTTTTGTGATAAGAACAAGGTCAAATATGCAAAACTACTGGCTTTTAACACATAGAAAGTTGCTATTAGTTTATCTTTCTTTAGTTTAAAATAAAGATGCTTGATCGTGGATAACAACTACTTTGGTCAGTGAAAGCATAATTCATTAAAGTGGTCTTCAGGGTCCACTGTCCTGCATGTTTCCTGCTGCCACAACCGGAAATTAAATAAACTGGGGGTTAACAAGTTTCTGCAGCCATCCTGAGGAGATAATGTAAGCGTTTCAGACAGCTGTACCCTTCCAAAACCTGCAGGACACCTGGGCCCTAAGGATGTCTGATCTAACATAGTACTCACTGGAAATATGCAGCATCTATTTCGCATAAAGAACCAATTAAAGGTGTCCTTGCAAGACCAAATGTAGCCAAATTGTTAAAAAAAGTAGTTGTTATTCATTGTGTGAGTGTGTTTCATTAGGTTTACACAGAATTTAAATTACAAATCTGGTGAACAGCAGCCCTTGGAATATAAGAATTTAACTATTCTCAATAAATATCTAGTTATAATTGCTAATAAAAGAATGAAAATCTACATTTTAGCTTTGTTGCCTGCTTATTGGTCTCACTCTTAAGTGCTGGAATAAGCTTTTCTTATTCTTATTTTGTCTCATTTTAATCCTGCAACATTTCGCGTTTATGTAGTATAAAAACACACTTAATGAATGAATCGCTGAACACTGACGCGCTCTTCCATTTGCAGCTACGTTCCCTGGAACTACCACGAAGAGTCTCCCGGCCGCTACGACTTCAGCGGAGACAGAGATGTGGAATATTTCCTGAAGCTGGCTCAGGACACGGGCCTGTTGGTGATCCTTCGCCCAGGGCCGTACATATGCGCCGAGTGGGACATGGTGAGCGACATGAGTCTCTGTGTGTATGGGTGGTGAAGCACGGCCCTTGGAGCAGTCTGCAGCTTGACGTTTTGTTTGAATAGCTCTAGATGAGATTACTGAGGCTATAGGGGTCAAATGTCCGTTTTATAAGAAAAAGTAGAATTCCTCTGAAAAACTGGAGGGATGTGGTTTCTGCGGTCGTTGGGTTCAGCTCTGCTTTGATTGGGTTTAGTTTTAGTGTGTTGCTGTGGTTTACGACGGTCAACAGTCATGGTCCCGCTTTCATTTCTGGTGGCTCGGTCTTTCTTTCTTCGCTTTTATTTATTATTTTATTTATTAATTGATTTATTAATCGCTCTTTGTTTTTTCGTATTGCCTGTAATCGTCTGAAATTAACATCCAAAGTACTAAATCATCTGGCGTCCTGCAACCTTTGGCCCTCGATGACTGGCACTTTTCTGTCAGCCACAAACTTTTCCAGTCGCAGCTGCTCTTGGCATGATTGAAGGAGCCCATGTTATTAGCCCATGTATTTTCATCCATGTATTTTTATGGATGAAAATACATTTCTAAACATTTATTTAGCCCCTATTTGTTTCCTAGTAAAACTTTCTGCCTGCTCCATCCTGTGACATTATTGCATCCAAGCATATTTATGCTTTTATACTACAGATTAAATTTTCCTGTCATGTTCTGTATGGTGATGCCAGCATTCATACTGCTTGAGCTATTATTATTATTATTATTATTATTATTATTATTATTATTATTATTATTATCATCATTATTATTATTAACAATTTGCCACATTATAACCGCAAATGTTGATGTACTTTTGGGTCTAGGATATATGACTTAAAAATAAAATCTCAGATTTTATTTTACCAAATCCCATTAATCGATATTTTTTTCCCTTTTTTTCATTCCAAAAAAAGAAATAAAAAAAAATAATTTTAAACTTGCTTTTATGTCTAGCATTTCGTTTGGGAGTTGACCTGAATTCAGGGTGCAACTAAATACAAGCTGTGAAGCATGCTTGTAAAACAAGATGGCGGCCTTTATAAACAATGATAATATGACTAACTGTTTGCTGCTGGTGGTATTACGCAATGAGCTAAGAACAGGCTTCCCTTCAGTTGTGTAACAAACTAACTTTAACAAAGTAAATTAATAAATTACCTGTGTTTTGTCCTATGGTCAAACATTTTTTTCTTCTTTACAGTAATTTGACAATATATTTGCCTAAACACATATTCAGCATTGCTGCTATTCTCTTCATGGAAGCCCAATGAATGTATTTGCAAAATAAAGTTCCGGTTTTCCAAAAGGTATTTCTTAGTAAATTGTAAATTCAAATTAATCGATTAAAGTGATTTATCGCCCAGTCCTGTGTACTTTATGTAATAGATCAACACAAAGGAGTATTTAATTATAGACTGTAACATGTTAAAGTTGATGTTCTTTGTGAAAGTATGGGGTCAGAAGGGATGGAAGGATCCCATGAAAACTTGTTAAATAGATTGAAGTTTACAGTTGTAGTGTGATGAAATACAGAAAAAAATGCTAAGTGGTATGAATATCTTTACAAACCAATGTCCTCATAATGAGCAGTGTTCATTGATAGCTAAGGTGGTGCAAACTCAGCTCCTCTCTAATTTAGATTAAACTACAATGTTAGTAAGCGGTGGGTAAATTTTTCTTTTTAGCATTTCTAATTTTTTATCTTACTCTGCCAACTAGGGTGGTCTGCCTGCCTGGCTTCTCAACAAGAAGAACATTGTGCTGCGATCGTCTGACCCGGGTAAGTGGTAAACGGACGTCGAGTGACGGAGCGAAGGCAGGAAGTATTTCCTACAGCAGGAAAGCACAACGCTGTGGTTTGTGTGTTCTCCAGATTACATTGCAGCCGTAGATAAATGGATGGGGAAGCTGTTACCCATGATGAAGCCTTACCTCTATCAGAACGGTGGCCCCATCATCACTGTGCAGGTGAGCCGTGACGCCCGGACTCGTTTCTCTCGGCTCGTACCCCGATGGTTTTCATTAGACAACCCGCTTCAAACTTGTTGGTGGCCCTGGTAAACGTGTGTAATAAATAAATAAATTCATCTGAGAATGTTTATTTAATAAGGGGGGGGGGGGGGGGGTCGTGCCACGTTAGGCAGCTTTATTTTTTTAAATGAAATCAGACTATGTGTACACATATGAGAAATTTGACTCTGGATTGGGAGTGTAAATCATTCAGATATACAGTAATAGGGCTGGACAATGTAGAAAAAAGGCATAGCATTAAAATAGAAATCATATTGATCGATACCGATAATTATCAAAAAGTTCAAAGCATATATTTTAAGTGCAGCCCTGGTCATTTTATGTTGTGGCTTTTTAGATACAGAACTCACAAACACTGAATTCAAACTCAACCCCTTTATTCAAAAAAAGTTTTACCAAAACTGTAGGTTTTTAAAAACTAAAAATAAAACGCGTGCTCTCTGAATTCTTTGAAGGGGACAGCTCTTTGTTCTTGGGTCTGTGTTTGTGATTGGTTGGTAGGGTATAATGACTGACCTACATGATTGGCTAGAATGCAAAAGGAAGGAAAACTGTTCTATTGAACCTTTTATTGACCCTTTTTATTGAAAGTGCTAAGATTCTTGTTTCCTTTAGGTGTAAATACGAGATGAGTCAGGTCTGTTTCTCTCAGACATCAGGGTTGGCAAAGACCATGCACGTTTACTGATTTTGACACATTTACCAGGTTGCCAATTAGTGAGGAGAGGCGGACATCAAACATCCAAACGGGATTTAGCCTCATAAGAACAAGCGTTGACACGCGTCCTTTATCAACAGGTGGAGAATGAGTATGGCAGCTACTTTACCTGTGACTACAACTACATGCGTCACCTGACCACACTGTTCAGAGCCCACCTGGGAGACGAGGTGGTGCTGTTCACCACAGATGGGGCCGGGGTGAATTACCTCAAATGTGGCTCCATCCAAGGCCTCTACGCCACCGTAGACTTTGGTCCTGGTAAGCTTCACTACTCTGCAGGTCACAGCGAATAGCCTCTTCCTGTAAAAGGCATCACATTTCAGATTTAAGGTATTTAAGGAGCCCGACAGTTTTGCACGAATGCTCACCGTGACTTGGGTCTCTGGTTTTGTGTGTCTCTGCTGACTCATTGCCACATTTTAGATTAGTCAGAAGTCACAAGACGTTGCTCTTCTGTGCCTTCTCCCTCTGCTAGGTGCGAATATAACTGCTGCCTTTGGAGCACAGCGGCAGGCCGAACCTCAAGGACCTTTGGTAGGCGTCTCTCCCCACGCTTGCGCCTGTCATAAGAGTAACCCACCTGGCAAAGCTTCTTTTTTTTTAATTGCTTTTTTTTTTTTCCACAGGTGAACTCTGAGTTTTACACCGGCTGGCTGGACCACTGGGGATCCCGTCACTCTGTCGTGTCATCCGCTGCTGTGGCCAAGTCCCTCAGCCAGATGCTGGCTGTAGAAGCAAATGTTAACCTGTGAGTGAACACAGGCCCCCGTAGGTCATTTTAGACAAGCAGCCCCTGACTGGAAATGTTCAGTTTAGGGACGTGAGTCCAGCATGGATGGAGCCCTTGACCCTTGACCCTTGACCTTTATCCTGTGAATTTACAAGTGTACAGAAGAAACGACCAATGTTTTATTAAAAGTATGAAATAATAGGGGGGAAAAGACGATCAAAAGAAGTATTGAAAACTTTTTACAGACTGATAAAATGTCATTGTATTTCATTCAGAAAGGACTTCCAGTATTTGGTGGATCGTTTTATGTCAGATTTCATGCATTCACACTTTGTAGATCAGGAATATATTTGGTGTCTTGGATGGACTCTAACTGGCCTCTATTCCCACGCCTCGTCGTTTTTAGACACAGACGCTAAATCTCAGACTGTTGGGGACATTGTGTAACGGCAAAAAAAAACATCTGTAATTATCATAAACATCATTTCCAATTTTCAGCAATCATATTCCAAGTATATGTATTTTTTCCTGATATGGTGCCGGCCTATGGACTTTCAGCAGTGGAAATGTTCCCAGTCAGCTGTGCATCTGCTTGTGCAGTGTGGAAAAGGGAGAAAACTGTTCTGCACCTGGGCTGAAGACTTAAAGCTGAAATGAAAGGGTTCACAATCTGCAGTTTTTCTGGTTAGCACACGGCTGTAGCAGTACCCTAACGGCACACGATGCGTTACTCAAACCGCCGTAAAATGCTGGTTTATACGTGTCACAAGGGCGCCATGTAACAAACACCCATGCATGTGTAACGCAGTCATACTGGACCTCACAAGGAACCGAAAAAAGGTCCGGTTTGAATGTAAGCTGGCACATTTGTAACATGGTATCAATTATTTAAGTTGAAGCCAACGTTTAGTCACTTTTTATGAGTTTGTGGAATCCTCTCAAAACTGCAGACTGCGGTGGGTCTGTCCTGGATTTAGGTGCACAGATGCTTTCGGGTAAGGAGCTGACCTTAAAACAGATCAAGGCAGCGTCAGAATCGTCTTGGTTTGAGTCCGCATTCAGTCCGTTGCTGTGAAGAAGGTTTATCTTTGCACCGCTAAAATGTTCTCATAGTGTTAAATAACTCTACCAACACTTTTAAATCAGGACCTTTAAGTACAAACGTTTTTTTTTTTTTATGTCTCCCCGGCAGGTACATGTTCATAGGCGGTTCGAACTTTGGCTACTGGAATGGTAGGCGCACTTTGAAAATAAAACCTGTATGTCCTGCATCATCTCCTGAGGCACTGACGCGGCGTTTCAATGCTCTCAGGCGCGAACTCTCCGTACGGCGCGCAGCCCACCAGCTACGACTACGACGCCCCTCTCTCGGAGGCGGGAGACCTCACAGAGAAGTACTTCGCCATCAGGGACGTCATCGGAATGGTATGAACCTAAATGCTGAGGCTCGGTTTTGTGGAGGTGCATCCTTGTGTGCTGGTCTTTGGGAACTCCTTTTTGTGTCTTCTTAACGCAGTACAGCAAGGTGCCGGAGGGACCCGTTCCACCAACGACGCCAAAGTACGCGTACGGTCCCGTTAGAATGAAGAAGGTAAGCATTTCTGAGGAACCTGTCACAGGCCTCCAGTTCATGAAAATCTCTTCCAGCTCGGCAGCGAACAAGCGTCGACTTTAACGAGTCAGCTCCCCGAGGATGACTGACGAAGCGGGCTTGTTTTGTCGCCTGCAGCTCCAGACGGTGCTGGACGCTGCAGAAACACTATCGTTCTCAGGTCCGGTTAAAAGCGCCTACCCTCAGACTTTCACCGACTTGAATCAGGTACCCTCCAGAAATTTCACAACACACTAATTCCAGCTGTTGTTTTTTATTTTTATTTTTTTTTTAATATACAATCTTTTTCCTCCCTATCTTCTGTATCTTTTTGTTTCTCTCCAGGCCTTTGGTTTTGTTCTCTACAGGACGACCCTGCCTGTTAATTGCAGCCAACCCACCCCTCTGTCATCACCTCTGAACGGGGTCCACGACAGAGCCTATGTGTCAGTGGACGGGGTGAGTCCAACCAGTCATTATCAGATTCTCCTTTCTTTATCTTTATCTTTATTTATCGTGACCTGGAACAAACTATTCAAAGTGTTGACATCTAACCTTTTTTTTATTTTTTTTTATTGATTTACTTTGCACTCATCTGATTTGAAATAAAGCACAACATTCCAGTCCTGGGTAGAACAAAAACAAATCTTTGGTATTCTGTAGTGTTGGATGAACTCTTACACTGATCTTACCTGTTTTTTTTTTGTTTGTTTGTTTGTTTGTTTTTTTATACGTTGCAAGAACAGAGAGATTTTTGGCACTATAACTGAATCAGAGGGATTTTTAGCTCCAACATCAGAACATTGTTTCACCCAGATCAAAGGGCCTACAGATAATGTAGAATCAGCTACATTGCCCTGCAGCTGTTGATTCTTACAGGCCTCCAACGTACAGATATGCAGTAAATCGTTCAGCTACTCATTTTTTGTCAACTTTTTTTGATTTTATAGTTTCATTATAGACAATCAAGTCTGAAAATGTCAGTTTTGGAAAGTTCTGGATTGTCATAATGTTGTTAGACCCCGAGCAATTACACGAAACAGAGCATTGTCCTCATTGTGAATCCTGGGCTTTTTCATAGGTAATGGCAGAAATGAAACACAAGCTAACTCTCGAAACCTCCGCTACACACAAATCAAATTAAAGCCTTCATCGCGGGAATATTGGGTGCAGCATTTATTGCACTGGCAAAGGACTGCTTGTATGCAATATTTGTCCGGATATTTCAAGTGTCATGCGTTCTTTGGCCAGTATATTCAACTGTAACTTCCCTTAATGCCCACACAGGATGTACATCCTTAGTGGCTGAGAGTGGTGACGCCACTTTGTAGTGGTACAGAAAGTTAATGCTCATCAATGCCACTATTGGCATTTTTGTTAGTGGCGTTGCAGTTTAAAAGGAGTGGGCAGACACATTTTGCTAAAAATAATTTGGCTGTTTTCAAAGCAAACACTGACCGATTGTTGGGTGGTGCTACACATAGAAGGATGCTCTACCTATTCGCAGACTGGACACTTTAAGCCAGACATGTAGCTCAAATAAGTCTCCACAACGCTCTAACCTAGCGTTTCTCTCTTGACTAAAGGCACAAAGAAAGATGGAAGTTTTCTCTTCTGTTTAAGAAGTAGATAATGAGCTCCAACAAACCGCACAAAACTCTTGATTATCAAAAATCCTAAATCATCAGTAAATAAGCAAGTACAGAAAGTTAGTGATGTCAGCTCATTTTACCTGTTATATTGAGTACATTAATAAAATCTATAACAAATATTGAATGAATGAATAATCTAAACTAATAAACAATTGACCAGCTGGTTTAGTCTACCTAAACTGGACTTTAGGACAGAAAGTGTGAATAAAATATTCAATTTTGTTTGTGATTGATGTTCTTATTCCCAAGGTGGCGGTAGGGATTCTGGAAAGGAACAAGGTCCTGAGTGTGAACGTGACGGGGAAGGCTGGAAGTCAGGTGGACATACTGGTGGAGAACATGGGCCGAATCAACTATGGAAGAGAAATCAATGACTTTAAGGTCTTTTTTTTATTACAGTTAGTCTTTTTTATCTTTTAGTCTTTTTGATGGTTAAGTCTTTAGCCATCAACTGACTTATATCTATATTTGAGTTCAACTTCCTGAAAACCTTGTATGTCCCGATCAGGTTTCTTTGTCTATGATATCGATACAAATCCTTTTAAGATTTGCCATTTGCCGATATTGAGTCGTGTCGGGATACTTCACTAGTCAGTGCTGTGCATAGGGTTGCCAACTCCTTGAAGAATACATAAGGGGCGCTTCTTTTTGAAACTTTTTGTTGCTTTTTCTTCTGCATATGAAACGATTTTGTAAACATTTGACTCAAACCTTAATTTGATTAGACACATTTTTTTGTTTCTAAATATGGATTCCTTGCTATTTTTAAGGGACATTTGGCAACCCTGGCATATGCAGTAAAATAGCTATATTTCATGTAATGCATAGTAATGCATAGTCTACATTGGTATTGTAACTTAATTCACACACAAGGAAAGTTTCACATGCTTCAGTCTGTTGTATCTTTTTCTTTTTGACAATGACAGACAAGTTTTCCCTGCAGTAGTTTCTGCAGGGCAGACTCCATATGCTGCTCCAGCGCGAACTTAACTCCGTTAGGAAAGCTAATATGCATCCATTAGGCGCCTGCAGGTTGTGCAAAACACTGCAGCGTGACTTTTAGCTGAAACAAGAAAGTATGAGCACATCGCCCCCGTTTTAACATCCCTTCACTGGCTACCTGTACTAAATTTACAGGATCCTTTTTAAAGTAGTTCTTGTTAGCTTTTAAATCTCTTAAATCTATACCTACCCCCATCCCCAAGCTGCTGCAGCCACATAAACCCACCTACTCGCTTAGGTCTCCTTTCCAGCAACTCCTTTTAACTCAGATTCATTATATCAACAGCATCTGCACAGCCAATTGTACATGTTTTTTTGTTATTTTTTTAACTCTGCACTAGAAAAGCATCAAATCAAGTCACTGACACAGTTGTCGGGACTTGAATTTCTTCAGGAAATCTGCTGCACATTATTGACAAAAAGCCTTGATTAGGCCCCCTGAGTTAAAGTCCAAGATCACATTGGGACATTTCAATAGAAGACATTTAAAATGGTTTAGAAATGTGCTAATTCTTTTCAATTTGCTGTTTTCTCATCAAAGGGCTTGGTCACCAATCTTACCCTGGGACAAGTCTCCCTCACTGGCTGGACCATGTACAGTCTCAACATCGACGAGGCAGTCAGACAGGGCCTCCTTGGAGAAAAACCTCCCGCCAGGGTAGCTCCAGGTCAGCCTGCGGCTCTGTCATCTCCAGCCTTCTATAAGGGGACCTTCATCATCCCCGACGGGATTCCTGACCTCCCTCAAGACACTTACATCAAGCTGCCAGGCTGGAAGAAGGTGACTGACCCTAAAATAGGCATTTAGCCGTAAGCCGTGTACCGCTTATGTTATTCAGGCGACAAAAAGCCAAAGAAAAAGTTCTGTACATGTACTGTGAAAGCAAAAATGATGAATAGCAACAAAGATATTAGGGTTAATATTCAGAAAGTTGGATTTATTATTGTCTGTTTTTGGTGTATTGGTTTAATTAAAGCAATCTAAAGTCTTCATGTTTGAGGAAAGCAAAAATAATGTTCTGTGATAAATGTTAAGGTTAAAGAATTTAGTCTGATTAAGTCATTCACTCATTTGAGGTCTTTTGCATTATTTTAGGCTTTGTCAATTACACATATTTTGATATTCAAATTGTAAAATGTAACTGATTTCCCATTTTCTAAATTAAGCGGTAAGAACGTGAGTTGTCCCAGCCCTTCTCTGGATGTGTGTACTGTATGTGTCTAATCATGCTTTGAGATATTTAGTGTTTATCTCCTCAGAAGACTTAATTTTCTGCTGATCACCTTTGACTAAAGTACAGACAAATGAATTACATATTATTTGTTCTTTTTTTTTTTAGGGGCAGATCTGGATTAACGGGTTTAATGTAGGCCGTTATTGGCCCGCTCGAGGCCCCCAGGTGACACTTTTTGTTCCTGCCAGCATCCTGAGCACAGCAGCACCCAACAATGTGACCGTTCTGGAGCTGGAAGCAGATCCATGCAGCTCCCAGAGATGCACTGTTGAGTTTACAGCCACCCCGATCCTCAATACAACAGTCTTCTCTGAGCACCAACCGCACCAGAAACTGTTCACTAAAGAGGATTTGCTGTGAGGATACGGGATCTCTCAGTTTGCACCGCAGGACTCAACGCATGAGCCTCAAATCAACTGTTGTTTTGTGAAATGGATTAGCATTTGCCCCCCCCCCCCACCAATCTGTGTTACATGAATGTCAATTTATTTTCTGATTCTGTTTTTATAAAAGTGTTGGCACCATCTTATTCTAACATGTTTCTGGAAGCTCCTCTTCTGATGGGGATTATAAGCAATGGAAGCTGTGGTGTTTCATATTTCAGGGAGCATTTCATTTTTTTTTTTTTTTGTATGAAAACCACATCAGGGAAATACAGGTTCAGATGAGTAATCCTATCATTAAAAACAGCTGTGGGGTGTTCAAAATTTCACTTTGGCCAAGATTGTCAAGTTAAAAGTATTTAAGCCAAAATATAAAAAAATAAATAAAAAAGAAATGATTAAAAAAAATTATATTGGGATTTTATTTTGCCTGCTTGATTAAAAAATGAGTATTCAATATTTGAAACAAATTATTCAGATTTTCTGCAGGAAAGGGATGTGTGTATCATTGTACAAGGTGTGCACAATTATTAGGCAAGTTGTAGTTTGGGGGATCAATTTTATTTCTGAACCACTACAGTGCTCTTGGTCAATCTAAAATGTAAATAAATCTCAAACCTGAATATTTAAGAAAGTAAAAGTGAGATTTTGGCTTTCTTAGGAGAACATCTGTGTGTGCACAATTATTGGGTAACTACAGTATTAGTGTGCAGAATTATTATAAAGTAATTATTTTATTATAAAAAACCTTTTATTTAGCTTTAATCTCACTTGTTTATTTTCATCCATTAAAGTGAGAAGAATAAATGGCTCAAAATTTACAAATGAACATTTCTGACATTTCCAAAAATAAATGATTGTAGCCACCCTTCTTTTCAAAAACAGTTAGCAGCCTTCCATTAATGGAGTTGGTTTCTTGACTGTTCAGAGAGGTGGACTGTTTTCCTTCACCGTACATCTCCCATTTAAGAAGGACCCACACGTTCTCAAAATGATTAGGTCAGGTGAGGAAGGGGCCCATGCCATTATTCTCTCATCTTTAAGGCCTCTACTGGCTAGCCACACAGTGGAGTACTTCGAAGCAGGCGAAGGAGCATTTTCCTGCATAAAAATCATGGTCTTGAAAGATACAGACTTTTTCCTGTACCACAGCTTAAAGAAAGTGTTTTCTAAAAACTGGCAGTAGGGAGTTGAGTTTGAGTTCATCTTCAACCCAAAAAGGTCCAACTAGTCCATCTTTAACCCTTATGTGGTGTTCGGGTCTGTGGGACCCGTTTTCATTTTTTATTGAACGAAAAATGATACAATCAATTAATTTTTCAAACTCAGATTCACTGGCCTTGGCTCATTTTGTGTGAAGAACATATATCAGAAAACGATTTTATTGACTACACGCCGTACACCCCCCCTACACATTTGTATTACATATAAGGTGTCCGGGTCCACTGGACCCGGGGCTAATTGAGATGTGGAAGCTGACGTTCTGTGTACACAACACTCTTTCCTCCTCCTGTCTGGGCACATTTAACTTTCTGTTTTGTGGTAATCTTTAGTTTATCACACTCTTTCTGCTACAAATGGAGTAGATAGAGTATAAATATAGCTTTGCCAGTGTGGTTTCTTATAACAACCGATCAAGGTGGACAAAAGATACTATGCGCAGAGGGCCCTGGAAGTGATTTTGGAAGAGAGAGAAGTTTTTGATGATAATGTTGAAAGATAGTATTCAAAAAAAGAGGTTTCAGAATTTGAGGATCCCATTTCTGAAAATTTTGAGTCTGACAGTGACTCTGAAGCAGGACGAGATTGAGCATCAGCCAGTTCCAAAATGAAGACAAGTCTCCAGACCAGGCCGTCAGCAGCCAGCCACAGGGCCAAGAACAAGAAAGAACAAAAACAAGACAGTCAGCATGGAGCAAGTGAGGAAATATGGAAGTCAAAAATGTTGAAATTGAATGGTCTCGCCCAAGAAAAGAGTCACCCCGCAGGCTACCAATGTGATAGGGATGCAACCAGGACCAACGCAAGTGGCAGTTACTCACACACAGGACATGAAGTCTTCTTTTCAGCTTTTCATACCAGATTCCATCCAGAAAATTATTCTTGTTTTTGGAGAGAGGTGGAAGGAAATGGGCCAAACCCTTTTACATGCCTACTTCAGGGTTCTTATCCTTGCTGGAGTTTCTGGGTCTAAAGTCAAGCCTTACAAGTTTGCATATATGGGTGACACAACCCTGGTGTCCTATGTGCCAAATGAGGAGGATTCCGGAGGAGAATGCTGCCCTATCCTACAGAACCTACAGAACCAGAATCTGCAGAGCCTGAAGTAAGTGTGTGATGCTGTTCCAGTACATGTTTGGCAACAAGAAGAAGCAGTGTGAAGTGTGGAAGAACGACAGAAAAAACAATATAGATGCATCAAGTGCAAAAAGTATATCTGCAACACACACAGTAAAATTCTGCCCCTCGTGTGTTATGCAGGCCATTGGCTAAAGGTCATGGGGTTGATATGTGTTCTTGACTGATAGATTTACTCTGTGTTCATATAGCTTGTGTTGTGCACCTGAATGGGTTAAATTTCTGAGTTCAAAAAACTAAAAGTCACTAGTTTTGGAAAAACCTTGCTTCACGTGTGAATTTGTTTCCATTCATATCATGATTTTATTATGATTAATTTGCTTTATTATGCTTTAAATAACCAAATATTTAGTTTATACAACTTGAAATTGGGTTGAAGTAGCATTTGTTAAGTATTTTTACACAAAAGTGTTTGATTGTGAGGCATTAAAAAGCACAAAATGCAACGGGTCCACCAGACCCACAAACACTGGCTGTGTAACAACAATATGAACACCACACAAGGGTTAATAATACCAGCCCATACCAGTACGCCGCCCCCACCTTTGTTGGCATCTGATGCAAAGTGGAGGTCTGTGTCCGTTACTGATCCAGCCACGGGTCCATGCATCTGCTCCGTCAAGAGTCACTCTCATTTCGTCATTCCATAAAACCTTTGAGAAATCTTTCTTCAGATATTTCTCGGCCAAGTTTTGAGGTTCTAACTGAAGTGTCTTGTTCAGTGGTGGTCAGGTTTCAGCTTTCCCTACCTTGGCCATGTCTCTTAGCACTGAACACATTGTACTTCTGGGCACTCCAGGTAAGCTGCACATCTGGAATATGACAGCACTGGAGGATAATGGGTTCCTGGTAGCTTCACGTGTGATTCTTCTCAAATCTTTGGCAGTTAATTGGCGTCATTTTCTCAACACCTTTCTTGCGACCCTGTTGACTATTTGCAGCAAAATGTTTGATGGCTTGGCGATCACAGCCCAATATCTTGGCAATTTCAAGAGTGCTGCGACCCTCTGAAAGTCTTTTTACATTTTTGGACTTTTCAGAGGCACTTAAATCTCTTTTCTCGCCCATTTTTCCTGAGAAAAAGAAGCTGCCTAATAATTATGCACACCCTGATATAGGGAGTTGATCTCCTTGAAAAAATTTTTTTTCTAATCTCAGCAATAAAAACAAGATTTTTGGTCAGTCTTCCTTTGAAAATGCTTGCCAAAGAAAGCAGTCAAAAATAAGCAATTGACCATGAAGAAACTCAAGTGTGGGAGTACTTATGCAAAAGGCTGTACAGGAGAATCATACATTGTATCAAAACAGCCTACTTGCATGCCCTAACAGACAGGAAAAATTACAAGGAGCAGCCAGAAGACCATATGAGAAAAAGTCATGAAAAACAGGTCCAAATGCTACAGAAATCATTGCATGGACTCAAGCAGTCAGGTAGACTTTGGAAGGCAATGTTGCATACATATGACTGAAAATGATGTTATACATTGATGGTGCTGATCACCGGGTGTGTACAAGAGGAAGACAAAAATATTAGGTTATCTAACTAATTTGGCTTGTGTCATGGTTTTCAGGTGACGAGCCCACATGCAGATACGATCGGGAGGCAAAGCACAGTTTTAAGATGTTTATTTAAAGAAACAGGCAGATCTAGGGACGGGACTACGGGTGAGTCGGCTGGGTCAGAACGTCAAGGCTGGCGAGTCTGTAAGAAAGAAGAAGTCAGAAACTCTGAAAGTTGAACCAGGGGAATTGCTAGAAGTGCGCTGCTTACCATTTAGCCGGGCGGACCTAACCGGGAAGAAGTAGCGTCGGGAATACTCTATGATTCTACTCAGCTGGAGTTAGGCGGCTGGTGGCTGAGGGCGGCTGATGTAACTGGCGAGGGATCCTGAGCGAACCTCGTCGGCAACGGTTGACAGATGGATTGACCAGAGTGAATGCAGAACCAGCAGGAACCGGGAGAGGGGAACTCAGGCCTCGCTGGGTAACATCCAGGAAGTATGAGGGGAGCGCCAGAGCAAAATCTGAGCAGGCGGTTCTGCTGGTCTGTTTCTTCGGAACGAGACGTCAAGACGGGTGAGTGCATCCAAGCACAAAAATCTGAGGCAAACAGAGATCCAAAAATTAGTCAAAAAACGAAGAGCAAAAACTCACAAGCTGGTGTCCGAGCGTAGGGACAGAGGCCACGTCGTACCACGACTGGTTAAGGCTCTGGCGTCTTCCATCTGTCAGCGCTCTGCTTAAGAAGCCAGAGGAAGCCGCCTGCAACGAGCTGCAGGTGTGGGCCACGCCTCCTCAGCCAACCAGACACACCTGTGGAATAGAGTTAGAGTAGAGCAGCACAGAGAATCCTGACACTACCCCCCCCCTCAACGGCCGCCTCCTGGCGGCCCAGACGAAGAGGTGCTGGGCTGAGTAGCCCAAAAATCTGAAATCAAGTCCTTATTCAAGATAGTAGCTGCGGAAACCCACGAGCGCTCCTCAGAGCTACAACCCTCCCAGTCGACGAGGTATTGGTGACCCCTACCTCGCCGACGGGCATCCACAACCCTGAGAACCCGAGGGTTCTGACTGTCCTGGGAGGGTGGAGGGGGTCCGGAAGGAGGGCACAAGTTGCTGTCCAAAACGGGCTTGATCTGGGACACATGAAAAGTAGGGTGTACTCGGGAGTGAGGGGGCAAACGTAAACGGACAGTGCTTGGGTTAATCACTGTCTCTATCTCATAGGGACCAGTGAACCGGGGAGCAAGCTTTTTAGCGGATGGATTGGACAAAACGTCTCTGGAAGATAACCAAACCTTCTGACCGGGGCGATACTGAGGAGCTGGTCGGCGGTGCTGGTCGGCAAACCTCTTGCTCCGCTCTGCGGTGCGAGTGAGGGCAGTGATGGTTGATCTCCAGATGTCCTGGCAGCGAGCAATGTAGTCGTTTACGGATGTGAAGGGAATCCTGAGTTCCTCTGTGGGTAGAAGTGGAGGCTGATATCCCAAAGCAACCTCAAAAGGTGAACGTCCAGTAGCTGAGGTGATGTGTGAATTAAGGGCATACTCCACCCAGGGCAAAAACTTGTTCCAGTCGGAGGGTGAAGATGACGTAAGGCAGCGGAGAGTAGTCTCTAGTTGCTGGTTCATGCGTTCAGTTTGGCCATTAGTCTGAGGATGATATCCAGAGGTGAGTGTATAACGGGCACCCAGAGCAGAGCAAAAGTGCCGCCAGACCTGGGAGATAAACTGAGGACCCCGGTCAGAGAGGATATCAACAGGGATGCCGTGAAGTCTGAACACATGTCTGATAAGAAGCTGAGCTGTCTGGAGTGCGTTGGGTAATTTGCGGATGGGAATAAGATGACAGGACTTAGAAAACCGATCAACTACCGTCAAGATAGTTGACATACCTTGGGACAAGGGGAGACCGGTAACGAAATCAATCGCTATGTGGGACCATGGACGTCTGGGGATGGGAAGAGGATTTAACAAACCGGAAGGTGGCTGCGTAGAAGACTTATTCTGGGCGCAAACGGGGCAGGCGAGAACATATTCTCGAACATCCTTAGTCCATGAAGGCCACCAGAACCGCCGGGAGACCTGAGACTGGGTTCTAAAAATGCCCGGATGGGCGGAAAACTTCGTGTCATGACTCCAACGTAGAACCTCAGGACGAACAGACTGGGGAACGTACTTAAGCCCAGGTGGCCCTGTACCTGGGTCCGGGTCTAAGAGTTGGGCCTGTCTGATTCTGTCCTCCAGATCCCAATGCAGCGCTCCAACCGTACAGGTGGGAGGAAGAATCGGTTCCGGCTCCCTCTCTTGTTCAGAAGATGTAAACAGACGGGACAGTGCATCAGGCTTGACATTTCTGGAGCCGGGTCTGTAGGTGATGGTGAGGTTGAATCGAGAGAAAAACAAAGACCAACGGGCCTGTCTAGAGTTGAGTCGACGGGCTGACTGCAGATAGGAGAGGTTCTTGTGATCTGTCCATATTATGATGGGCTGCTCGGATCCCTCTAACCAGTGCCGCCACTCCTCCAACGCTAGTTTAATAGCTAGTAGCTCACGATCACCTACATCATAGTTCTGCTCTGCTGGTGATAAACGACGGGAGAAGAACGCACAAGGGTGCAACTTACAGTCTACCTCCGACTGTTGGGACAAAACCGCTCCCACCCCGGTATTAGAGGCATCGATCTCTAAGATAAACTGTTTGGCTGGGTCGGGGTGAACTAGTATGGGAGCCTGGGAAAAACGGGCCTTAAGTTTACTGAAAGCCTCCTCGGCCTCTGGACTCCAGACATAAGGTACTTTGGGGGAAGTGAGAGCATGTAAAGGAGATGCTACCTGACTATAGTTCCTGATAAAGCGCCGATAGAAGTTAGCGAAACCAAGAAAGCGTTGGAGCTGTTTGCGCGACTCAGGAACAGGCCATTCCACCACTGCCCTTATCTTTTCCGGATCAGACTTCACCTGTCCGCCCTCTAAAATCAGACCAAGAAAGGAAACAGAAGACTGGTGAAAATCACACTTCTCGGCCTTAACAAATAAGCGATTCTCTAATAATCGCTGGAGAACAAGACGGACGTGTTGTTTATGTTGTTCTAGGTCACGAGAGTAAATCAGGATATCGTCAAGATAGACGAAAACAAAAACATTCAGAAAATCCCGAAGGACATCGTTCACTAATGCTTGAAAAACTGCCGGGGCATTGCACAAACCAAAAGGCATGACTAAGTATTCAAAGTGACCTAGCGGGGTCTTAAAGGCCGTCTTCCACTCATCCCCCTGTCTCACCCGAACCAAATGATAAGCGTTGCGCAGATCAAGTTTAGTGACGATCTTAGCATTCTGGACTGGTTCGAGGGCTGAGGATAATAGAGGGAGCGGGTACTTGTTCTTAACGGTTATTTGGTTAAGCCCTCGATAATCGATACAGGGTCGAAGGGTTCCATCCTTCTTACCAACGAAAAAAAAAACCGGCGCCCAATGGGGAGGATGAAGGACGGATTAACCCCGTAGCTAGAGATTCCCCTATATACTTCTCGAGCGCTTGACGTTCTGACCTGGAGATGTTGTAGAGCCGACTCACCGGTAGTGGAGCCCCAGGCAAAAGGTCAATAGCGCAATCGTAAGGGCGATGTGGGGGAAGTGAACAAGCCTGAGTCTTACTGAATACTCTCTGAAGATCGTGGTATTCCTCCGGAACTAGCGATAGGTCAATAACGTCCCCAGATTCTGTCTCAGGGGAAGGGGTAACAGATACAGGGCGAGCGGACTGTAAGCAACGAGAATGACAAGCTGGAGACCAAGATTCTAATCGGGACTCGGCCCAGTTAAACTGCGGGCTGTGGACACTTAACCAGGCTAAACCCAAAACAACGGGTGAACGCTTTACAGGGAACACGAAAAACGAAAGTTGTTCCCGGTGGTTACCCGAAACTATCACTACTAGAGGTCGAGTGCGATGGGTGATTAAGGTTAAACTCTGCCCATCCAAGGACGACACCCGGAGAGGCTCGGGTAAAGGTTCGACCGGCACACGAAGCTGATCCACTACGGTTTGGTCAATTAGGTTGAAGTCCGAACCGGAATCAACTAGAGCCGAGACATCGAAAGTATCCTGATCAAACATTAACGTCACTGGTAAATGTAAGCGAGAAAGAGATGGCGCCTTAGTAACTACTCGGGGGCTAGAACTATTAACGTCCACCGTTCTCCCCGTTACGAACGGTGGACTGGATCTTTTGGCCGAACCGGACAATCCTTAAGGAAATGACCTTCCCCTCCACAGTATAGACATAAGTTGCCCGCGAAGCGCTGTTGACGCTCCTTATTGGTTAAACCAACCTGGCCCAACTGCATGGGTTCGGGAGGTGATGGAGCGGACCGCGGTTCCCTATGGGTGAGCGTGGAAGAGGTGGATGATCGCATGACTTGATTCGGTCTAACTCGGCTCCGACTACGTAGCCGGGTATCCAACCGGATGGCTAGCGCCACAAAATCCTCAAAATCCCCGGGTTCCTCCACCCGGGCTAATTCATCCTTAAGGGACTCATCAAGAGCCTGAAAAAATACTGCCTTTAACGGTCTTGGTTGCCAATCCGCCGCTGCGGCAACCGTACGAAACTCCACTGAGAAGTCAGATACGCGTCGACCGCGCTGTCTTAACGAAAGGAGATGACGAGACTGGTGAGCCGAATCTAACTCGGGCGAAAAAATAGTCTTAAACTCGGTAACGAATTCCTGAAAAGTAACCCCGAATGACTGACAATCAGGGAATCGAGCCTCAGCCCAACTAAGTGCCTTACCTGTTAGGAGTCGTAATACATAAGATATCTTAACCTCATCTGAGGCGAAAGTCTGGGGGGATCGGTTAAACACCAGTTTACACTGAAAAAGGAAACCTCCGCAACTCCCATGGTCACCAGAGAATTTCTCCGGACTAGGTGACGCGCCCTCAAGTGGCGGAGCCCAAAGCTGATTATCAGTGCTCGGAGCGACGGGAGGCGGGGTGCTAATGTTTTGAGTGACAGGCGACGTCATCGCGGAAGTAACTGTGTCCATGAGCTGGCTACACTGAGCGGCTAATCTATGAAGCTGCTCCTGTGTTGAATTTACGGCTAAACCTAGCGACTGCATCTGCTCTTGCTGTGCGGCTAACTGCCGCCCGAACGTATCCGCTGGACTTTGGTGGCCAGAGCCTTCTTCTGTCACGGTTTTCAGGTGACGAGCCCACATGCAGATACGATCGGGAGGCAAAGCACAGTTTTAAGATGTTTATTTAAAGAAACAGGCAGATCTAGGGAGGGGACTACGGGTGAGTCGGCTGGGTCAGAACGTCAAGGCTGGCGAGTCTGTAAGAAAGAAGAAGTCAGAAACTCTGAAAGTTGAACCAGGGGAATTGCTAGAAGTGCGCTGCTTACCATTTAGCCGGGCGGACCTAACCGGGAAGAAGTAGCGTCGGGAATACTCTATGATTCTACTCAGCTGGAGTTAGGCGGCTGGTGGCTGAGGGCGGCTGATGTAACTGGCGAGGGATCCTGAGCGAACCTCGTCGGCAACGGTTGACAGATGGATTGACCAGAGTGAATGCAGAACCAGCAGGAACCGGGAGAGGGGAACTCAGGCCTCGCTGGGTAACATCCAGGAAGTATGAGGGGAGCGCCAGAGCAAAATCTGAGCAGGCGGTTCTGCTGGTCTGTTTCTTCGGAACGAGACGTCAAGACGGGTGAGTGCATCCAAGCACAAAAATCTGAGGCAAACAGAGATCCAAAAATTAGTCAAAAAACGAAGAGCAAAAACTCACAAGCTGGTGTCCGAGCGTAGGGACAGAGGCCACGTCGTACCACGACTGGTTAAGGCTCTGGCGTCTTCCATCTGTCAGCGCTCTGCTTAAGAAGCCAGAGGAAGCCGCCTGCAACGAGCTGCAGGTGTGGGCCACGCCTCCTCAGCCAACCAGACACACCTGTGGAATAGAGTTAGAGTAGAGCAGCACAGAGAATCCTGACAGCTTGATGACCTGATAATAGCAGCTAACCGCAAAAAAAGTACAAAGCAAGGAAAAAGGCAATCGCCAAAAGGTCCAAAATGAAAGACCCAGAAAAGCTGAAACATTTCTTGGTAACAGATTTTTAACAGCTGGAGAAGTGAAAACATCAAAAGTCCAGCATAACGTTGTATACAATTGTGAAGTAGGAATATTCTACATGATGTAAAACATTTATCACAAATAAATGAAAATTGCTGAGTACAAAGGTATTCAGCCTCCTTTTCTCTGACTGCAACCAATTGCCTCCAGAAGTTACCTGATGATTTCTAATGACTGAATAGAGTCCACCTGTGTGTAATCTAATCTCAGTAAAAATACTGCTGCTCTGTGACGGCCTCATATGTTGGTTGAGAAAATATTTGAAAGCAAACAGCATCATGAAGTCCAAGAAACACACTGGACAGGTCAGGGATGAAGTTGTGGAAAGTTTTAAAGCAGGCTTAGGCTATAAAAATATTTCTTAAGCTTTGAACAATTCACAGAGCACAATGTTCAAGCCATCTTCCGGAAATGGAAAGAGTATGGCAAAACTTTAAATCTACCAAGACAAGGCCGTTCTCCTGAACTTACAGATCGAACAAGAAAAGCTCTGATCAGAGATGCAGCCAAGAGGCCAATGGAGACTCTGGACAAACTGCAGAGATCCACAGCTCAGGTGGGGGAATCTGTCCACAGGACAACTATTAGTTGTACACTGCACAAATGTGGTCTTTATGGAAGAGAGGCAAGAAGAAAGTCATTGTTGTTATGTTTGTAACTAAGTAAGTAGAACTGCAGGCTTGGACAAAAAGGCAGAGAGAGAGAGCTAAGCTATCAAGGTAGCAAGCGCTAATCTCTCCCAATAAGCAGCATTGCAGCCACGCCAACAGCATTTCAAGTGTTACTGCTGCCCAAGTTTGATCTCTTAACACCAGAGGAGTGGTCTAAATGTATCAGACACTTTGGGCAGTTCAGGATATCATCTGGACTTGGGTTGCAGCCATAAGAAAACCAGGTTAACCCTCTGATATATACAATGGGCGACAAAGGATAGGAAATGATTCCTTCACTGAAACTATGCGACGATGAGGTGAGTACCACACCCCCAAATACTAACTGGATGTGCACGTTGTTGTCAGAAGGAACACTGAATAGTTCCCAAAACTATTCAGTGACTTAGATCAGATGGAGGGGGAATACAAAATCTTAGATGCTAAACCATTTGCTCTGCCAGCCCCAAAACGTGTCACTTTTCCCTGTTACCCAGAGTAAAAAAGGACTAGCTCAAACAGAAGAGGGGTAATCTCTAGAGTAGAACAGCCTACTGACTGGTGTGCACGTATGGTCCCAGTACCCAAACCAAACAGAGAAGAAGTTTGTGTGAGTGTCGATTTAACAAAATTGAGCAAATCTGTTAAAAAATAATTACACATATTGTCATGAGTGGAGCACACCCTAGGATAGGTAGAGGGTGCAAACTCGATGCAAACTCAGGATTTTGGCACATACCTCTGTCTAGGGAGTCGGTGCTTCTCACAACCTATATCCTGGAATATATTTTGGAATATATTGCTTTAACACACTTTATCTTAGAAACTCTTCAACCCCTGTGGATGGAACTCTAAACAACAACTGACTTCCCAGAGTTATTGAATAAGGAGACTGTGGAGTGATGAAGTTCCAGCACTTTTATTGACAAACAGTATTTATTGAAAAACAAGATAACTCATTACAGGAATATGCAAATACAACACCAAGGACTCATAACAGTTACAAATCATGTGTGCTGGAACTTTCAATAAAGATCAGCTTGAATGCTTCATGGAGTTTTAACACACAAGATCAAAGGTTTAGCATTCACCTACAATTTAGGGTTCAACTAATTAAGTAAGGCCTGTTTTAGGTCCCTATGCACAGATTATTTTTGTATATTAGACTACTTAAGCTAAGCCTGTATACTAATTAAGGTCGAATCCGTCTACCCTCTCCCCACCCTGAAAACCCTCCTACTTGATCCTCCACTCACCACTTCGATGGATAACCATCCACCATCCTCAAACTTACCAAACCAGGAGCAAAAGCAGGAGAGGTTCAGTGTGGGCGGGGAAACAACCAGAAAACGCTACCCACAAGAGTAGTAAAAACCGGTGAGACCCCCAGGGAGATCTGCTCTCGGCCAATCTGAGCCAGAAAACCCCGTGTTGAATCTAGGAGTTACCATTACCAGCTAGTATTAAAGGATCTTTAGAGCCAATCAGATCCCAGGTCTGTCCTTCTGTAATAAACAAAAATTGCATAAATCAGTGATCTTTGGTATGAGAAAACTCCATTTCTTTCATCAAGCAGTGAGAACAAAAAAGAATCATGTCAGGAAAAACATTTGAAACTTCAAATATCAAAACATTGCTTAAGCAAAACTAAACTAATACAACTAAACATTTTAATTCATGCATAAATCTAAATTGATAATAAAAAAGAAAATGTAACGGGAAAAAAAAAACAATCTGACAATACTACTGTAAAATGGCAAATCAAACAAATGAATATCATCAAACAAATCAATAAAATCAAACCTACAGGAACATTTTCAAAAGCATTACAAGGAACAGTCACGAAGAAGGAAAAAGGAAATCCATGTCAACAGGTTGTATCATTAACCTCACAATCATCATCGTCACTCAGATCAGATCAGATCAATTTCAACATCTTTGGGCATGTTTCCCGGGGAAAACACCAGTCTCTGTATCCGTTTGACCCGTAAAGAAGCTACCAGATACTGCGGAGGTCTCAAACTCTGTTGTCTCTCTCTCTGGAGACAAGCAACTCAAATCACTGCCCGGAATGTTATTGTGATTCCGTCGGAGCAGTGCTCTTCACCCACCTCTTCCTGCAAAAAAACAACTTGTGGTGGGCCGCTGTCCTCACAGCCAGCTCGGTGGCTCAGGTGGATGGCGGCGATCCTGGCGTGTGATCTTTCTTGTCCTGCGATTTGTCGGCCTCTGGCGGTGGCGGCACCTTCCTGCAGTGTGACGCGTGGGTCCAAGGAAGCCGTTGTTCGACCTTCTCTGCCGCGTAAGTCGAGAGGAGCACCTAGAACAGACCCAGCCAGCGTTTGTATCTCCAATGTAGCTAATAAACTGTTGCTAATAAACTGTAGCTGTGAAACACAGATCAATCTCTTACCCTGGTTTTCATAGAAGACTAGGAAAGCGTTTCTTAGTCTACGGCAGCAGACAACTTCTCCTGTTGTTTGGCTGACATGTTCATCATCATCCGTTAGCCAAGAGTTTGCTGAATCCCCCATATTCAGCCCTCTTTGGATACTCTCACAGATGTGATGACCTGAGAGCAAAGGGCAAACATTTGCTCACCAGAGAATAATGACCTGTCGTCTACAAAACATCATAGCGTTTAAATACGGTTGAAGGACACGAGCAGCTGACTGATTTCTTATTTCTGAGACACATTCTTCATTTTATATCTAACATTTTTAATTTCTTACATTTTTGGCAGGATGGAGAATGAGCTCTGCAGGGATGACTACTGCGCTCCACAGTGGCACGTGTAATCTATCTGGTCCCCCTGCATGAGACAATTATTATTTTACTTTAAATCTCTCAGAACTGGGTTCTCTTTTCAAATATATTTGCCCTTACCTTGAAATACTCCTGCAGACACTGGCCCACCGTTCCCCCTGGTACCAGCTCCAGAGTGAGGTTAACAAAGTCCTCCATTCTATAGGACTGCTCACCACATCTGAAATGGACAGTTCAATTGAAAAATAACCACAGTGCTCCTGGAGACGCAACAAGTCAGCAGTGTAAATAGAATACATTCATACCCCCTGCAGGTCCTGATGTTCAGCATCTGAACTGAAATGTGTTCCTGGACTGGGCACGTGTAGGTCAAGCCAGAGTTTACAGCTGTCAGCTCAACCTCTGATGACACAGACCTCATTATGTCCAGAACACAGATGAGGAACTCATGGGCATCCTGCTTAGAAACCCAAAGAAATGGTTCAGAAGATAGGAGTTAAACAAAATCTGTCAAAGACTGACACTGTGCCGTCTCGTATAAATAAGTATGGCACTAACCTTCTGCTCGTCATCGTCAAAATCTGAATTATATTCAGCGACGGTCCATTTAAAAAGAGGATAGAAGCGACTTATTCTCCTCTCTGATGTTGGAGTAGCGACTGACTTCAATATCTAGAAACCATCTGGTGAGAACAGAAGTGAAGAACATAATCTTTTTTTAGGTTAAAATAAATGAAAGCCCCCTTTGTCATAGTAGTTGATTACCAAGGTTTACATCCAACTTAGATCTTGGCAAGACAAAGAAAATTGTTTTGTTTTTTTTCAACTGTGATTTTGTAAAGGTAAAAATCTGAAAGGTATGACAAGTATTTGTATAGATCTTTATAACTCAGTACCTTATTGAATAATTTAATTTAATCAGAGCTGCAGGTCTGCTTGCTTGGCATCTCTCATGACTGATATATTTGTCCACTCTTATTTGCAGAGGAGCTTAAGCTCAGTCAGTTGTTTAGCTCCATCTATATTCCTATCAGTACAAAGCAACTTCATTGTCCATCCCAAAGGCATGATGCTGCTACCACCATGTTTGTCTCTGAGGAGGACACATTTAGAGTGATGCAGAGTTTTAGTTTTTCACCACAGATAATATGTTGCTGGCCAAAAAGTTTCATTTTCTTCTTATCTGACAGAGCACGTTTTTCTCATGGGTGTGGTCTCATTTGCATGGATTGTGTTAAACTTTCAACAAGGCCCCCTAAGGCTCTCTGTCTACAATTGCTTTCTTGTTGCCACTCTTCCATAAAGGCCAGATTTATAGAGTATATGTAGTTGTCCAGGAGACAGACACTCCACGTTATCTGTGGATCTCTGCATCTACTCCTTAGTCACAAAGCCTCTTAATGCTTTCCTTCACCATTCATACTCTTTCTGTGTTTGGATCATAGATTGAACTGTTCCATGAGCTATTCAACGTTGCAGTGGATAATATTCAGGGGCATCAGAGTAAAGTGGAGTCTTTTCCATTTCACAGTCATGCATTACTCTTGTTGGTTTATCACATAAAGCCCCAATAAATGCTCAGAAGACGGTAATTGTATCGTGGCAAAATATGAAAACATTGAAGGGGTATGATTATTGTTGCAATGCAGAGTATGAATGCAAATCTACACAGTTCTGAGTGTTCTTTACACTGATGATGTTTTATTGTCTGGAGTGCTGTACCTGAAGAGCTGGGATCTTGGGTGAGAGCAGCTCAGGGTCAGTAAGGACGCTTTGGAGGATGGAGTTGATGTAGCATGTCATCCCCAGGTTGGGTAACCTTAAAACACACAAGACAAAGAACCAGAGTCAGAACATGTGGCCGTTCTGCTGACTTTCTTTCAACACATTAACTGAGGCATCTGCTGTGGATCCAGAGAAAGGCTCCATATGTGTCCCTTCTTCTTTTTTAAGTAGACAGACGTATGGAAAATACTGTAAAAATGTTCAGTAGAGTAAAAACTGAACACATCACAGTTGTTTCTGTTATTCATGTAATACTGAGTTCACACAATCAACAACATTCAGCTTGGTTAAACATACCTTATCATAAATCAGTTGCAACAGGAAAAGCCAAAACGCTATTTTCCTCCTTTTATCAGTGTCAGGTTGTCTAGAAGCTGGAGAAGATAGCATGGAGGAATCCTCCTTGTGTCCAGGTTCAGGATTTGGTGCTTCCCTGGTTCTCTTTAGAGTTGATGACTCCAGTTCAACAGTGCAATTGATACTAGTGAAGAAGACATGAAAAAAGTATTAGTTGAATTTGAGGATGAGTGGGGATAAATGTGAACATCAAATAACCAATGATTTCTGAGGCAAACCAATCTCACATTGACATTGTATTTTTCTAAGAAATATCTGAAACTGGACTTTGGATCTAAAAAATAATAATAATGTAAAACTCATACACTTCTTCTGTGGTGGAGAATGGTTGGACTGACACTTCGACTGTCACACTTGGAGCTGCAGCTCATTGTGAGCAGATACAGGACTGTCAGGAACAGGCGAAGCCCTGAACTGGACACTAGCCTCCCCACCCTGAGACTTTTCATTTGTGCTGCAGCTATAAAGATGGAGAAAAAAATGAAATGTGATTCTTTAATGGAATACAACTCTATAACACCAGTTTAACTATAAATGATAGAATAAAAAATTGGAGTTGGTGAAGTTTTATCTTACCTCCTTTCTGTATCTGAGGATGACAGGATTACAACCAGGGTGTTGTTCTGCTTCTAAATGCACTCTGATGAACTCAGACCGTGCCTCCTGTGGCCCTTTTCTGAACTTTCCCAAATTTAGTCACATTACATCCAACAACATAAAATAATATTTTATTTGAATCTTATGTGAAAGTCCAACATAACATATACAATTGTGAAGTAGAAGGAATATCCTACATGATGTAAAACATTTGTTACAAATAAATGAAAATTGCTGTGTGCAAAGGTGGGAGCTTCCCACGCCTGCTAGCCAGAGTTTCCTACGCCTGCTAGTCAGAGTTTCCTACGCCTGCTAGCCAGAGCTTCCCACGCCCGCTGGCCAGAGTTTCCTACGCCTGCTAGCCAGAGCTTCCCACGCCTGCTAGCCAGAGTTTCCTACACCTGCTAGCCAGAGTTTCCACGCCTGCTAGCCAGAGCTTCCCACGCCCGCTAGCCAGAGTTTCCACGCCTGCTAGCCAGAGCTTCCCACGCCCGCTGGCCAGAGTTTCCACGCCTGCTAGCCAGAGTTTCCACGCCCGCTAGCCAGAGCTTCCCACGCCCGCTAGCCAGAGTTTCCCACGCCTGCTAGCCAGAGCTTCCTACGTCTGCTAGCCAGAGTTTCCACACCAGCTAGCCAGAGCTTCCCACGCCCGCTAGCCAGAGTTTCCCACGCCCGCTAGCCAGAGCTTCCCACGCCTGCTGGCCAGAGTTTCCACGCCTGCTAGCTAGAGCTTCCTACGTCTGCTAGCCAGAGTTTTCACACCTGCTAGCCAGAGCTTCCCACGCCTGCTGGCCAGAGTTTCCACACCTGCTAGCGAGCGCTTCCCACGCCTGCTAGCCAGAGCTTCCTACGTCTGCTAGCCAGAGTTTCCACACCTGCTAGCCAGAGCTTCCCACGCCCGCTAGCCAGAGTTTCCACGCCCGCTAGCCAGAGCTTCCCACGCCCGCTAGCCAGAGTTTCCACGCCTGCTAGCCAGAGCTTCCTACGTCTGCTAGCCAGAGTTTCCATGCCTTCTAGCCAGAGCTTCCCACGCCTGCTGGCCAGAGTTTCCACGCCTGCTAGCCAGAGCTTCCCACGCCCGCTACCCAGAGTTTCCACGCCCGCTAGCCAGAGCTTCCCACGCCCGCTAGCCAGAGTTTCCACGCCCGCTAGCCAGAGCTTCCCACGCCCGCTAGCCCGAGCTTCCCACGCCTGCTAGCCAGAGTTTCCATGCCTGCTGGCCAGAGTTTCCACGCCTGCTAGCCAGAGCTTCCCACGCCCGCTAGCCAGAGTTTCCACGCCCGCTAGCCAGAGCTTCCCACGCCCGCTAGCCAGAGTTTCCTACGCCTGCTAGCCAGAGCTTCCTACGTCTGCTAACCAGAGTTTCCACACCTGCTAGCCAGAGCTTCCCACGCCCGCTAGCCAGAGTTTCCATGCCTGCTAGCCAGAGTTTCCACGCCTGCTAGCCAGAGTTTCCACGTCTGCTAGCCAGAGTTTCCCTCGCCTGCTAGTCACAGCTTCCTACGTCTGTCAGTCAGAGCTTCTCACGTCTGCTAGTCAGAGCATTCCTCGTCCGCTAGTCAGAGCTTCCTGTGTCTGCTAATCAGAGCTTCCATGCCTGCTAGCCAGAGCTTCCCACGCCCGCTAGCCAGAGCTTCCCACGCCCGCTAGCCAGAGCTTCCCACGCCCGCTAGCCAGAGTTTCCCACGCCCGCTAGCCAGAGTTTCCCACGCCTGCTAGCCAGAGCTTCCTACGTCTGCTAGCCAGAGTTTCCACACCTGCTAGCCAGAGCTTCCCACGCCCGCTAGCCAGAGTTTCCATGCCTGCTAGCCAGAGTTTCCACGCCTGCTAGCCAGAGTTTCCACGCCTGCTAGCCAGAGTTTCCACGTCTGCTAGCCAGAGTTTCCACGTCTGCTAGCCAGAGTTTCCACGTCTGCTAGCCAGAGTTTCCACGTCTGCTAGCCAGAGTTTCCCTCGCCTGCTAGTCACAGATTCCTACGTCTGTCAGTCAGAGCTTCTCACGTCTGCTAGTCAGAGCCTTCCTCGTCCGCTAGTCAGAGCTTCCTGTGTCTGCTAATCAGAGCTCCCATGTCTGCTAGCCAGAGTTTCCACGCCTGCTAGCCAGAGTTTCCACGCCTGCTAGCCAGAGTTTCCACGTCTGCTAGCCAGAGTTTCCCTCGCCTGCTAGTCACAGCTTCCTACGTCTGTCAGTCAGAGCTTCTCACGTCTGCTAGTCAGAGCCTTCCTCGTCCGCTAGTCAGAGCTTCCTATGTCTGCTAATCAGAGCTTCCATGCCTGCTAGCCAGAGCTTCCCACGCCTGCTAGCCAGAGCTTCCCACGCCTGCTAGCCAGAGCTTCCCACGCCCGCTAGTCAGAGCTTCCCTCGTCCGCTAGTCAGAGCTCCCATGTCTGCTAGCCAGAGCTTCCTACGTCTGCCTGACAGAGTTCCCTTCGTCGACGCCTGCTACTCCAGCTCTCCAAGTAATCTTTCTGCTGTGCTGCTGGATCTGCTGCTACTCTAGCGCTCCAAGTTATCTCTCACATTTCTCACATTTCTTTAAAATTTGTTATAATGCTGTTTACAAATGTTATTAGGAAGGTAATTTGCACTACATAGACCTGGTGCTGCTACATGAAGGGCACAAACAATTAAGTGTTTATTTTTTATTGTAATATTTTACACGTTCTACATAGTTTGCTAGCCATTGTTAAAGTTTTGTGTTTTTCTGAAAGGAGCTTTGCACAAGTTAGTGTGATGGTACAGTTTTGGTCTGCCTGTCTCCTCATAAACTTTCCAGCACTTTCCACCTCTCATGCAGACCAGCTCTCACTCCACCTCCTCACTATTTCCACCTGCCGTTCCTAATTAAGCCTGGATTCAGTGCACCTGCCAACAGCTCTACTTAAACCTCCCTCAGTCTGCTCTTCTCCGCTGGATCGTCATCATTCTTCATCCAAACCTCGTCCTGCCTTGTGTTTCTCACGCCTGCTAGTCAGAGCTTCCCACGCCTGCTAGTCAGAGCTTCCCACCCCTGCTAGTCAGAGCTTCCCACGCCTGCTAGTCAGAGCTTCCCACCCCTGCTAGTCAGAGCTTCCCATGTCTGCTAGCCAGAGTTCTGGCTAGCAGGCATGAGAAACACGAGGCAGGACGAGGTTTGTATGAAGAATGATGACGATCCAGCGGAGAAGAGCAGACTGAGGGAGGTTCAAGTAGAGCTGTTGGCAGGTGCACTGAATCCAGGCTTAATTAGGAACGGCAGGTGGAACTAGTGAGGATAACTTGCGCAAAGCTCCTTTCAGAAAAACACAAAACCTTAACAATGGCTAGCAAACAATGTAGAACATTTAAAATATTACAATAAAAAATAAACACTTAATTGTTTGTGCACTTCATGTAGCAGCACCAGGTCTATGTAGTGCAAATTACCTTCCTAATAACATTTGTAAACAGCAATATAACAAATTTTAAAGAAATGTGAGCAATCTGAATCTTGATGTTTTTTTACGCCAGGTCATCAATGCAAATTACCTTCCGGAGAACATCTTCTGTTTGATTTATATATTAAACTTATTTTTTCTACTTAAAAAATGTTCATGTTTTATTATCCAATTCGTTCTGCTCTAACTGGCCTGAAGGAAACTGTCAAAGATGGACACACAGAGGAAGACGCTCACATACACACAGAGAAAGAGCGCTCGTAGCCAATCTACACCACTCTGTCACATCTTTCCTGCTCTGACACGTCTTACTTCAAATAGCGTTGCGACTCTTAAACTAAACTTAATGACAGCGATAAAAGAACTTCTTGTTGTGGGGAGGAGGAGGAAGAAAAAGGCCACCGCTGAACATTATTTTTTACAAAGTTAAATGCTATAAGTGTTGTGATTGTTTTCATGCGTGTACACGACAAGTCTTCAAGGCAACGAGTACTAACACAGCGGTGGCCAGCTGGAAACAAACATGTTTTTTTAGACAGTGGGATGGAGTTTTATACCAACTTTAAACAGCTCAACCACTATTTAAAAGCCAACATTGACACACGAATGTCCGTGAGTGGAAATGGAAGTAAAAACCCTGCTCCATTCTCAGTGAAACAGCTGTTCCCTCCCGCTCACAGTGACCGAGGCAGACATTCAAAGGGCAAATACTAAATCAGACGGTTAAAAATACAATATTTGTGTTTTGTCTTGTATCGGGATGGGACGATACACTGCATGCATTGGCCATTGGCGCATTCAGCTACCATGCTTTGACGTCCCGTGACGCGCATACGTTTTACGCTGCCTCCCTGGCAGAGAGCGCCTGGTAATGTTGACAATTTAGCGGTATTTGCCCTTTGAATGTCTGCCTCTGTCACTGTGAGCGGGTGGGAACAGCTGTTTTACTGAGAACGGAGCAGGGTTTTTACTTTAACTCAATGAAACTCGCAGGTCAATGCTGGTTTGTAAATGGTGGTTGAGCTGCTAAAGTCAGTATAAAACTCCATCCAACTGTCTAAAAAACAACATGTCCGATCTCCAGCTGGCTACCTGCCACCGCTGTGTTAGTGCTCGTTGCCATGAAGTCGTGTATGAGCATGAAAATAATCACAACACTTGAAGCATTTAACTTTGCAGAAAATAATGTTTAGCAGTGGTCAGTCTATTTCCTCTTCCTCCCCACAACAAGAAAATCTTTTGTCGCTGTTATTAAGTTTAGTTTAAGAGTCACAACGCTAGTTGAAGTAAGACGGTGTCTTTGACAGTTTCCTTCAGGTCTGTTGAAGCAGAATGGATTGGATAATAAAATGTAGTCATTTTTTTAAGTAGAGCAAATACGTTTAATATATAAATCAAACAGAACATTTCTCGGGAACGTAATTTGCACTAGATAGGCCTTGTGCTGCTACATGAAGTACACAAACAATTAAGTATTTATTTTTTGTTGTTATATTTTTAATGTTCTATATTGTTTGCTAGCCATTGTTAATGTTTTGTGTTTTTTTTAAAAGGAGCTTTGCAAAAGTTAGAAGCTTTTTATTTCACCCTTTTTCATACATGTCTGACATGTAATTGAGTTTTCCTCCATTTACTGCAGTTGCCTCTACAGCAGAGGTGTCCAAACTTTTCGCTACATGGGCCAAAATTGTCAAGTCAAAGGAACTAAAAATGAATACAATTGTGTTTTAAAACCAAAACAATAACGTTAATGTTTTACCTGCTCTACAAAATATGACTATTTTAAATGTCAGATTTTTTGTAGGAAATTAATGTGTAAATTATTGCAGATCCAAAATGTAAAAAAGGGTTTTGCTCAATTGTTGTTTATAGATTATTTTGAATAAATGAATTTGACTCTTTAACAATAAAAAATTTAACTCTTTTTGGTCTAGCAATATAAGAACAGTATTTGGGTCAGTTCTTTCCAATTTTAATTTCTAGCCAATTTTAATAATCAAATTTATGGCAGATTTTAATTCACCAAAGTCTGCATTTGAGTAATTAAATATCATTGGGTAAATGTTACTATGAAATTAAAGAGAATTTCAAAAGTGTGTTTATTATAAGATGGATACTTTGTGTTGTACTCAACATTTTCAGTTGTATTATTTTAATTTTTACGTATCGGTTATCGATTTGCCTGATGTCAAAATAATCGGTATCGGCCTTAAAAACCTGCATCGGTCGACCTCTTACTTAAACCGAATCAAGAATCTGTGGATCTGATAAGGTGTGAAAACTGCTATTCACAAACGCTCTCAATCTAATCTGACTGTGCTTGAACTATTTTGCAAAGAAGAATGGCCATAAATTTCAGTCACAACATGTGGAAAACTGGTACAGACTTGAAGTAATTACAGCAAAACGCGGTTCCAAGAAATATTTACTGGGTGCTGAATACTTTTGCACATTGCTCTTTTCAGTTTTTTATTTGTTTAAAAAAAGAGACCATGTATTAGTTTCTTGCTACTTCACAGTTGTATAGCAGTTTATCTTTCACATAAGATTCCAATAAAATGTATTTGTATTTTTGGTTGTAATGTGACAATATGTGGAAAAGTTAAAGACATGTGAATAATTTTGCAAGCCACTGTAGTAATTTGTGGCATTGCTTGCTGCAGTCAATATTGCAGCCCTGATGGCAGGTGTGTTAGCTCTTCAAGGGCTGGAAAGAGAACGCAAATACATTCAGATTTACTGGATTTAAGAACATTTTAAGTATGCAAAACCATCTCCTGGGTAGCACTGATTACTAATGCAAGCATGTCAGAGAACTGCAGCTAATAAACTGTAGCTGTGAAACCCAAATCAATCTCTTACCCTGTTTTTCATAGAACAGCAGGAAAGCAGTTGTTTCTCTTCGGCGACAGACATCTTCTGCTGTTGTCTGGCTAACACGCTCATCATTATATGTTAGCCAAAGGTTGGCTGAATCCCCCATATCCGGCCTTCCGTAGATACTGTCGCAGATGTAATGACCTGAGAGCAAAGGGAAAACATTTTTAGCCTGGAAAGCAAAACCTGCAAATGTCGACGTCGATAACTGTGACAGAAAAACAGAACCTCAGACAAACACTTACCACTGTCAGCACTGGAGCCCATGTGGCTGACGACGCTCACCAGAGAATAACGAGCTGTCGTCTACAAAACATCATAGTGTTTAGATACGGTTGAAGGACACGAGCAGCTGATTGATTTGTTATTGCTGAGACCCATTCTTCGTTTTATACCTAACAATTGTAATTTTCTTACATTTCTGTTGGCCATATACTCTTCCTTCAGCACAAGTTCTTTTGACAAAGTGATGGGATTCTTCATCTTGTTGACAGTGTAGGACCTGGTGACTATAAAGCGCTTTAGGTGCAGGATCAGCACACTGAGAGGAAGGAGAAATAGATCAGAGAGGATCAGATAAAGGAAACTTCTCAGCCTGAACAACTGGATGGCAGTGATTTACAGTGTGGTTGTGTAACCTACTTCGGCAGGGTGGAGAAAGAGCTCTGCAGGGACGACTGCTGCGCTCCACAGTGGCATGTGAATTCTATCTGGTTCTCCTGAATGAGACAATTATTACTTTTACTTTAAATCTCTCAAAATTGAGTTCGCTTTTCAAATATGTTTGCACTTACCTTGAGATACTCCTGCAGACACTGGCCCACCGTTCCCCCTGGTACCAGGTCCAGACTGAGGTTAACAAAGTCCTCCAATCTATAGGACTGCTCACCACATCTGAAATGGACAGTAGAGTTGAAAAATAACCACAGTGCTCCTGGAGACGCAACAAGTCAGCAGTGTAAATAGAATACATTCATACCCCCTGCAGGTTCTGACGTTTAACATCTGAAGTGTAATGTGTTCCTGGACTGGGCACGTGTAGGTCAGGCCAGAGTTTACAGCTGTCAGCTCAACCTCAGATGACACAGACCTCATTATGTCCAGAACACAAACGAGGAACTCATGGGCATCCTGCTCAGAAACCCAAAGAAATGGTTCAGAAGATAGGAGTTAAACAAAATCTGTCAAAGATTGACACTGTGCCGTCTAGTATAAATAAGTATGGCACTAACCTTCTGCTCGTCATCGTCAAAATCTGAATTATATTCAGCGACAGTCCATTTAAAAGTGGATAGAACCAACATTTTGTCCTCTCTGATGTTGGTGAAGCGACTGGCTTCAATATCTAGAAACCATCTGGTGAGAACAGAAGTGAAGAACATAATCTTTTTTTAGTTTAAAATAAATGAAAGCCCCCTTTTTCATAGTAGTTGATTACCAAGGTTTCCATCTAACTTAGATCTTGACAAGGCAGTTATGAAGTGGTGCATAATTATGAAGTGGAAAGGAAATTATAGGTATGACATGAATTTGTATTGATGCTCATGACTCCTGACACTCTGTGTCATCCTCAACTGTAGTTTGGGGATGACATGTGCGCCAGATATTTATTTGGCTGCCATCTTTAAAATTAGTTAAATGTATCTTCTTGGTGCACACAAGAAAGTTTTAAGAAAATATAATTATCTTCAATGTCCCTTTCTTGGCATGTCTTGAGTCAAACCTCCAACAAGTCCTTCTAAGGCTTTCTGTTTACAATAGCTTTTTGCAAAAGCTATTGGAATCTGTGGATTAATTTGTGGAGTTTATGTATTTGTCCTTTTTGACAGACCTTCCCACCTTATCTGTGGATCACTACTCCTTAGTCACAACTGCCTACTTGGCTGCCTACTAATGCTTTACTTCACCACTGATTTTATTTCTGTTTTTGGATCATAGATTGAACTTTTCCATTAGACATTCAAAACTTGAAATTTCTAACTTTCCCACTAGTTTCTCCTTGACCTAACAACTGTGCACCTTGGTCTTCATTAAGTTGGTTCACTAAAGCCACAGTTCCAATGACCCTACTCAGTTTAGCTCGCCAAACTCGGCTCCTCTCTACTTTATTTATCTTTGCGCGCTTTTTGTTTCCACCTGCCTAGAAATGACCGGTAGAAGAAAACGCCTCTTGTAGGTGGCTTTAGCCCCCTTCTCCCTGCTCCACACACCGTTTGAAACATTGAAAATTGAAAGAAATCAGCGAAAAAAAGGCAAACAACTAAAAATACCTAATTATAAATAAAGCATAAATAAAAGGAAAAAAATCCTAATTATGTTTCAATAACTGTATTAGCACAATTGTCTTGTAGGTTTTTAAGGATTAATCCACCAGGATAAATATCTGGATCACACATCTAATAATAAAATAAGGCAGAGGCTCTCTGCTATCTGCTTTGAACCTGTTTGGTTAAGAGAGAGAGACAGAAGTGGAGAGGCGGAGCCGTTTAGCCCGCAGGCTTAAGGCTTCAGGCCCCTCAGCAAAGTGAGCTTTCAGGGGTTTCCCCAGTCCAGGCTCCCTATAGCAGCCATCGCTGCCAAGGTGGTTTGACCCACTCTTTTCATAGTGGTCCTTAATATTAATGTTGTTGCTCTTCGGTTTTATGGACTTCCTCACAGAAAAACCTTCTCATTTCTCCTCGGCCAATCACTGAGTCTTCACTTAAAACTCCTCTCGACTCAGCTCGGTTTGACCCTGCTGTTTAACAGGCCTGGATAAACTTGGGCTGGCCCTGAGAAAAACTGCTCTTGAAACACTCACAAGGAGGCAAAACCATGTGGAACTAGTCCTGTTTTTTTTTGTCTCTCCCAGCTCTCAGTGAAGGCGGACACTTTTCTGCTCCTCTCTTCCCCAAATCCTTCCTGCTTGTAACTCTTTCAGAGCCTTTTTCTGCAAATCATCTGAATTTCAAACCATGGATCTGGTCAGCTGGCCGCTCAACGCAATTGATCAAGTCTTTACCCCCTGGGACAGGAACCCTAGGTTGGATGTGGGCGGATGCGCCGCTCACTTGGGAGAACCTGACTGGCATCCCCCCCCCCCCTCCACCCACACATAAACACCTCCAACCTCACACGTGTTTGCTGTATGATGTTGTCTGTATGTTGTTTTTTTGTGACGAGGGTTTTTCTTGCATTCTTATACTGTCACCGCAAAGAGAACGTGGGAGAAATGTACTTTTATTTTTCACCTCAACCTTCCTAATGTTTTCCTTTCTCTACTCTGCAAAAAGGCAACGCCTCCAAGGCAACAAGGCCTCAGTCACCTGTCTACCCATGTTTGTCTTTCTCTTGATGGGCTGGACTGAAACGTAATATCCCCCACGGAGGGCAAATAAAGCAAATCAATAATTTTTTCTAACAAACCCCTAAGGCCTTTATGGAAGAGCTGCATTTATGATGAGACTAAGGCTCTGCTTACGCAACGTTTTTTTGGTGAACACGGTATAGTCTGAGTGTGTTTGTAATGTTCATTTACACAACAATGGGGAAAGTTTTCTTTGACAACAGCACAATTTGAACGTAACAGCTTGAAAATGTCCCGCGTTTCTTCCAGGGAATCCCTGGCTCATGTATTGTATGACAGAAATCTATTTAAAGTAATGCATAAAGGCACAACATGGCAGCTGTCTACAATTTTAACAACCACAGAAGAAAACAATAGCGGCTAGTGCAGTACTGCTTTGGCTACTGACTCTTCTGAATGAAAGCACGGCTAGCTACGACTATAATTCAAAGTCCCCTTCAACAAACATCCGTCCATAGGAAAATGTTATTGTCTGCCATCTTTGACATTATTACCTGGTCTTTTACAAAAAAACAATAAATTCACTCAAGGTGGTCATTCAAATGTAACAATATGACAATATGAGAACGTTCAAGGGATATGAATATTGTTGCAACGCAGAATCCAAATGTATATCAACACAGTTCTTGACATTCTATAGACCAGGGGTCTTCAACCTAGATACTGAGGACCCACTGTCCTGCATGTTTTAGGTGTTTCACTGCCTCCACACACCTGACGTAAATGGGTGATTAACAGGCCTCTGCAGCCCGTAATGGTTGCTGAGGAGGTTGTGCAATAACATGATCCAGGTATGGTGAAACACACCTATACATGCAGAACAGTGCTTCCTGAGGACCAGGGTTAAAGACCCCTGCTATGCACTGGTGGTCTTTTAGAGCACATGTGGCAAGCTCCAGTCCTTGAGGTCCAGTATCCATGATGTGTCCCTGGTCCAACATAACTGAATCGAACAGCTGAATTACCTCCTCAGTATGCAGTCGTATTCTCCAGAGTCCTGCTAATGGCCTGATTATGTGACTCAGGCCTGTTGAAGCAGAGACGTGTATAAAAGTTGCAGGACACTGGCCCTCAAGGACTGGAGTTTGACACACTTGTTTTTGCATCTGTGGAGTGCTGTACCTGAAGAGCTGAGATCCGGGGAGAAAGCGCCACACAGGCAGCTGCTTGTGGATCTCTTGAACGAAGCAGTTTAGATTTAGGAGGCTTTGGAGGATGGAGTTCATGTAGCAAGTCATGCCCAGGTTGGGTAACCTTAAAACACACACGACAAATAACCAGAGTCAGAACATGGGCTTCAGTTTCCACGCATTTGAAATGTTTTAGAGCAGAGGGTTTTGTAAAATGTAGTCTGTAAAAAGCTTATTTATCAATTTTTGTGCTTTTGTTTACCCAAAGCAGACCAGCTCCTGTTTGGGGATGGTTTTCTTGGTACTTGAAGAAGGCTTTGCTGAGTGGTTGAGTCCTGGACGGTTGAATTCAGCCTGTGGATGACAGACATAATCTGAAGTGAAGGCTCTATATGTGGCCCTTCTTTGTTTTCATGTGGAAAGACTCTCTTTTGTGATAAAAAGATACAGTATTAAAGTTCAGTACAGCAAAAACTGAACATGCCGTGGTTGTTTCTGTTATTTATATGATACTGAGTTGATGCAATCAACAACATTCAGCTTGGTTCAACATACCTTATGAAACAGTTGAGACAGGATTAACCCACACATGTTTTTTATGCTTTTAAAAGTCTCATTTTTTCCTGACTCAGGAGAAGATTGTGTGCAGGAAACATCTTGGTGTCCAGGTTCCGTATTTGCCACTTCCATGGTTCTCTTTAAACTTCAGATTTAAAAAACAAGCAAACAAAATTAATATCAGTGGAATTACAAATCATCATGAATTTCTTTCTTTTTCAGTGCAATGAAACCCAAATAGCTGATTTGATGGCACAGACCAGCTAAAAGCTTTTACCTCTCTTCTGTGGCAGAAGAGGTCAGAAATACTTCTCCGCTGTCTTCTTTCACGGTGTGTAAGTCTTTCTCAGCGGCAACTGAGGGAAGAGTGCCACCATCAGGAGCAGTCTCCACCTGGACTCCAAGTTGTCCTGAAATGTCGTTCAGGACGCAGACACTGGTGATAAAAAGAAAGAGATGTTTAACTGTGTAGTTCAGCCATCCTAAGGCTGAATCCTATTACCTAGGCTATCCAGTTTAGTTTTAGTATATACTTTAAACTTTCAGTGCTATTTTTAAAGCTCTTATGGGAGCAATAAACACATTTTCACCACTAGTTGGGGCTTGAGCACTGCCTGTCGACCAAAACAAGATGTGCATCAACTCAAACCTCTCTCTCTACCTCTGCTCCAGCTGCAACCCGGCCCCCATTTCCCCTCCCTTTTCTCCCCCATCGGATTGTATGTGCATCTTTGCAATGGATAGATACACAGCAAAACAGCATCACCTTTCGGAGGAACCTTTGTAGTGTTGAAGTAAGTAACTCATAACGTTATAATGCTGTTAACAAGAGAACATTTTGCTCCCCGCCATTGTGTGCCTAAACCAAACACTGCTCTGGTTGTGGCATTTTAAGACAGGGAGGGGCTAAGCCTTGAGTGGCAGCTGTCCACATGCACGTACGTGCACAAGCAGCCAGCCCGACTATGTAAACAAGAGACTGGAGAACAATACAGAGATGGTGTGCGATATCATACCATAGTCCATCTAAAAAGATACCTTTAGTTCTTCGCAAAACTATTTTTAGTTATTTTTATCTGTTAGCTATATAGCTGAAAACTTAATGAGCTTGTTGAGTGTTTATATTGTAACAGAAGCGCTTAAAGAGCATTTTGCATCCTCATTAAACAGAGCAAAAGTAATCCCACACCAGACTCCTTCAGAGTGCTTCACGTTGCATCTGCCTTTACTTTTTTTTCTTTTAGTACTGCAATCAGGCTCCACATTAGAATGACCATCAGCACCGTCTACTGAATGGCGGCCATATTACAACACTGAAAGAAGGTCTAAGTGGATGTTATCAGTTAATTGGATGGAAAAACCTTAACCTAATTAACCATTAATTGACGATTAATCGTAAATAGATTATTTATTTGCATCCCTAATTGGAATTTATTGTTAACTACAGATAAACAGCATTATTTAATGTTCCTGGATTAACATTTATTTCTGTTAATAAATTCTTATACTTGAAGTGAAGTTATCACTTTCCATTTGTGTGAGTTTGCTGTTGAAGAATGAAAGTGCTCAAATCACTCTTTCAACTATTGTCCTATCATCAAAGCCAAATGGGTTGGTATTCTCTGGACAATATCGGATACGTTGAGAGTTATTTGATAAAACTCAATAACTTAAAAACGTCTCTAATTACACAACATTCCTAATACGTAAACATGCAGAACATAATATACCAAGTACCTTGTTATTAATTTTGCAGCACAATATTTTGTGATAGTTAAGGGAGGACAAATATATATTGAGAGTTCTAACAGAAAAATTGTCAATAGAAATATAGAGAAAAAATACTAAGTGTGTGAGTGCAGATGTATGATTCTATACAATCATCTTGAATCCAGACTAGATAGTTTTCATACCGTTCTTTCTCCTCAATCTTTTCTGGCACGTCCTGACTTTCAGACGCAGGTTGGATGTTGTCTTGGACATCAGACTCTCCTTCTTCTGAGTCCTCTTGGTTGTTGATGCTGGTAATGAAGGAACACAAAAATCACCACACAAAAACGGATCAACATGACTTTTCATTTGAAACTTGGGAATACTATAAAATATAAATATTATTGAGCTCTAAATAATAACTCACATCTGTGCTGAGACAGTAGAGGGCAAGACAGGATCTTCCACTCTGCTGTTTTGGCCAGTTTGGGAGTCTCCTCTGGAAGATGCAGGAGAACCATCCAGTGCTCCATCTTCGACATCCCCAAAATCACCAGCGCATTGTATACTATGAAGAAGACACAAAAGTTTAAGACTGTCCACAAGACAGTTATTAGTTTAATTTGAGGACAAGTGGAGAAAAAACTGAACAAGTAACCAATGATTCCTGGGGCAAAACAATCTCACATCTGTATTTGTATACAATCATCTTGAATCCAGACTAGACAGTTTTCATACCGTTCTTTCTCCTCAATCTTTTCTGGCATGTCCTGACTTTCAGACGCAGGTTGGATGTTGTCTTGGACATCAGACTCTCCTTCTTCTGAGTCCTCTTGGTTGTTGATGCTGGTAATGAAGGAACACAAAAATCACCACACAAAAACGGATCAACATGACTTTTCATTTGAAACTTGGGAATACTATAAAATATAAATATTATTGAGCTCTAAATAATAACTCACATCTGTGCTGAGGCAGTAGAGGGCAAGACAGTATCTTCCACTCTGCTGTTTTGGCTAGTTTGGGAGTCTCCTCTGGAAGATGCAGGAGAACCATCCAGTGCTCCATCTTCGACATCCCCAAAATCACCAGCGCATTGTATACTATGAAGAAGACACAAAAGTTTAAGACTGTCCACAAGACAGTTATTAGTTTAATTTGAGGACAAGTGGAGAAAAAACTGAACAAGTAACCAATGATTCCTGGGGCAAAACAATCTCACATCTGTATTTGTATACAATCATCTTGAATCCAGACTAGACAGTTTTCATACCGTTCTTTCTCCTCAATCTTTTCTGGCATGTCCTGACTTTCAGACGCAGGTTGGATGTTGTCTTGGACATCAGACTCTCCTTCTTCTGAGTCCTCTTGGTTGTTGATGCTGGTAATGAAGGAACACAAAAATCACCACACAAAAACGGATCAACATGACTTTTCATTTGAAACTTGGGAATACTATAAAATATAAATATTATTGAGCTCTAAATAATAACTCACATCTGTGCTGAGACAGTAGAGGGCAAGACAGTATCTTCCACTCTGCTGTTTTGGCTAGTTTGGGAGTCTCCTCTGGAAGATGCAGGAGAACCATCCAGTGCTCCATCTTCGACATCCCCAAAATCACCAGCGCATTGTATACTATGAAGAAGACACAAAAGTTTAAGACTCTCCACAAGACAGTTATTAGTTTAATTTGAGGACAAGTGGAGAAAAAACTGAACAAGTAACCAATGATTCCATGTGGCAAAACAATCTCACATCTGTATTTGTATATTTATATTTTACTTTGTAATGACTGAAACTGGGTTGACCTCTAAAAAGTCTAATGTAAAGAAATTCATACGTGGTGGAGAATTGTTCGACTGACTCATCAGTCTCCTCTTTGTTGTCAGCTGGGAGATGCAGCTCATGGTGTTCAGAGACAGGACTGTAAGGAACAGGTGAAGCCCTGAACTGGACACTAGTCTCTCCTCCCTGAGACTTCTCACTTGTGCAACAACTGTAAAATAAAGAAAAAAAGGGAAATTAATTCTGTAGTGGCATACACCTCTATAACGGCAACTTAAAAATAGATGATAGAATATGAAACTGCTGTTGATGAAGTTTTATTTTACCTCCTTTCTGTCACAGAGGGTGACTGGATTGTGACCCCGTCCACATCTTGTGGGACATGGGTCTGCTTTTTCTTTAAAATACACACAGATGAAATCAGTCAGACCGTTCTGAGACTCAAAAATTACAACCCCTTTTCTTTGCTGCTTATTTATTAAGAGAATCAGCTCTGCTATACATACCTTGTTATAAAGACGCCAAAAATGCCAGTAGGAGGTTTTTCTAGACCTAGGAGCCTCGCTGGTTGTGATGGTACAGGGAGATGGTACATCTGTCTGCTGGCTGATATCAGCAAGATAAGCAGAAAATTTCAGATTTTGGGTGTGCAAGTCATTTGTGGCAGGAAAATAAAATAAATTAAAACCACGTGGAAATAAATTAGGATAGTTATAAAACTTTACCTCTTCTGCAGATTTGAGCTTTCACCATCTTCAAAACGTACATCCCTCTGAGGGCTTATCTGTTTAAAAGTTGTAAAAACAGATATTTAAGTATGATAATGTTACCTTTTCACAAATAAGTAGCAGCAAGTCAAACTTAATTCAAATCAAATTGAGTGGAAATCATCTTAGTGCATTTAGTCAAATCAGAAGATTACACAAAGAATCAGGTTCATACCTTTTGTTGTTTACAAATGCAGGAAAACATCTTTACACTTACTGAGCAAAATAACTCAAAAATCGTGTTTAATTTAAGCAAGTACTTTTCTATCGTGTTAATATATGGAAAGTGAGTTTGCAAATGTCTGCTAAGCGATATTTTAACTGCTGATATTTGAATGAAATCATTTTGGCATCATGCGGACGCATAATAACCTAGCAATGCTGTTCAAAAATAAATATCGTGATTTCAAGTGTATTTGTGTATATTTTAAAAAACACAATTGTTGGGTTCTCCCATAGCAACAATTAGAGATATAATACTATTCTATGCCCCATGCAAGACATAGAAATTAAAATTGACTATTTTTCAGGCTTCACTATGTTGTCATACTTTCATGTAGAAACACGGTTTAACTTTCTGTTTTTAGAGAAACCCATCATATTTTTTTAAAATTAAAGACGCTATTTTCATACCACCTATGGTTTCTCCAAATTTTGCATTGAAGTGCCACAAACTTTACATGTAAAACCAACAGCTGGCATTGAGACGGTAGTTTGTAAGACTGGGAGGAGGAAATTAAGGAGGTTTTCCCATATAAAATAATAAAATATAAAACTGCTGTTGATGAAGTTTTATTTTACCTCCTTTCTGTCACTGAGGGTGACAGGATTGTGACCCTGTCCACATTTTGTGGGAGATGGGTCTGCTTTTTCTTCTAAATACACACAGATGAGCTCAGACTGTGCTGACACTCACAAATTACAATCACTTTTCTTTGCTACTTATTAATAAAATAATCAGCTCTGCTATACATACCTTGTTATGAAGAGACAGACAATGCCAGTAGGAGGTTTTTCTAGTCCTAGGAGCCTCGCTGGTAGCAGGGGTTTTGGTGGAAGTGGGAGACCGTGCCTCTGTCTGTAGGCTGATATCAGAAAAATAAGCAGAAAATGTCAAAAATTTGAATGTCCAAGTCATTTGTTACAGGAAAATAAAATCTGATAAATTAAAACCACGTGGAAATAAATTAGGATTGTTATAAAACTTTACCTCTTCTGCAGACTTGAACTTTCGCCATCTCCATAACGTACATCCCTCTGAGGGCTTTTCTGTTTAAAAGTTGTAAAAACAGACATTTAAGTATGATAATGTTACCTTTTCACAAATAAGTAGCAACAAGTCAAACTTAATTGAAATCAAATTGAGTGGAAATCATCTTAGTGCATTTAGTCAAATCAGAAGATTACACAAAGAATCAGGTTCCTACCTTTTGTTGTTTACAGATGCAGGAAAACATCTTTACACTTACTGAGCAAAATAACTTGAAAAATCGTGCTAAATTTAAGCAAGTACTTTTTTATCGTGCTAATATTTGGAAAGTGGGTTTCCAAATGTCTGTTAAGCGATATTTTAACTGCCGATATTTGAATAAAATCATTTTGGCATCATGCGGACGCATAATAACCTAGCAATGCTGTTCAAAAATAAATATCGTGATTTCAAGTGTATTTGTGTATATTTTTAAAAACACAATTGTTGGGTTCTCCCATAGCAACAATTAGAGATATAATAGAATTCTATTTCCCATGCAAGACATAGAAATTAAAATTGACAATTTTTCAGGCTTCACTATGTTGTCATACTTTCATGTAGAAACACGGTTTAACTTTCTGTTTTTAGAGAAACCCATCATATTTTTTTAAATTGAAGACGCTATTTTCATACCACCTATGGTTTCTCCAAATTTTGCATTGAAGTGCCACAAACTTTACATGTAAAACCAACAGCTGGCATTGAGACGGTAGTTTGTAAGACTGGGAGAAGGAAATTAAGGAGGTTTTCCCATATAAAATAATAAAATATAAAACTGCTGTTGATGAAGTTTTATTTTACCTCCTTTCTGTCACAGAGGGTGACAGGATTGTGACCCTGTCCACATTTTGTGGGAGATGGGTCTGCTTTTTCTTCTAAATACACACAGATGAGCTCAGACTGTGCTGACACTCACAAATTACAATCACTTTTCTTTGCTGCTTTTTAATAAAATAATCAGCTCTGCTATACATACCTTGTTATGAAGAGACAGACGATGCCAGTAGGAGGTTTTTCTAGTCCTAGGAGCCTCGCTGGTAGCAGGGGTTTTGGTGGAAGTGGGGGACCGTGCCTCTGTCTGTAGGCTGATATCAGAAAAATAAGCAGAAAATGTCAAAAATTTGAATGTCCAAGTCATTTGTTACAGGAAAATAAAATCTGATAAATTAAAACCACGTGGAAACAAATTAGGATTGTTATAAAACTTTACCTCTTCTGCAGACTTGAACTTTCGCCATCTCCATAACGTACATCCCTCTGAGGGCTTTTCTGTTTAAAAGTTGTAAAAACAGATATTTAAGTATGATAATGTTACCTTTTCACAAATAAGTAGCAACAAGTCAAACTTAATTGAAATCAAATTGAGTGAAAATCATCTTAGTGCATTTAGTCAAATCAGAAGATTACACAAAGAATCAGGTTCCTACCTTTTGTTGTTTACAGATGCAGGAAAACATCTTTACACTTACTGAGCAAAATAACTTGAAAAATCGTGCTAAATTTAAGCAAGTACTTCTCTAACGTGTTAATATATGGAAAGTGGGTTTCCAAATGTCTCTTAAGCGATATTTTAACTGCCGATATTTGAATAAAATCATTTTGGCATCATGCGGACGCATAATAACCTAGCAATGCTGTTCAAAAATAAATATCGTGATTTCAAGTGTATTTGTGTATATTTTTAAAAACACAATTGTTGGGTTCTCCCATAGCAACAATTAGAGATATAATACTATTCTATTCCCATGCAAGACATAGAAATTAAAATTCACTATTTTTCAGGCTTCACTATGTTGTCATACTTTCATATAGAAACACGGTTTAACTTTCTGTTTTTAGAGAAACCCATCATATTTTTTTAAATTAAAGACGCTATTTTCATACCACCTATGGTTTCTCCAAATTTTGCATTGAAGTGCCACAAACTTTACATGTAAAACCAACAGCTGGCATTGAGACGGTAGTTTGTAAGACTGGGAGGAGGAAATTAAGGAGGTTTTCCCATATAAAATAATAAAATATAAAACTGCTGTTGATGAAGTTTTATTTTACCTCCTTTCTGTCACAGAGGGTGACAGGATTGTGACCCTGTCCACATTTTGTGGGAGATGGGTCTGCTTTTTCTTCTAAATACACACAGATGAGCTCAGACTGTGCTGACACTCACAAATTACAATCACTTTTCTTTGCTACTTTTTAATAAAATAATCAGCTCTGCTATACATACCTTGTTATGAAGAGACAGACGATGCCAGTAGGAGGTTTTTCTAGTCCTAGGAGCCTCGCTGGTAGCAGGGGTTGTGGCGGAAATGGGAGACCGTGCCTCTGTCTGTAGGCTGATATCAGAAAAATAAGCAGAAAATGTCAAAAATTTGAATGTCCAAGTCATTTGTTACAGGAAAATAAAATCTGATAAATTAAAACCACGTGGAAACAAATTAGGATTGTTATAAAACTTTACCTCTTCTGCAGACTTGAACTTTCGCCATCTCCATAACGTACATCCCTCTGAGGGCTTTTCTGTTTAAAAGTTGTAAAAACAGATATTTAAGTATGATAATGTTACCTTTTCACAAATAAGTAGCAACAAGTCAAACTTAATTCAAATCAAATTGAGTGGAAATCATCTTAGTGCATTTAGTCAAATCAGAAGATTACACAAAGAATCAGGTTCCTACCTTTTGTTGTTTACAGATGCAGGAAATCATCTTTACACTTACTGAGCAAAATAACTTGAAAAATCGTGCTAAATTTAAGCAAGTACTTTTTTATCGTGCTAATATTTGGAAAGTGGGTTTCCAAATGTCTGCTAAGCGATATTTTAACTGCCGATATTTGAATAAAATCATTTTGGCATCATGCGGACGCATAATAACCTAGCAATGCTGTTCAAAAATAAATATCGTGATTTCAAGTGTATTTGTGTATATTTTTAAAAACACAATTGTTGGGTTCTCCCATAGCAACAATTAGAGATATAATACTATTCTATTCCCCATGCAAGACATAGAAATTAAAATTCACTATTTTTCAGGCTTCACTATGTTGTCATACTTTCATATAGAAACACGGTTTAACTTTCTGTTTTTAGAGAAACCCATCATATTTTTTTAAATTAAAGACGCTATTTTCATACCACCTATGGTTTCTCCAAATTTTGCATTGAAGTGCCACAAACTTTACATGTAAAACCAACAGCTGGCATTGAGACGGTAGTTTGTAAGACTGGGAGGAGGAAATTAAGGAGGTTTTCCCATATAAAATAATAAAATATAAAACTGCTGTTGATGAAGTTTTATTTTACCTCCTTTCTGTCACAGAGGGTGACAGGATTGTGACCCTGTCCACATTTTGTGGGAGATGGGTCTGCTTTTTCTTCTAAATACACACAGATGAGCTCAGACTGTGCTGACACTCACAAATTACAATCACTTTTCTTTGCTACTTATTAATAAAATAATCAGCTCTGCTATACATACCTTGTTATGAAGAGACAGACGATGCCAGTAGGAGGTTTTTCTAGTCCTAGGAGCCTCGCTGGTAGCAGGGGTTGTGGTGGAAGTGGGGGACCGTGCCTCTGTCTGTAGGCTGATATCAGAAAAATAAGCAGAAAATGTCAAAAATTTGAGTGTCCAAGTCATTTGTTACAGGAAAATAAAATCTGATAAATTAAAACCACGTGGAAACAAATTAGGATTGTTATAAAACTTTACCTCTTCTGCAGACTTGAACTTTCGCCATCTCCATAACGTACATCCCTCTGAGGGCTTTTCTGTTTAAAAGTTGTAAAAACAGATATTTAAGTATGATAATGTTACCTTTTCACAAATAAGTAGCAACAAGTCAAACTTAATTGAAATCAAATTGAGTGGAAATCATCTTAGTGCATTTAGTCAAATCAGAAGATTACACAAAGAATCAGGTTCCTACCTTTTGTTGTTTACAGATGCAGGAAAACATCTTTACACTTACTGAGCAAAATAACTTGAAAAATCGTGCTAAATTTAAGCAAGTACTTTTTTATCGTGCTAATATTTGGAAAGTGGGTTTCCAAATGTCTCTTAAGCGATATTTTAACTGCCGATATTTGAATAAAATCATTTTGGCATCATGCGGACGCATAATAACCTAGCAATGCTGTTCAAAAATAAATATCGTGATTTCAAGTGTATTTGTGTATATTTTTAAAAACACAATTGTTGGGTTCTCCCATAGCAACAATTAGAGATATAATACTATTCTATACCCCATGCAAGACATAGAAATTAAAATTCACTATTTTTCAGGCTTCACTATGTTGTCATACTTTCATGTAGAAACACGGTTTAACTTTCTGTTTTTAGAGAAACCCATCATATTTTTTTAAATTAAAGACGCTATTTTCATACCACCTATGGTTTCTCCAAATTTTGCATTGAAGTGCCACAAACTTTACATGTAAAACCAACAGCTGGCATTGAGACGGTAGTTTGTAAGACTGGGAGAAGGAAATTAAGGAGGTTTTCCCATATAAAATAATAAAATATAAAACTGCTGTTGATAAAGTTTTATTTTACCTCCTTTCTGTCACTGAGGGTGACAGGATTGTGACCCTGTCCACATTTTGTGGGAGATGGGTCTGCTTTTTCTTCTAAATACACACAGATGAGCTCAGACTGTGCTGACACTCACAAATTACAATCACTTTTCTTTGCTACTTTTTAATAAAATAATCAGCTCTGCTATACATACCTTGTTATGAAGAGACAAACAATGCCAGTAGGAGGTTTTTCTAGTCCTAGGAGCCTCGCTGGTAGCAGGGGTTGTGGCGGAAGTGGGAGACCGTGCCTCTGTCTGTAGGCTGATATCAGAAAAATAAGCAGAAAATGTAAAAAATTTGAGTGTCCAAGTCATCTGTTACAGGAAAATAAAATCTGATAAATTAAAACCACGTGGAAACAAATTAGGATTGTTATAAAACTTTACCTCTTCTGCAGACTTGAACTTTCGCCATCTCCATAACGTACATCCCTCTGAGGGCTTTTCTGTTTAAAAGTTGTAAAAACAGATATTTAAGTATGATAATGTTACCTTTTCACAAATAAGTAGCAACAAGTCAAACTTAATTAAAATCAAATTGAGTGGAAATCATCTTAGTGCATTTAGTCAAATCAGAAGATTACACAAAGAATCAGGTTCCTACCTTTTGTTGTTTACAGATGCAGGAAAACATCTTTACACGTACTGAGCAAAATAACTTGAAAAATCTTTCTAAATTTAAGCAAGTACTTTTTTATCGTGCTAATATTTGGAAAGTGGGTTTCCAAATGTCTCTTAAGCGATATTTCGACTGCCGATATTTGAATAAAATCATTTTGGCATCATGCGGACGCATAATAACCTAGCAATGCTGTTCAAAAATAAATATCGTGATTTCAAGTGTATTTGTGTATATTTTTAAAAACACAATTGTTGGGTTCTCCCATAGCAACAATTAGAGATATAATAGAATTCTATGCTCCATGCAAGATATAGAAATTAAAATTAACTATTTTTCAGGCTTCACTATGTTGTCATACTTTCATGTAGAAACACGGTTTAACTTTCTGTTTTTAGAGAAACCCATCATATTTTTTAAATTGAAGACGCTATTTTCATACCACCTACGGTTTTTCCAAATTTTGCATTGAAGTGCCACAATAGTTTGTTAGAGTGGGAGGAGGGAATTAAGGAGGTTTTCCTGCAGCTGGAGGGTTGTTGGTTCAATCCCCCGTCTGACCGTCATTGTGTCTTTAGGCAAGACACCACCAGGGTCCTCACCAGGATTTTTCTTTTCAGCATAATGACGCAATGAAATAAATACAGTGCCAAAAATGTTCTAAAAATACAAATCTGTGTGCCATTAAATGCAACAAAAAGAAGCCATTTATTCAATAATTGATCAATTAATCAGCTACATCACCCGCATTTAATACAGTGCAGCTCCCATCCCACATTGTCATGCTGAATGCTTTCACTCCTGGCTCTATAAAGGTTTAGGAGCAGAAAGTCCTGTTCGTTTCAGTTGCCTGAAAAACAAGAGCTGTTGTTGGACCTTCAACACAGGGTGGGAGATGTTCTCAGTCAGGAAAGGTGAGAGGAAATGTGGATGCCCAGGAACTTTATGCTGTCCACACGCTCCACCATCTCCCCGTGTACTTAGACAGGAGCGTGTTCATTCTTCCTGGACCTCCTGTAGTCCACAATGAACTCCTTGGTCTTGCTGGTGTTCTGGATGCGGTTGTTCCTGGAGCACCACTGTGTAATATGGAGGACCTCCTCTCTGTTGTGGGTCTCATCATTGTTGGAAATGAAACACAATTTTACCTCGTCCTGACTTTCGCAGTACTGAGCACTGCTTAAAACCCCATCTCTCTCTTTGAAGCTGCCACTTTGGTGCTGTTTTTTTCCAAAAGTGTCTGGGAGTGGGTTTATGCCCTTACATCAAGGGGAGTTTCACTTTTAATAAAATATCTCCTGTGATCCAAGAATACCAAATGTATTTTTTCACACAAGCGTACCAGGGACAATGCCCTATAATTCATCCTCCCGCCTCCCCCCATTTTCACCAAAAAACTGCAGCAGTTCAAAAACTGAATACTGAATTTGCACTGTAGCACCGTAGAGACATTCATAAAAATAAGGATTGTGTGCTATACAGTGGGGGAAATAAGTATTTGACCCCTTGCTGATTTTGCAGGTTTGCCCACTTACAAAGAATGCAACAATCTATAATTTTAATCATATGTACATTCTAACAGTGAGAGACAGAATCCCTAAGAAAATTCCAGAAATTCACATATGAATTTATAAAAATTGATAACCATCTGATGAGGAAAAACAAGTATATGACCCCCTATCAAACAGCAAGTATTTGTCTGTCTTTAAGACACAGCCCCAATCCCAACCAATTATCTACATCAAATACACCTGCCTCACCTCGTTACCTGTATAAAAGACACCTGTCTACACCCAAACAACCAGCATCCAACATCACCACCATGGGCAAGACCAAAGAGTTTTCTACGGACATCAGGGACAAGATTGTTGATCTGCACAAGGCTGGGATGCGCTACAAGAGAATCGGAAAGCAACTTGGAGAGAAAAGATCAACTGTCGGTGCAGTTATCAGGAAATGGAAGAAGCACCACCTCACCTCCAACCTCCCTCAGTCTGGGCCTCCACACAAGATCTCGCCTCGTGGGGTGTCCCTGATCATGTGAACGGTGAGGAATCATCCCAAAAGCACAAGGGAGGAACTGATGAATCAACTGAAGGCAGCTGGGACCACAGTTACAAAAGAAACGGTTGGTAACACACTACGCCATCATGGATTGAAGTCCTACAGCGCATGCAAGGTCCCCCTGCTCAAGAAGAAACATGTACAGGCCCGCATGAAGTTCACCATTCACCACCTGGACGACTCAGAAGAGGCCTGGAAGAAGGTGATGTGGTCAGATGAGACCAAAATAGAACTTTTTGGCCTCAACTCAACTCGTCGTGTTTGGAGGGCAAAGAACACCGAGTACAACCCAAAGAACACCATCCCCACCGTCAAGCATGGTGGTGGCAACATCATGCTTTGGGGGACGGGACAACTCCATCGTATTGAGGGGAGGATGGACGGGGCCAAGTATCGTGGAATTCTGGACCAACATCTCCTTCCCTCAATGATAGAGCTGAAGATGGGTCGAGGATGGGTGTTTCAGCACGACAACGACCCTAAGCACACCGCCAAAGCAACAAAAGAGTGGCTGAAGAAGAAGCACATCAAGGTTCTGGAGTGGCCTAGCCAGTCTCCAGACCTGAATCCAATTGAAAATCTTTGGAGGGAGCTTAAAGTTCGAGTTGCCAGGCGACAACCTCGGAACCTGAATGATTTGGAGGCTGTCTGCAGGGAGGAGTGGGCCAACATCCCTGCTGAAATGTGCACAAACCTTGTCACCAACTATAAAAACCGTGACATCTGTGCTGGCCAATAATGGCTGTTCTACAAAATATTAACATGCTGTTTGTCCAGGGGGTCAAATACTTGTTTTTCCTCATCAGATGGTTATCAATTTTCATAAATTCATATGATGTGAATTTTCTTTGGGATTCTGTCATGGTTTAGGTTTTGTTCTGGTTTCTTTTCGTGTCATTTTTGCAGTTCACTCGGCTCACCTTCCTTCAGCAATTAGTCACACCTTGTTTGGACACTAATTAGCCTTCATTCTCGTCACCTGTCAGACTCCCCTTATAAACTCACCTCGGTTGTTTCCTCGTCGCTGGCTCGGAGTGTTTGTTCCTGACCATCATGCCTGTCTGCTCCAGTTTCCCCGCATTGGTTCCAGTCTCGTCAGGTTTTGGTTTTGTTTGGCTGCGCTGCTAAGTTTTGATGTCTTCGTCCTGGTCTCGTTCCTTGTTCTGCAGCAGCCCAGCTCCGTTTTGCCTTGGACTTATGGCTCATGTTTTTGGACTCTGTACCTGCCAGCCAGCTCTTGCATCCTTCACCTCCGACTGGTAAACTCTGGTTCCTCATGTCACCACCATCTACCTGCAATAAACTGTCTTAACGAACTTCTCTGTGTGTGCGTGTTGTGTCCGAGTTCATCCACAACAAAATCATGACAGTACGAGCCAGCCAACAGATGAACTCGAGCACACACAGAGTCATGATGCAAGAGCTGGCAGGATCTGCTCCGGGAAGGATATGCTCCGCCTCGATCTGGGATCTCCGTGGGTGCCATCCGCCGCTGGAGATGCTCCGCTTCAACCCGGGATCTCCGTGGGTGCCATCCGCCGCTGGAGATGCTCCGCCTCGACCTGGGATCTCCGTGGGTGCCATCCACCGCTGGAGATGCTCCGCCTCGACCCGGGAGCTCCAAGGAAATCTTCGTCTCGCCGGACTCAGTTCTGCGGCTTCCACCTCTGGTTCGTCTCGCCTGGGTCGCCGTGTTGCGACGCCTCGCTTCTGTCTCGTCTCGCCTGGGTCGCTGAGTTGCGACGCCACGCTCTGGTTCGTCTCGCCTGGGTCGCTGAGTTGCGACGCCACGCTCCTGTCTCGTCTCGCCTGGGTCGCTGAGTTGCGACGCCACGCTCCTGTCTCGTCTCGCCTGGGTCGCTGAGTTGCGACGCCACGCTTCTGGTTCGTCTGCCGGGGTCGCATCCGCGACGCCCCGCCTCTGACTCTGTTTTCCTGGTTCGTCTTCCCCGCTGCTCAGCATTAAGGACGGCGCTCCTCGTCGTCGCTGCCCAGCGCTAACTGTTGCCGCTGCCCAGTATGCTAAAGACTTAGCTGCCCAGCGCTTTTGGTTCTGCTTTAGTTTCTAGTTTTTGCTTTGTTTTGGTTCCAGTTTTAGTATTTGTTTCGACTTTGTTTTCCAATTTAGCTTAACTTGTAGTTTTGTCTCAGTTCTATAGTGCTTAGTTCTCGTGTTTGTTTGGTATGTTTTTACTTTATTCTGTCTGATTTCTTTTTTTTCTTGTGCTCCATAGGTTCCTGCGCTATTCGGGTTCCTGCGCTATTCGGGTTCCTGCGTTCTTTAAAGGTCCCGGCGCTCATTAAAGGTCCCGGCGCTCATTAAAGGTCCCGGCGCTCATTAAAGGTCCCGGCGCTCATTAAAGGTCCCGGCGCTCATTAAAGGTCCCGGCGCTCATTAAAGGTCCCGGCGCTCATTAAAGGTCCCGGCGCTCATTAAAGGTCCCGGCGCTCATTAAGAGGTCCCGGCGCTCATTAAAGGTTCCTGAGCTCTCTAGTTAAAAGTAATGTTATTTTGTCTTAGTGCCAGCGTTCATTATTCTGTCTTTGTTTTGAGTTATTTTTTGATCCTTGTGTTTTGGGTTACTTAACATTCCTGAGTTTTAGTGTATTTCTGTGCTTCTTAGATTTCTTATTGTTCCTGTCTTAGTTTTTGTCTTGTGTCTAGTCCCTGCGCCGTCTGGGTTCCTGCGCCATCTGGGTTCCTGCGTTGGATGGGTTCCAGCGCTCTTAAAGGTCCCTGCGCTTATTTAGGTCCCTGCGCTTGTTAGGTTCTCTGTTCGTTCTGGTCTCCCCTAGTTTCCCTGTTCTAGTTCCCCGGTGTCTCTGTTCTGTTCTCCTAGCCCTCTAAGTTCTTGTGTTTAGGCGCCGCCAGAGCCCTCCGGCGTTCCAAGTCACCGGCTGAGCCCTCTGGCGCGCCCAGCCTGTCGTTGCCTAGTGCATGCAAGTCGCCGCCAGAGCCCTCCGGCGCTCCCATGTCGCCGGCTGAGCCCTCTGGTGCGCCAACCTGTCGCTGCCCAGCGCACGCAGGTCGCCGCCAGAGCCCTCCGGTGGTTATAAGTCGCTGTCTGTGCCCTCTGGCGCGCCTGACCTGTTGCTGCCTAGCTCACCCTCTAGTTCCTGGTATTTTGGTTTTCTAGCGTGTTAGGACGCCCTTCGTTCCTGTTTCCCTAGTGTTTAGATTTCTAGCGTTTAGATTTAGTGTTCCCGACGTGCTTAGACGCGCTCTGTTCTCGATTCCCCGGCGTGTTAGGACGCCCTCTGTTTTCGGTTCTCCGGCGTGTTAGGACGCCCTCTGTTTTCGGTTCTCCGGCGTGTTAGGACGCCCTCTGTTTTCGGTTCCCCGGCGTGTTAGGACGCCCTCTGTTTTCGGTTCCCCGGCGTGTTAGGACGCCCTCTGTTTTCGGTTCCCCGGCGTGTTAGGACGCCCTTTGTTCTCGGTTCCCCGGCGTGTTAGGACGCCCTTTGTTCTCGGTTCCCCGGCATGTTTAGGCGCCCTCTGTTCTTGTTCCCTGGTTTGTTAAGATGCCCCTTGGTTCCCTGTTGTCCTCTAGCCTTAGGTCCCTCGTGTTCCCTAGCCTTAGGTCCTCCGTGTTCTTGACTTTTTGGTTCCCTATATCCTGTGGTCCTTTGGTTCTCTGTGTTCGCTGGCCCTTTGTTCCCTCAGTTTTCAGTTTTGACTCTTGCCCGCCATCCTGGGACCCCCTCCACCCACCCAGGGTAAGATGTTCTAGGCCGTCCGGTGTCCGGCCTTGAGGGGGGGGTAGTGTCATGGTTTAGGTTTTGTTCTGGTTTCTTTTCGTGTCATTTTTGCAGTTCACTCGGCTCACCTTCCTTCAGCAATTAGTCACACCTTGTTTGGACACTAATTAGCCTTCATTCTCGTCACCTGTCAGACTCCCCTTATAAACTCACCTCGGTTGTTTCCTCGTCGCTGGCTCGGAGTGTTTGTTCCTGACCATCATGCCTGTCTGCTCCAGTTTCCCCGCATTGGTTCCAGTCTCGTCAGGTTTTGGTTTTGTTTGGCTGCGCTGCTAAGTTTTGATGTCTTCGTCCTGGTCTCGTTCCTTGTTCTGCAGCAGCCCAGCTCCGTTTTGCCTTGGACTTATGGCTCATGTTTTTGGACTCTGTACCTGCCAGCCAGCTCTTGCATCCTTCACCTCCGACTGGTAAACTCTGGTTCCTCATGTCACCACCATCTACCTGCAATAAACTGTCTTAACGAACTTCTCTGTGTGTGCGTGTTGTGTCCGAGTTCATCCACAACAAAATCATGACAGATTCTGTCTCTCACTGTTAGAATGTACATATGATTAAAATGATAGATTGTTGCATTCTTTGTAAGTGGGCAAACCTGCAAAATCAGCAAGGGGTCAAATACTTATTTCCCCCACTGTATATACCTCTACGCCTACATACATATGTACCTACACGTATATATGCGCGTATGAGTCAGGTCTGTTTCTCTCAGACATCAGGGTTGGCAAAGCCTTTTTTTTTTTCTTTTTTTTTGGTCCTACCAGCATGCAGAGTGAGAGGAATGGTAAAGGGGGTAATAACACCTCCAAGTTGTTGAAGCAACTCTGGCAAAGGGGGCCACTTGGTGGGACACTTGTAGGTGGCCGTGGCAACCGTTCAACACAAGAATAGAGTAAAAATATTGTTCATTGTCCCACGGTAGGGAAATCCAGGAAAAAGCGGTATCTCCAAGTCGTTGCTTCACTGTAAGAATTATCAGGGTGGTTTAACTTACCATTTTAAGTTCAGTTGCTGCCTTAAAAACATGTTATTTCAACTTTAAGAAAAGCTTTCATTCAACTAAGGAAGGTAACTTTGAAAAGTTTCCCAGTTGATGATAATTTATCGTTTCTACTTGATACTCTGAGTTGAAATGACTAACAATATTACATTACCCATTCACAAAAACTCTGATTCTATTGTCAAGTGAACTTTTAAAAACATATCCTTTTAACTCAAATAATTCAGTTATACCAATTTTTCAATTAATGATCAACTGTTGTTTAAACTCAGTACCGCAAGTAAAAATAACTCACAACACTGCCCTATCTGTTTGAGAAAACTCGCTTTCTCTTTTCAAAGGAACATGCAATTACATATTCTCTTAAATCATTTTTTTATGTTTAAATAACTCACAATTCAAAATAAAATGCCTCTTCAAGTTACATTAACTCATGTATTTAAGGCAGCAATTGAACTTAATACTACAAATTAAATAGACTAACATTTTTAAATATTATCCCTTATGTTAATTAATAATGGCAAGTTCACCAATTTCCTGAAAGACAACACTGAATGCACTTAGAACTCTAATGTTTTTAAACATTTATTTTCACAAATTGTGGTAACAAAGCTCATTAGATAAGAGAGTCTAACCACAAACAGCTCTTTAAACAGAGGCGTATGAAGCTGCGTAAACTCAGTGACGCAAGATAAAACAAGTCTGCCTAAAGCAAATAGATGTTGAGACCATGACTTCTAAACTGGCCTTACAAAGTGAATATGGGTAGCATCTGCTTAAAATCCGGAATTTAAGTAAAAAAAACAAAAAAACAACAACAAAGTGTCCTATTTTACAGAATTTTGACTGGGAAAGAAAATTCACAAATTTTCAATTTTCATACCCCACTCAACTGCAAAGAACATTTTCTGAGGCTAGTTATTGTCTGAACTTTCAAACCTTCTGTCCCACCTTAAATTTCCCTGCAATTTAACATCACTATAGTCTTTGACCAGTAAAGACCATCATTTTTCATAAATCATTCAAATACAATGAAGTGGAAGAAGATCTTTACACCAATCTTAAACTGAAAATCCTGGGTGTGACGTTTCATCACAGAACAATAGTTCAGCAGCACAATACTGAAAGTTATTGTGCATGAAAAAAAGAACAGTGAACAACATTCTCACAGGTCTTTATAGTTTATACCTCAGGATTCTGTTTCTCAAGCCGTGTACTCGAGCCGAGGCCTGGTCTGGTTTTATCTTCATCACCACTCTCTGAATAAACTCAAAGGAGTACTTCATGGCATCTGGATACTTGAGATTGACACAGTAGATGACACCCATAAGCATGGCAAAGCTCTGTGCCACATCCTTAACGTTGTGAAGCACGATGGTCTCCTCCACCACAACTGCCACATCGAAGACCTCATGTGGAATGGCACCCTGTTTCCCACCTTCACAGCCTATCAGAAGGCCAAGCTGCATCCCTTTCATGGCTTCATCCAGAGTCTCAACATGAGCCTTAATGGAAAAAATAAAATAATTAATTAGGCCATTTTTATGTGCAATCATACGACATAATTATTCCAAGGCATCTATATATTGCTGGTTGTTTGATTTAATACAAAAGTTACATAAATAAAAATATATAAAGAATGTCTTACATCACACATCCTGATGACATCTGATGGATCTTCTCCTGATATGTAGTGTGGCAGACCAAGCAGAGCAGCAGCCCTTCTCCTCTCGTTTGTGTCCTACAAGACATGATGACAAAAGATTTGTAGTAAGCATTAAAATTTTGCCAGGTTTTCTTGCCACCTCACTTCCACTTACATCTTTCTCAAGGCAGTCCAGAATGTCTTTGAGTGACTGCTTCTTCCCAGACTTTGTTGCCGTTTTGTACATCTCCAGGAGTCTTGGGACCAGGCCATCAAGTCCGTCAAGAAAGGATACCAGAAGGTCTGCGGTAACGATCCTCTTAAATTCTGCCCTAATCTGAGGAAATATATAGAAAACAAAAACATATTTCTCAATAGGACAGTTAACACAGTCTAACAGAACAGCATAAATTATCTCTTGGAATGAAAACATGTAATCACCTGTTTCTCTTGAAACAGAGCTGGCCATCGGGAAATTAGCTCTGTGATGTGTGGTTCATCTCCAATGATCTCTTTTCTACGCTTGTAAAATGTAGCAACCATCAGATCCTCTAGCAGCTGGTGGTCAGGGTCTTTCTTCTGCATTTCAGTCTCCATTATCTTGCGCTTCTCTTCCATTCTTTCAGGATTCTGTCCTTCAGGTGGATCAGGACAGTAGTTTACCTCACCCTTCTTTGACTTCTTGACAGATTTTCCCTTTGAACCTCCTGTTTTTTCTTTTATTTATAATAACTTCAGGGCATCCTGCTGCACTTAACTTTTGCCGATAGTTTCCAAGCTTAAATGTCAGGCTGTGAAACCAAGAGTACCATCCTTTCTCAGACCCTGGGTCACGCAGACAGGGATGCTTCTCCACCAGTGCTTTGGCTACATTTTCAAAGTGCAGTCTCTCAGGATAAGCACTAATCTTTGACATACTGTCTGCAAGCGTGTCGAGGATATCAGTCTTTAAACCTTTAGAAATCACCATCACAGATCCATCCTTGTTATATCTATAATTTCCTTCTGTCAGTTGCAGTTCTACGTCATGCGAGAACTCTGGAATTGGGAAAGGATCAGGCCGTTCAACAGAATCCCCACTACTGACGGAAGGAAGGCTGCCTGTGTCCAGTGTAGAATCAGTGGAGTCTTCAACTGTGAACAATACTTTCACAGTTGCCCGGAAGGTCTTTGATGTCTGTTAGGTTGCACAACTGATTATTGAAATCAGGATCCTCAAACTGCAAAATGAATCCTCCTCTGAGACCAAGGCTGGTTCACAACACCTAGTTCCTCAACATTTGAGGGAATGGCTTCAACTGAAAGACGTCTGATGTCAGTTTCTGACACTACAACACGCAGAAGCATTGTAGACCACTTTCACCTGAAAAGGGAAAGAAAAAAAAAAATTACGTCCAAGTATAAAATTCAGTATATGGCATTAGGATAATGTTACACTCCTGTTCTTCGAAGTTTTAAAATCACAAATCCTTATCTGCCTGCAACAGTCTAACAGATCAGATTTTTTTTCTTTTTAGTTTATTTTTGTGAGTATGTATTTAATGTTTTATTTATAACCATAAATAGCACATGGAATCTGATATATCTATCTGTCTGAAGAAGAAAACATCCAGAGGACTTACTATTTTTTTTTTGGATAACAAACCTACCAGAATAAATCTGAGAATTAAAAAACAAACAAAAAAAACCACTAGTATCTTAACATTTAAATTTATTCAGCAGCATGAGGCAAGCAATATAACTGTAATAATAAAAAAAAATGCAATAGTGACAGACTAATAGACAACAACATTAAAATTAAATCTATGTAACACTCTTAAATGAAGACAGATTGAGAGAATTTGGCCAAGTGTGTTGATATTAGGGCTGCACAATTAATCGCATTTTCAATATAATTGCAATAAAAGAAACTCAATTTCCAAATCGCAGAGGTCAGCCATTTTTGGCTATGTAACAATTAGGGAACTAGACATGTCCTTTAGGTGTCGGTAAAATGTTTAAAGTGGGTTTGCCTCCACATGGAAGGCAAGACAGTTGCAGCTGTGAGATAATCTAATTTAATACTTGTTTTAGAGTTTGTATAATCACACATAGCATTAAGTACAGGTCAATAAGTTTAATACATAGTCTTGCTTGTTGGTTTCCCTTTATGTTCAACAAGGATCAATGTCCAAATCAATTAAAAGCTGTTCTGACCAGGAGGCAGCCCCGAATGAAGTACGACACCAGTGGCACGTAGTCGTTGAGATTCTCTGGTTTCATCAAAACACACTCAGAAGGGTTTTTCTTCACAAGATGGTAACTTCGCAGATGCTCTATGTAGTAGGTTGTAAAAGGTTCAATAATGAAGCAAATATGCTGGTCCATCACAATGCATATTTCCAAAATCTTTCCAAAGTCTGGTAATCCACTTGTACTTCCAGCAGAGAGAATCATTCCTTTTGAATACTTTGTTCCATTTAGAAATATGTGAGGGGTCAGTCCCACTGTGTCAACATTGCTGAATCTATTCAAGATGGCTTGTTTGACAGCAGTGTCTAACACTTCGAAGCACACTTCAGATACCTTTGCAGTCTCAGCCTCAGACTTAAAAAATGCTTGGCATCGCGAGATAATGTGCCAACATAAGCTGATGTCTTGAGGCAAGAGTAAAAAAAAAATGTTTTTAAAGTTGTTAACATCCCGTACCACTTTTTTAAAGAAAGAATGTTTTGCCTCAAACCTGACGGTCCAATACTCACTTGGAGGTCCAAACTTTTGGATAAGATATGGGTAATGTTCAATAAAGTGGTGTTTGGGACACAACTTTTTTTCTGGGAAGACTGTTTGCAGCAACTGTCTACGGTCAGAAATTTTTGCTTGTAAATAGCAAAGCAAATCTGAAGTGAAACTTGGAGCTGAGAATAACTCCACCAAGTCTTTGAGCTCAAGAACTAATTCCCATGTCTGATCACCATGTCTGGGACACCAATGATGAGGGGAAGGAAACGCACAAGACTCCAGTTCTCATGTCCATTACCACCTAGAGTCTGATTCCGTTTGAACGTTGATGGAATTTTCTGAGGCCGGTTTGTCTTGTCAGAGAACTTAAAAGGAAAGCCTTGGATTTCACCATTTAGTTCATCCAATGTGAAATAGTTCTTGGAAATAAAATCTGCAAGGCACAGACTTAGCTCTCTGGGTACAATGCCTTCCAGCACATCATGTAAAAAATCCGGTGGAAAACCTTGGCATGAATGAAAACCTGTCAATATGTTAAGAGGGCATTCTCGTTTCACACCATCAACAGACAAAAGTTCACTCTGCTTCAACAAATTTACAGCTTCATCATACAACGCTGGTGTTCGTAAAACAAACTTACCACTCCTAACATCACAAGTTTGTATTTCTTCACGGTTACACAGACAAAACCTACAAAATTTGTCCACATTAAAAGGACTCTTGGAATCCACCTAAGGAGTGTGCAGCCAAGTTGTCTGCAGCCACAAATAAAATGGTCCCTTTTATATTATAACCAAGTTCCTTAACAAACACACCAACTGTTTCTAGGTACTGAATGTCCTTTATCAGTGGCTCCAAAACACTATTATAACCATAAATCTTTACATGTTCAGTCTTGCACAGTAAAGCTAGATATACTCATGACAATGACGACTTATATTTTCTTGGTAAATTGGCAAGAACCCAATAGACACCACAGACTTTGTTTTTTTTCTAGATGTCCCTAAGGGATTACAAATTTCGAAATCGTCAATGTACAAATTCACGTGAGAGAATTTGATTATTTTTAAAGCACTCACCATCCAGACATGACTTGAACTGCCCTAAGTGTTCACATGACCCGTTAACTCTTAACTCATGCAGTACCTCATCTCTTTTGAGAAGTTCAGAAATTACTGTTAGAATTGGGACATAAACGACAGTATGAGACCTATTGTGTCTATTTAAAACATATTCAACAGGTTGAATAACAGTAAAGTTTTGTCTATAAAATGACTGCCTTTTAAATGTTGTGCCTAAAGGCCCCTCTCTTGAAAGTAAACTGAGTGGATTTGCACCCTGTAGTGCTTCAGTTAAAGATGCTGTTAATTCCTCAGAATTGCAGTTTTGCTCCTTCAAAATATTTTCAATCGTCTGCCTAGTTATTTGTCCAGCACATTTACCAACATCAAACAAGTCATCAACAATTTCTTGAATTGCTGACTTAGACACATGAAGGACTGCTTGCAGGCAAAGTAAAAGGGATGCAATCCGCCGCTGAATAGAAATATGAGGCTGAATTTCAGAATCAGGCAATAATAAATCTGATGACACTAAATCATCCAACTGTTCCTTAACGTCATTTACAAAAGGTTTGACTGTTACATTTTACAACAAGGTCAGGATCGAAATCAACAAACGTAGTAGTATAAGGATGATATCGACTCTGATGTGCAGTAAAAGTTGAGATTACGCTAGACCTGAAAGAGCACCCCATAAATGGACAACTAACAGTTTCTCGTATTCTCAAATGTCTCTTTAAATGAAGAAAATACTGTTTGGTGTTGGTTGGTGCTGAAAAAGTACAGAGTTTACAGCGTAGTTTAGCAACTGGATATGGTCCTTTTTTTATGTTCCTGGATATGTTTTGCAAAATCCACATAAGATTGGAGCACAGTTAGACAGCTTGGGTAAATGCATGTCCAACTCCGTCTTCCACGTCCATGAGTGTCTTTGTAATGACTCACTATGGTTCTTTCATGGTAGGAGGCAAAACTACAAAACTTACAGCTCCACTTCATCCACACTTGTAGTCTTTAATGACTGGACCACCAGCACCTTAAAAACACATATATCATAAACTATTACAATATGATACAAAAAGCATTTGTCATTAACTGCAAGCATGACAAACATTAAAAGTAGTGCATGTTGTGGGAAAAAAGGAGTGTAAACATAGTACATATTCTCAATGACTGCTTACTGGTATAACCATATCCACCAGTGGCTGACAAAAAGTCATCTATTTTAGAACAATAATTTCAGAAGATGAGACTGCATTTTTAGCTTTCTTGTAATAACTTGCCGTTAATTGAGCTAGGATTTATATAATTATAGATAGTTAAGAAAATAGTACATACCCAAGAGAAAAAGATTTGTGCGGTCCGATTCGCGGGGGGGGGGGGGGGGGGGGGGGGACAGGACGTATCCATGTGTTTTTTCCCTGTCATTCACATAAGCATATCAAGTTAGTTTTTTTTTTGAAGATAGCGCTGCGGGAAACCCTGCATGAAGACACAACTCTCATCTCCATATCCACTCGCAGTCGCGCCCCCGCTTGTCATTGTGGAGTTCAGCTCCGGGGGAGCAACATGAAACTGCAGTTAAGATAACCGAACAAATGCCGACCGTAGCTCTGTTGGAAGTACCCTTGTCTTTTTCATAGTGAGCTCTCAGAAACATAAAACGCCAGCACGCAAAAAGGGAGTAGGCCGTGGGCCAGAATCTGTAGGGTGACTTTTCGTATGAACTGTCAGGGGGCAACTTTCTTCCACCGGGAAAAGTTGCTACACATAGCAGTGATCTCAAAACACCAATGTTCCCACGTTTTCACTTACACATTAAGAAGTTATAGCCGATAAATCTAAACTGTGGCGCTCCAGTCCAAGAGGTCACGTGATTCGATTTTTGCTGCTCAGCCAATCAGATCGCTGTATTGTCAGCTGTGCGCGTTCACCAGTTCATCATGGCTGCGCTCATAAGATGTTTCTATGCATTTGTTTCGAGACGAAGACAGCCAAATAATAGCATATTCTGGTGCCAGCTGGCTGAGATCTTGATGGCAAGAAAAAAGAAATAGCCCAGACCATCCATCATCCATTTTCTAACACGCTTATCCCCGTTGGGTTTGCGAGGTGCTGGTGCCGAGCTCCAGCTGTCAATGAGCGAGACGCGTTGTATAAACTCGTTGTGCCAAACGAGTTATCCCCTTCGGAATTTGTAGAATTTTGTATTGTATTTTTGAAATCAATAAAAGTTTTAACCTTCAGCTTTGTGAAGTCTAAATATTTTAAATATCACATTCTAATAAAATGAAATAGATTTTTAAACTCCTAATACATTGTTCTATTTTAGATTTTTTATCGGCTATAACTTCTTAATGTGCAAGTGAAAACATGGGAACATTGGTGTTTTGAGTTCACTGCTATGTGTAGCAACTTTTCCCGGTGGAAGAAAGTTGCCCCCTGACAGTTTATACGAAACTTGTTAAGGAAGCGTCCTACAGATTCTGGCCCACGGATTAGAGGGAAAAAAAAGGGTCCCGACTAATTGCTGAAACTGTGACACAGCCTCCCCCGAGACCGCAAACAGCGCGGTACTAAGTTAAACAGAGCGCTACAGATTCGCTTTTGTGGAATTAAATGTGATAAAAATCTTGCTAGCTGTCTAAATTTTTTTTCTGTGTATAATTTTAGGAAGGCTACACCGTGGGGCTGTTATGATGGGTCAGCCTCAACGAACTTGACTGCAATTAAGCTGTTGATTCAGTATAATGTGTTAAAAATGCTACAGACAAACATTAATTTAAGACATTTTTGATAAATTAAACTTACCTTGTTTTACTTGCTTTTCTCTCGTTCCTCGTTCAGAAAAGCCCGCCGAATGCCACAACGCCAGTTAACTAAACTCCTTAACTTGCTGACAAAAAGTATCCATCCGCCAGTTCACTTTTCACGTCCTTAGGTGGTTAGCTTCTTCAATTTGGGGATTACGGGAAGGGTTTATAATTGGATTAAAGATTTTTTGTCAAATAGAGATATACAGGTACAGATGGGAATAGCATTATCTAATAAATATAAAATTGATAATGGAACTCCACAAGGAAGTATTATTAGTCCATTATTACTTTCCATTATGATTAATGATGTCTTTAAAGAAGTAGATCAGGATGTCATTAAATCATTGTTTGCTGATGATGGAGCTTTGTGGAGGAAAGGGAAAAATGTAAAAATAGTATATAAGAAAATACAGAAAGCTATTGATTCTGTTGAAAATTGGGCGTATAACTGGGGAGTTAAATTCTCAGTAGATAAAACAAAGACAGTTGTATTTAGTAGGAAGAAAATAGAGGAAATTGAATTAAAAATGTATGGAGAAAAAGTAAGTAAATTTCGGTTTTTAGGAATTATGTTTGATTCCAAACTTTTATGGGGAGATCATGTAAAGTATATTGAAGGGAAATGTAAAAAGGTTATAAATATAATGAGATGTTTAGTAGGTATAGATTGGGGAGCAGATAAAATTAATTTAAAATATATATATATATATATATATATATATATATATATATATATGTATATATATATATATATATATATATATATATATATATATATATATATATATATCGCCCCCATTTTAACATCCCTTCACTGGCTACCTGTACTAACTTTACAGGATCCTTTTTAAAGTAGTTCTTGTTAGCTTTTAAATCTCTTAACTCCTACCCACCCCCATCCCCAAGCTGCTGCAGCCACATAAACCCACCTACTCTCTTAGGTCTCCTTTCCAGCAACTCCTTTTAACTCAGATTCATTATATCAACAGCATCTGCACAGCCAATTGTACATGTTTTTATTTTTTTAACTCTGCACTAGAAAAGCATCAAATCAAGTCACGGACACAGTTGTCGGGACTTGAATTTCTTCAGGAAATCTGCTGCACATTATTGACAAAAAGTCTTGATTAGGCCCCCTGAGTTAAAGTCCAAGATCACATTGGGACATTTCAATAGAAGACATTTAAAATGGTTTAGAAATGTGCTAATTCTTTTCAATTTGCTGTTTTCTCATCAAAGGGCTTGGTCACCAATCTTACTCTGGGACAAGTCTCCCTCACTGGCTGGACCATGTACAGTCTCAGCATCGACGAGGCAGTCAGACAGTAACCTGACAACAGCCAGCTGCATGTATCGCTCCGCCGAGCTCCACTCACATACATCTGGGACACGGCCATAGCCTTTACTGAAGGCTGGGCCTTATCAAAACTCCTTGCATATGATTGGATAAGCCACTTGTCTGTCATCTTTATCGACGTGCTATTTCAACCAGTCACACCGAAGCTAACCCGTGACGCTGATGAGACCGACGCCGGAAAAAAAAACCTTTATTTTTATTTTTTTTTATGTGTTTACGGCTCTAGTGCAGGGTTTCCCGCAGCGCTATCTTGGCGAGGCGGCTGCGGAAAACGTGTCGTCCACCCCCCGCTCCGCGAGCCGGTCCGCCTCGCATAAGCAAATTCCTGCGGGAAACACTGTAGTGACAAGCGTTTTATTGACAGTGAGCTGACAGGAAGAGGGGGGAAGACAGGCGGCAAAGCGCCGCGGGTCGGAGTCGATCCCGGGCCGACCGCGTCGAGGACTAAAGGCCTCCCAATATGGTTCGCGCTAACCGCTAACCGGTCCGGGGGGGGGTTCGGGCGTCCGCGTCCGCGCCCCGGAAAACAAAACTTGCCAAATCCGGTCGGGAGAAGGGCGAAAACATGGTTTCCACCAACAAAAACCTTCAGAGCCGTTCTCTGATGTTCTTTTAACCCTTAAACAGGCAGGAGTGGAAAATAAGTTGCAAAAAATAATTAAATTGTATCACTTATCTATTTAGGCCCTAAGTGAAATATTTCCACATTCAAAATTTATATATATTCAATATTTTGGATTTTATGAGTTGTATCTCCCAGGATACGTTGCCCTATTAAGGTATAAACAGAACCCCAATGATAAACATATTACTGTTCAATTTGATGAAGATAAATTATACATTGTTGTATTCCTTGGTCATTTACATTACACATAGCACTTTTAAAGTTGATTTTATTCATTTTTACCAATACTCCAATTTTAGTAATCTCATAACAAAGTGACACAAAAACGGAACATATTTAACTTTTTGTGCACTAAAGATTACATAAAAAGTTCATTTTGCATACACAACTGAACACTAGAGAAAGTTTTATGGGGCCAGGTTTTCCATAATGGTGGGAACTCTATGAACAATTCCCTTCATTTCCTTTCTATATTTAATTTTTTTATGGAACGCTTGGAAGCAGTTCCGTGGATTTTTCCCGGTGACGATGCACAGACGAACACCACATTTTGTGCAGTAGATTGTTGCTTTGCTACTGGGCAAAGCCTACACCTTCCCTTGTCTGTGAAAGCTGGAAAGTGATCCACTTGATCATGGCAGACATCAACCATGGGTCTCGGGGTTGTTGGTTGTTGTTATTTCAGTAAATATCACAACCATACAGAGGGTTTGTGTTTTTTCACCTTACATCAACTACTACATACATACATACATAGATTTGTATGGATTGCACATATAAGTGTCCCTAAATAAACTTACTGTCACCTGAATCCCTTGGCTTGTTTGGACATGGTACTGCGATCCATCTCGTTATCCTCCTCATCAGAACTTTCATCCTCCACATCAGAACTGCCTTCACTCACTGCCTCTATCTCATGCTGGCTGAACATTACTTCCTGATCTTCATCACTGTTTGACTCAGAGTCCGAAGAACTTGCAGGGATCTCCTCTATCACTCTCATTCCTGTGCTTTGCTTTCTTTTCCCATAAAAGGACCTAGCTGAGATGCCCTGCATGAAAATAAATAGATTTTTTGAAGTAGAATACAGTTATACTGTTGTAATGGGCACAGCTGTGCATGATAATATCTGGTACTGCAGTAATTATTAACATGCCTTCCATTTTGAAATAAAATTTTGAATAATGCACATTGACCAAATTTCTATCCCTAATCTGGCAACGTATCTCAGGGGATACATACATTTCAATAGCTGCTAAGTAACACCACAAAGATAGTTGGATATTTTTTTCTTCATCAGAATGTTTAGACAAATGTCCTAATTAATTTTAGGAATTTATATTGTTGTTTTATTGAAAATAAGTATGACTAATATATGATTACATGCCCCCAAGGAAGCAGGTTCTCCATCACTGGCGGCCGTGATGTTTTCTGATCAGGCTGACGAAGCGATGAAAGATAGCCTGAACCAAATCATGTGATCTAGATGCTAATACCAGACAAGACTTTTGATAAACGCTAACTTGACTAGTGAAAACCTCCCAGCATACCCCCTACAGGTTGTTAAAGAGTGTGTATCTCCTGGTGCACAGTGCCTGTTTAAGGGTTAATGAAACAATATCAGATAGATTGGACAACACGGAAGAAATAGCAGCATCAATGCTAACGCTTGCTTCCTCGATGCGAGCCGCCATTGTTGTTGGAATCTCACGGTGGCTTCTCCACTACGTCACATCCATGAAACACCCGCCCTGCGTCCTGATTGGCCAGACCAAAAATTTGGTTGGGGAAATCATTTTCAATGAGCCGTGTCCCAGATGTATGTGAGTGGAGCTCGGCGGAGCGATACATGCAGCTGGCTGTTGTCAGGTTAGTCAGACAGGGCCTCCTTGGAGAAAAACCTCCCGCCGGGGTAGCTCCAGGTCAGCCTGCGGCTCTGTCACCTCCAGCCTTCTATAAGGGGACCTTCATCATCCCCGACGGGATTCCTGACCTCCCTCAAGACACTTACATCAAGCTGCCAGGCTGGAAGAAGGTGACTGACCCTAAAATAGGCATTTAGCCGTAAGCCGTGTACCGCTTATGTTATTCAGGCGACAAAAAGCCAAAGAAAAAGTTCTGTACATGTACTGTGAAAGCAAAAATGATGAATAGCAACAAAAATACTAGGGTAATATTCAGAAAGTTGGATTTATTATAGTCTGTTTTTGGTCGATTGCTTTAATTAAAGCAATCTAAAGTCTCCATGTTTGAGGAAAGCAAAAATAATGTTCTGTGATAAATGTTAAGGTTAAAGAATTTAGTCTGATAAAGTCACTCACTCATTTGAGTGACTTTTGCATAATTTAGGCTTTGTCAATTGCACATATTTTGATATTCAAATTGTAAAATGTAACTGATTTCCCATTTTCTAAATTAAGCTATAAGAACGTGAGTTGTCCCAGCCCTTCTCTGGATGTGTGTACTGTATGTGTCTAATCATGCTTTGAGATATTTAGTGTTTATCTCCTCAGAAGACTTAATTTTCTGCTGATCACCTTTGACTAAAGTACAGACAAATGAATTGCATATTATTTGTTCTTTTTTTTTTAGGGGCAGATCTGGATTAACGGGTTTAATGTAGGCCGTTATTGGCCCGCTCGAGGCCCCCAGGTGACACTTTTTGTTCCTGCCAGCATCCTGAGCACAGCAGCACCCAACAATGTGACCGTTCTGGAGCTGGAAGCAGATCCATGCAGCTCCCAGAGATGCACTGTTGAGTTTACAGCCACCCCGATCCTCAATACAACAGTCTTCTCTGAGCACCAACCGCACCAGAAACTGTTCACTAAAGAGGATTTGCTGTGAGGATAAGGGATCTCTCAGTTTGCACCGCAAGACTCAACGCATGAGCCTCAAATCAACTGTTGTTTTGTGAAATGGATTAGCATTTGTCCCCCCCCCCCCCCCCCCCCCCCCAATCTGTGTTACATGAATGTCAAATTTATTTTCTGATTCTGTTTTTATAAAAGTGTTGGCACCATCTTATTCTAACATGTTTCTGGAAGCTCCTCTTCTGATGGGGATTATAAGCAATGGAAGCTGTGGTGTTTCATATTTCAGGGAGCATTTAATTTTTTTTGTATGAAAACCACATCAGGGAAATACATGTTCAGATGAGTAATCCTATCATTAAAAACAGCTGTGGGGTGTTCAAAATTTCACTTTGGCCAAGATTGTCAAGTTAAAAGTATTTAAGCCAAAAAATAAATAAACAAATAAAATAGAAATTATAAAAAAAATTATATTGGGATTTTATTTTGCCTGCTTGATTAAAAAATGAGTATTCAATATTTGAAACAAATTATTCAGATTTTCTGCAGGAAAGGGATGTGTACAAAAATTGTGCACACCTTGTACAATGATACACGTATCATTGTACAAGGTGTGCACAATTATTAGGCAAGTTGTAGTTTGGGGGATCAATTTTATTTCTGAACCACTACAGTGCTCTTGGTCAATCTAAAATGTAAATAAATCTCAAACCTGAATATTTAAGAAAATAAAAGTGAGATTTTGGCTTTCTTAGGAGAACATCTGTGCGTGCACAATTATTGGGTAACAACAGTATTAGTGTGCAGAATTATTATAAAAATAATTTTATTATAAATAAAAAACTTTTTAGTTTTAATCTCACTTGTTTATTTTCATCCATTAAAGTTAGAATAAAAACAGCTCAAAATTTACAAAAGAACATTTCTGACATTTCCAAAAATAAATGATTGTAGCCACCCTTCTTTTCAATAACAGTTAGCAGCCTTCCATTCATGGAGTTGGTTTCTTGACTGTTCAGAGAGCTGGACTGTTTTCCTTCACCGTACATCTCCCGTTTAAGAAGGACCCACACGTTCTCAATATGGTTAGGTCAGGTGAGGAAGGGGCCCATGCCATTATTCTCTCATCTTTAAGGCCTCTACTGGCTAGCCACACAGTGGAGTTCTAACTTAAGTGTCTTGTTCAGTGGTGGTCAGGTTTCAGCTTTCCCTACCTTGGCCATGTCTCTGAGCACTGAACACCTTCTACTTCTGGGCACTCCAGGTAAGCTGCACATCTGGAATATGACAGCACTGGAGGATAATGGGTTCCTAGTAGCTTCACGTGTGATTCTTCTCAAATCTTTGGCAGTTAATTGGCGTCATTTTCTCAACACCTTTCTTGCGACCCTGTTGACTATTTGCAGCAAAATGTTTGATGGCTTGGTGATCACGCCCCAATATCTTGGCAATTTCAAGAGTGCTGCGACCCTCTGAAAGTCTTTTTACATTTTTGGACTTTTCAGAGGCACTTAAATCTCTTTTCTGGCCCATTTTGCCTGAGAAAAAGAAGCTGCCTAATAATTATGCACACCCTGATATAGGGAGTTGATCTCCTTGAAAATGTTTTTTTCTAATCTCAGCAATAAAAACAAGATTTTTGGTCAGTCTTCCTTTGAAAATGCTTGCCAAAGAAAGCAGTCAAAAATAAGAAATTGACCATGAGGAAACTCAAGTGTGGGAGTACTTATGCAAAAGGCTGTACAGGAGAATCATACATTGTATCAAAACAGCCTACTTGCATGCCCTAACAGACAGGAAAAACTACAAGGAGCAGCCAGAAGACCATATGAGGAAAAAGTCATGAAAAAAAGGTCCAAATGCTACAGAAATCATTGCATGGACTCAAGCAGTCAGGTAGACTTTGGAAGGCAATGTTGCATACATACGACTGAAAATGATGTTATACACTGATGGTGCTGATCACCGGGTGTGTACAAGAGGAAGACAAATATTAGGTTATCTAACTAATTTGGCTTGATGACCTGATAATAGCAGCTAACCGCAAAAAAAGTACAAAGCAAGTTAAAAGGCAATCGCCAAAAGGTCCAAAATGAAAGACCCAGAAAAGCTGAAACATTTCTTGGTAACAGATTTTCAACAGCTGAAGAGGTGAAAACGTCAAAAGTCCAGCATAATGTTGTATACAATTGTGAAGTAGGAATATTCTACATGATGTAAAACATTTATCACAAATAAATGAAAATTGCTGAGTACAAAGGTATCCAGCCTCCTTTGCTCTGACTGCAACCAATTGCCTCCAGAAGTTACCTGATGATTTCTAATGACTGAATAGAGTCCACCCCTGTGTAATCTAATCTCAGTAAAAATACTGATGCTCTATGACGGCCTCATATGTTGGTTAAGAGAATATTGGAAAGCAAACAGCATCATGAAGTCCAAGGAACACACTGGACAGGTCAGGGATGAAGTTGTGGAAAGTTTAAAGCAGGCTTAGGCTATAAAAATATTTCTTAAGCTTTGAACAATTCACAGAGCACAATGTTCAATCCATCATCCGGAAATGGAAAGAGTATGGCAAAACTTTAAACCTACCAAGACAAGACCGTTCTCCTGAACTTACAGATCGAACAAGAAAAGCACTGATCAGAGATGCAGCCAAGAGGCCCATGGAGACTCTGGATAAACTGCAGAGATCCACATCTTAGGTGGGGGAATCTGTCCACAGGACAACTATTAGTTGTACACTGCACAAATGTGGTCTTTATGGAAGAGAGGCAAGAAGAAAGCCATTGTTGTTATGTTAGTGACTAAGTCAGTAGAACTGCAGGCCTGGACATAAAGGCAGAGAGAGAGAGCTAAACTATCAAGGTAGCAAGCGCTAATCTCTCCCAATCAGCAGCATTGCAGCCACACCAACAGCATTTCAAGTGTTACTGCTGCCCAAGTTTGATCTCTTAACACCAGAGGAGTGGTCTAAATGTATCAGACACTTTGGGCAGTTCAGGATATCATCTGGACTTGGGTTGCAGCCATAAGAAAACCAGGTACCCTCTGATATATACAATGGGCGACAAAGGATAGGAAATGATTCCTTCACTGAAACTATGCGACGATGAGGTGAGAACCACTCCCCCAAATACTAACTGGATGTGCACGTTGTTGTCAGAAGGAACACTGAATAGTTCCCAAAACTATTCAGTGACTTAGATTAGATGGAGGGGGAATACAAAATCTTAGATGCTAAACCATTTGCTCTGTCAGCCCCAAAACGTGTCACTTTTCCCTGTTACCCAGAGTAAAAAAGGACTAGCTCAAACAGAAGAGGGGTAATCTCCAGAGTAGAACAACCTACTGACTGGTGTGCACGTATGGTCCCAGTACCCAAACCAAACAGAGAAGAAGTTTGTGTGTGTGTCAATTTAACTAAATTGAGCAACTCTGTTAAAAAATAATGACACATATTGTCATGAGTGGAGCACACCCTAGGATAGCTAGAGGGTGCAAACTCGATGCAAACTCAGGATTTTGGCACATACCTCTGTCCAGGGAGTCGGTGCTTCTCACAACCTATATCACGCCCTTTGGAAGAAATTGCTTTAACACACTTTATCTTAAAAACTCTTCAGCTCCCTGTGGATGGAACTCTAAACAACAACTGACTTCCCAGAGTTATTGAATAAGGAGACTGTGGAGTGATGAAGTTCCAGCACTTTTATTGACAAACAGTATTTATTGAAAAACAAGATAACTCATTACAGGAATATGCAAATACAACACCAAGGACTCATAACAGTTACAAATCATGTGTGCTGGAACTTTTAATAAAGATCAGCTTGAATGCTTCATGGAGTTTTAACACACAAGATCAAAGGTTTAGCATTCGCATACAATTTAGGGTTCAACTAATTAAGTAAGGCCTGTTTTAGGTCCCTATGCACAGATTATTTTAGTATATTAGACTACTTAAGCTAAGCCTGTATACTAATTAAGGTCGAATCCGTCTACCCTCTCCCCACCCTGAAAACCCTCCTACTTGATCCTCCACTCACCACTTCGATGGATAACCATCCACCATCCTCAAACTTACCAAACCAGGAGCAAAAGCAGGAGAGGTTCAGTGTGGGCGGGGAAACTACCAGAAAACTCTACCCACAAGAGTAGTAAAAACTGGTGAGACCCCCAGGGAGATCTGCTCTCGGCCAATCTGAGCCAGAAAACCCTGTGTTGAATCTAGGAGTTACCATTACCAGCTAATATTAAAGGATCTATAGAGCCAATCAGATCCCAGGTCTGTCCTTCTGTAATAAAAAAAAAATTGCATAAATCAGTGATCTTTGGTATGAGAAAACTCCAGTTCTTTCATCAAGCAGTGAGAACAAAAAAGAATCATGTCAGGAAAAACATTTGAAACTCCAAATATCAATTAAAACATTGCTTAAGCAAAACTAAACTAATACAACTAAACATTTTAATTCATGCATAAATCTAAATTGATAATAAAAAAGAAAACGTAACGGGGGGAAAAAACAACAATCTGACAATACTACTGTAAAATGGCAAATCAAACAAATCAATATAATCAAAAAAATCAATATCATCAAACCTACAGGAACATTTTTAAAAGCATTACAAGGATCAGTCACGAAGAAGGAAAAAGGAAATCCATGTCAACAGGTTGTGTCATTAACATCACAATCATCATCGTCACTCGGATCAGGAATTTCAACATCTTTGGGCATGTTTCCTCGGGAAAACACCAGTCTCTGTATTCGTTTGACCCGTAAAGAAGCTACCAGATACTGCGGAGGTTAACAGTCGTCTAACCAAAGGGATTAAGGGATTAAATGAATAAATGCTTCGTCTTCCTCTTGCCTCCTCTTCTCTCCCCTTTTTCTTTTTTTAATCAGTCAGTTTTCTGACATGAAGGGAGCATAAGCAATGAGCAAACAGGCTGATTCTTATTGTGCTCCACAGATCAGCTGTTTCAAACTCTGTTGTCTCTCTCACTGGAGACAAGCAACTCAAATCACTGCCCGGAATGTTATTGTGATTCCGTCGGAGCAGTGCTCTTCACCCACCTCTTCCTGCAAAAAAACAACTTGTGGTGGGCCGCTGTCCTCACAGCTAGCTCGGTGGCTCAGGTGGATGGCGACGATCCTGGCGTGTGATCTTTCTTGTCCTGCGATTTGTCGGCCCCTGGCGGTGGCGGCACCTTCCTGCAGTGAGACGCGTGGGTCCAAGGAAGCCGTTGTTCGACCTTCTCTGCCGCGTAAGTCGAGAGGAGCACCTGGAACGGACCCAGCCAGCGTTTGGATCTCCATTGTAGCTAATAAACTGTCGCTAATAAGCTGTAGCTGTGAAACACAGATCAATCTCTTACCCTGGTTTTCATAGAAGACTAGGAAAGCGTTTCTTGGTCTACGGCAGCAGACATCTTCTCCTGTTGTTTGGCTGACATGTTCATCATCATCTGTTAGCCAAGAGTTTGCTGAATCCCCCATATCCAGCCCTCTTTGGATACTCTCACAGATGTGATGACCTGAGAGCAAAGGGCAAACATTTGCTCACCAGAATAACGACCTGTCGTCTACAAAACATCATAGTGTTTAAATACGGTTGAAGGACACGAGCAGCTGACTGATTTCTTATTTCTGAGACACATTCTTCATTTTATATCTAACATTTTTATTTTCTTACATTTTTGGCAGGGTGGAGAAAGAGCTCTGCAGGGATGACTGCTGCGCTCCACAGTGGCACGTGTAATCTATCTGGTCCCCCTGCATGAGACAACTATTATTTTACTTTAAATCTCTCAGAACTGGGTTCTCTTTTCAAATATATTTGCCCTTACCTTGAAATACTCCTGCAGACACTGGCTCACCGATCCCCCTGGTACCAGCTCCAGAGTGAGGTTAACAAAGTCCTCCATTCTATAGGACTGCTCACCACATCTGAAATGGACAGTTCAATTGAAAAATAACCACAGTGCTCCTGGAGACGCAACAAGTCAGCAGTGTAAATAGAATACATTCATACCCCCTGCAGGTCCTGATGTTCAGCATCTGAACTGAAATGTGTTCCTGGACTGGGCACGTGTAGGTCAGGCCAGAGTTTACAGCTGTCAGCTCAACTTCTGATGACACAGACCTCATTTTGTCCAGAACACAGATGAGGAACTCATGGGCATCCTGCTTAGAAACCCAAAGAAATGGTTCAGAAGATAGGAGTTAAACAAAATCTGTCAAAGACTGACACTGTGCCGTCTCGTATAAATAAGTATGGCACTAACCTTCTGCTCGTCATCGTCAAAATCTGAATTATATTCAGCGACGGTCCATTTAAAAAGAAAATAGAAGCGACTTATTCTCCTCTCTGATGTTGGAGTAGCGACTGACTTCAATATCTAGAAACCATCTGGTGAGAACAGAAGTGAAGAACATAATCTTTTTTTAGGTTAAAATAAATGAAAGCCCCCTTTGTCATAGTAGTTGATTACCAAGGTTTACATCCAACTTAGATCTTGGCAAGACAAAGAAAATTGTTGTTTTTTTTCAACTGTGATTTTGTAAAGGTAAAAATCTGAAAGGTATGACAAGTATTTGTATAGATCTTTATAACTCAGTACCTTATTGAATAATTTAATTTAATCAGAGCTGCAGGTCTGCTTGCTTGGCATCTCTCATGACTGATATATTTGTCCACTCTTATTTGCAGAGGAGCTTAAGCTCAGTCAGTTGTTTAGCTCCATCTATATTCCTATCAGTACAAAGCAACTTCATTGTCCATCCCAAAGGCATGATGCTGCTACCACCATGTTTGTCTCTGAGGAGGACACATTTAGAGTGATGCAGAGTTTTAGTTTTTCACCACAGATAATATGTTGCTGGCCAAAAAGTTTCATTTTCTTCTTATCTGACAGAGCACGTTTTTCTCATGGGTGTGGTCTCATTTGCATGGATTGTGTTAAACTTTCAACAAGGCCCCCTAAGGCTCTCTGTCTACAATTGCTTTCTTGTTGCCACTCTTCCATAAAGGCCAGATTTATAGAGTATATGTAGTTGTCCAGGAGACAGACACTCCACCTTATCTGTGGATCTCTGCATCTACTCCTTAGTCACAAAGCCTCTTAATGCTTTCCTTCACCATTCATACTCTTTCTGTGTTTGGATCATAGATTGAACTGTTCCATGAGCTATTCAACGTTGCAGTGGATAATATTCAGGGGCATCAGAGTAAAGTGGAGTCTTTTCCATTTCACAGTCATGCATTACTCTTGTTGGTTTATCACATAAAGCCCCAATAAATGCTCAGAAGACGGTAATTGTATCGTGGCAAAATATGAAAACATTGAAGGGGTATGATTATTGTTGCAATGCAGAGTATGAATGCAAATCTACACAGTTCTGAGTGTTCTTTACACTGATGATGTTTTATTGTCTGGAGTGCTGTACCTGAAGAGCTGGGATCTTGGGTGAGAGCAGCTCAGGGTCAGTAAGGACGCTTTGGAGGATGGAGTTGATGTAGCATGTCATCCCCAGGTTGAGTAACCTTAAAACACACAAGACAAAGAACCAGAGTCAGAACATGTGGCCGTTCTGCTGACTTTCTTTCAACACATTAACTGAGGCATCTGCTGTGGATCCAGAGAAAGGCTCCATATGTGTCCCTTCTTCTTCTTTAAGTAGACAGACGTATGGAAAATACTGTAAAAATGTTCAGTAGAGTAAAAACTGAACACATCACAGTGGTTTCTGTTATTCATGTAATACTGAGTTCACGCAATCAACAACATTCAGCTTGGTTAAACATACCTTATCATAAATCAGTTGCAGCAGGAAAAGCCAAAACGCTATTTTCCTCCTTTTATCCGTGTCAGGTTGTCTAGAAGCTGGAGAAGATAGCATGGAGGAATCCTCCTTGTGTCCAGGTTCAGTATTTGGTGCTTCCCTGGTTCTCTTTAGAGTTGATGACTCTAGTTCAACAGTGCAATTGATACTAGTGAAGAAGACATGAAAAAAGTATTAGTTGAATTTGAGGATGAGTGGGGATAAATGTGAACATCAAATAACCAATGATTTCTGAGGCAAACCAATCTCACATTGACATTGTATTTTTCTAAGAAATATCTGAAACTGGACTTTGGATCTAAAAAATAATAATAATGTAAAACTCATACACTTCTTCTGTGGTGGAGAATGGTTGGACTGACACTTCGACTGTCACACTTGGAGCTGCAGCTCATTGTGAGCAGATACAGGACTGTCAGGAACAGGCGAAGCCCTGAACTGGACACTAGCCTCCCCACCCTGAGACTTTTCATTTGTGCTGCAGCTATAAAGATGGAGAAAAAAATGAAATGTGATTCTTTAATGGAATACAACTCTATAACACCAGTTTAACTATAAATGATAGAATATAAAATTGGAGTTGGTGAAGTTTTATCTTACCTCCTTTCTGTATCTGAGGATGACAGGATTACAACCAGGGTGTTGTTCTGCTTCTAAATGCACTCTGATGAACTCAGACCGTGCCTCCTGTGGCCCTTTTCTGAACTTTCCCAAATTTAGTCACATTACATCCAACAACATAAAATAATATTTTATTTGAATCTTATGTGAAAGTCCAACATAACATATACAATTGTGAAGTAGAAGGAATATCCTACATGATGTAAAACATTTGTTACAAATAAATGAAAATTGCTGTGTGCAAAGGTGGGAGCTTCCCACGCCTGCTAGCCAGAGTTTCCTACGCCTGCTAGTCAGAGTTTCCTACGCCTGCTAGCCAGAGCTTCCCACGCCCGCTGGCCAGAGTTTCCTACGCCTGCTAGCCAGAGCTTCCCACGCCTGCTAGCCAGAGTTTCCTACACCTGCTAGCCAGAGTTTCCACGCCTGCTAGCCAGAGCTTCCCACGCCCGCTGGCCAGAGTTTCCACGCTTGCTAGCCAGAGCTTCCCACGCCCGCTAGCCAGAGTTTCCACGCCCGCTAGCCAGAGTTTCCACGCCCGCAAGCCAGAGTTTCCACGCCCGCTAGCCAGAGCTTCCCACGCCCGCTAGCCAGAGTTTCCCACGCCTGCTAGCCAGAGCTTCCTACGTCTGCTAGCCAGAGTTTCCACACCAGCTAGCCAGAGCTTCCCACGCCCGCTAGCCAGAGTTTCCACACCTGCTAGCGAGCGCTTCCCACGCCCGCTAGCCAGAGTTTCCACACCTTCTAGCCAGAGCTTCCTACGTATGCTAGCCAGAGTTTCCACGCCTTCTAGCCAGAGCTTCCCACGCCTGCTGGCCAGAGTTTCCACGCCTGCTAGCCAGAGCTTCCCACGCCCGCTAGCCAGAGTTTCCACACCTTCTAGCCAGAGCTTCCTACGTATGCTAGCCAGAGTTTCCACGCCTTCTAGCCAGAGCTTCCCACGTCTGCTAGCCAGAGTTTCCACACCTGCTAGCCAGAGCTTCCCACGCCCGCTAGCCAGAGTTTCCACGCCCGCTAGCCAGAGCTTCCCACGCCCGCTAGCCAGAGTTTCCACACCTTCTAGCCAGAGCTTCCTACGTATGCTAGCCAGAGTTTCCACGCCTTCTAGCCAGAGCTTCCCACGCCTGCTGGCCAGAGTTTCCACGCCTGCTAGCCAGATCTTCCCACGCCCGCTAGCCAGAGTTTCCACGCCTGCTGGCCAGAGCTTCCTACGTCTGCTAGCCAGAGTTTCCATGCCTTCTAGCCAGAGCTTCCCACGCCTGCTGGCCAGAGTTTCCACGCCTGCTAGCCAGAGCTTCCCACGCCCGCTACCCAGAGTTTCCACGCCCGCTAGCCAGAGCTTCCCACGCCCGCTAGCCAGAGTTTCGACGCCCGCTAGCCAGAGCTTCCCACGCCCGCTAGCCAGAGCTTCCCACGCCCGCTAGCCAGAGCTTCCCACGCCCGCTAGCCAGAGTTTCCATGCCTGCTGGCCAGAGTTTCCACGCCTGCTAGCCAGAGCTTCCCACGCCCGCTAGCCAGAGTTTCCACGCCCGCTAGCCAGAGCTTCCTACGTCTGCTAACCAGAGTTTCCACACCTGCTAGCCAGAGCTTCCCACGCCCGCTAGCCAGAGTTTCCACGCCTGCTAGCCAGAGTTTCCACGTCTGCTAGCCAGAGTTTCCCTCGCCTGCTAGTCACAGCTTCCTACGTCTGTCAGTCAGAGCTTCTCACGTCTGCTAGTCAGAGCCTTCCTCGTCCGCTAGTCAGAGCTTCCTGTGTCTGCTAATCAGAGCTTCCATGCCTGCTAGCCAGAGCTTCCCACGCCCGCTAGCCAGAGTTTCCCACGCCTGCTAGCCAGAGCTTCCTACGTCTGCTAGCCAGAGTTTCCACACCTGCTAGCCAGAGCTTCCCACGCCCGCTAGCCAGAGTTTCCATGCCTGCTAGCCAGAGTTTCCATGCCTGCTAGCCAGAGTTTCCACGCCTGCTAGCCAGAGTTTCCACGTCTGCTAGCCAGAGTTTCCCTCGCCTGCTAGTCACAGATTCCTACGTCTGTCAGTCAGAGCTTCTCACGTCTGCTAGTCAGAGCCTTCCTCGTCCGCTAGTCAGAGCTTCCTGTGTCTGCTAATCAGAGCTTCCATGCCTGCTAGCCAGAGCTTCCCACGCCTGCTAGCCAGAGCTTCCCACACCCGCTAGTCAGAGCTTCCCTCGTGCGCTAGTCAGAGCTCCCATGTCTGCTAGCCAGAGTTTCCACGCCTGCTAGCCAGAGTTTCCACGTCTGCTAGCCAGAGTTTCCCTCGCCTGCTAGTCACAGCTTCCTACGTCTGTCAGCCAGAGCTTCTCACGTCTGCTAGTCAGAGCCTTCCTCGTCCGCTAGTCAGAGCTTCCTATGTCTGCTAATCAGAGCTTCCATGCCTGCTAGCCAGAGCTTCCCACGCCTGCTAGCCAGAGCTTCCCACGCCCGCTAGTCAGAGCTTCCCTCGTCCGCTAGTCAGAGCTCCCATGTCTGCTAGCCAGAGCTTCCTACATCTGCCTGACAGAGTTCCCTTCGTCGACGCCTGCTACTCCAGCTCTCCAAGTAATCTTTCTGCTGTGCTGCTGGATCTGCTGCTACTCTAGCGCTCCAAGTTATCTCTCACATTTCTCACATTTCTTTAAAATTTGTTATAATGCTGTTTACAAATGTTATTAGGAAGGTAATTTGCACTACATAGACCTGGTGCTGCTACATGAAGGGCACAAACAATTAAGTGTTTATTTTTTATTGTAATATTTTACACGTTCTACATTGTTTGCTAGCCATTGTTAAAGTTTTGTGTTTTTCTGAAAGGAGCTTTGCACAAGTTAGTGTGATGGTACAGTTTTGGTCTGCCTGTCTCCTCATAAACTTTCCAGCACTTTCCACCTCTCATGCAGACCAGCTCTCACTCCACCTCCTCACTATTTCCACCTGCCATTCCTAATTAAGCCTGGATTCAGTGCACCTGCCAACAGCTCTACTTAAACCTCCCTCAGTCTGCTCTTCTCCGCTGGATCGTCATCATTCTTCATCCAAACCTTGTCCTGCCTCGTGTTTCTCACGCCTGCTAGTCAGAGCTTCCTACGCCTGCTAGCCAGAGCTTCCCACACCCGCTAGTCAGAGCTTCCCTCGTGCGCTAGTCAGAGCTCCCATGTCTGCTAGCCAGAGTTTCCACGCCTGCTAGCCAGAGTTTCCACGTCTGCTAGCCAGAGTTTCCCTTGCCTGCTAGCCAGAGCTTCCCACGCCCGCTAGCCAGAGCTTCCCACGCCTGCTGGCCAGAGTTTCCACGCCTGCTAGCTAGAGCTTCCTACGTCTGCTAGCCAGAGTTTTCACACCTGCTAGCCAGAGCTTCCCACGCCCGCTAGCCAGAGTTTCCACACCTGCTAGCGAGCGCTTCCCACGCCCGCTAGCCAGAGTTTCCACACCTTCTAGCCAGAGCTTCCTACGTATGCTAGCCAGAGTTTCCACGCCTTCTAGCCAGAGCTTCCCACGCCTGCTGGCCAGAGTTTCCACGCCTGCTAGCCAGAGCTTCCCACGCCCGCTAGCCAGAGTTTCCACACCTTCTAGCCAGAGCTTCCTACGTATGCTAGCCAGAGTTTCCACGCCTTCTAGCCAGAGCTTCCCACGTCTGCTAGCCAGAGTTTCCACACCTGCTAGCCAGAGCTTCCCACGCCCGCTAGCCAGAGTTTCCACGCCCGCTAGCCAGAGCTTCCTACGTATGCTAACCAGAGTTTCCACGCCTTCTAGCCAGAGCTTCCCACGCCTGCTGGCCAGAGTTTCCACGCCTGCTAGCCAGAGCTTCCCACGCCCGCTAGCCAGAGTTTCCACGCCTGCTAGCCAGAGCTTCCTACGTCTGCTAGCCAGAGTTTCCATGCCTTCTAGCCAGAGCTTCCCACGCCTGCTGGCCAGAGTTTCCACGCCTGCTAGCCAGAGCTTCCCACGCCCGCTACCCAGAGTTTCCACGCCCGCTAGCCAGAGCTTCCCACGCCCGCTAGCCAGAGTTTCGACGCCCGCTAGCCAGAGCTTCCCACGCCCGCTAGCCAGAGTTTCCATGCCTGCTGGCCAGAGTTTCCACGCCTGCTAGCCAGAGCTTCCCACGCCCGCTAGCCAGAGTTTCCACGCCCGCTAGCCAGAGCTTCCTACGTCTGCTAACCAGAGTTTCCACACCTGCTAGCCAGAGCTTCCCACGCCCGCTAGCCAGAGTTTCCACGCCTGCTAGCCAGAGTTTCCACGCCTGCTAGCCAGAGTTTCCACGTCTGCTAGCCAGAGTTTCCCTCGCCTGCTAGTCACAGCTTCCTACGTCTGTCAGTCAGAGCTTCTCACGTCTGCTAGTCAGAGCCTTCCTCGTCCGCTAGTCAGAGCTTCCTGTGTCTGCTAATCAGAGCTTCCATGCCTGCTAGCCAGAGCTTCCCACGCCCGCTAGCCAAAGCTTCCCACGCCCGCTAGCCAGAGTTTCCCACACCTGCTAGCCAGAGCTTCCTACGTCTGCTAGCCAGAGTTTCCACACCTGCTAGCCAGAGCTTCCCACGCCCGCTAGCCAGAGTTTCCATGCCTGCTAGCCAGAGTTTCCACGTCTGCTAGCCAGAGTTTCCACGCCTGCTAGCCAGAGTTTCCACGTCTGCTAGCCAGAGTTTCCCTCACCTGCTAGTCACAGATTCCTACGTCTGTCAGTCAGAGCTTCTCACGTCTGCTAGTCAGAGCCTTCCTCGTCCGCTAGTCAGAGCTTCCTGTGTCTGCTAATCAGAGCTTCCATGCCTGCTAGCCAGAGCTTCCCACGCCTGCTAGCCAGAGCTTCCCACACCCGCTAGTCAGAGCTTCCCTCGTCCGCTAGTCAGAGCTCCCATGTCTGCTAGCCAGAGCTTCCTACGTCTGCCTGACAGAGTTCCCTTCGTCGACGCCTGCTACTCCAGCTCTCCAAGTAATCTTTCTGCTGTGCTGCTGGATCTGCTGCTACTCTAGCGCTCCAAGTTATCTCTCACATTTCTCACATTTCTTTAAAATTTGTTATAATGCTGTTTACAAATGTTATTAGGAAGGTAATTTGCACTACATAGACCTGGTGCTGCTACATGAAGGGCACAAACAATTAAGTGTTTATTTTTTTATTGTAATATTTTACACGTTCTACATTGTTTGCTAGCCATTGTTAAAGTTTTGTGTTTTTCTGAAAGGAGCTTTGCACAAGTTAGTGTGATGGTACAGTTTTGGTCTGCCTGTCTCCTCATAAACTTTCCAGCACTTTCCACCTCTCATGCAGACCAGCTCTCACTCCACCTCCTCACTATTTCCACCTGCCATTCCTAATTAAGCCTGGATTCAGTGCACCTGCCAACAGCTCTACTTAAACCTCCCTCAGTCTGCTCTTCTCCGCTGGATCGTCATCATTCTTCATCCAAACCTTGTCCTGCCTCGTGTTTCTCACGCCTGCTAGTCAGAGCTTCCTACGCCTGCTAGCCAGAGCTTCCCACACCCGCTAGTCAGAGCTTCCCTCGTGCGCTAGTCAGAGCTCCCATGTCTGCTAGCCAGAGTTTCCACGCCTGCTAGCCAGAGTTTCCACGTCTGCTAGCCAGAGTTTCCCTTGCCTGCTAGCCAGAGCTTCCCACGCCCGCTAGCCAGAGTTTCCCACGCCCGCTAGCCAGAGCTTCCCACGCCTGCTGGCCAGAGTTTCCACGCCTGCTAGCTAGAGCTTCCTACGTCTGCTAGCCAGAGTTTTCACACCTGCTAGCCAGAGCTTCCCACGCCCGCTAGCCAGAGTTTCCACACCTGCTAGCGAGCGCTTCCCACGCCCGCTAGCCAGAGTTTCCACACCTTCTAGCCAGAGCTTCCTACGTATGCTAGCCAGAGTTTCCACGCCTTCTAGCCAGAGCTTCCCACGCCTGCTGGCCAGAGTTTCCACGCCTGCTAGCCAGAGCTTCCCACGCCCGCTAGCCAGAGTTTCCACACCTTCTAGCCAGAGCTTCCTACGTATGCTAGCCAGAGTTTCCACGCCTTCTAGCCAGAGCTTCCCACGTCTGCTAGCCAGAGTTTCCACACCTGCTAGCCAGAGCTTCCCACGCCCGCTAGCCAGAGTTTCCACGCCCGCTAGCCAGAGCTTCCTACGTATGCTAACCAGAGTTTCCACGCCTTCTAGCCAGAGCTTCCCACGCCTGCTGGCCAGAGTTTCCACGCCTGCTAGCCAGAGCTTCCCACGCCCGCTAGCCAGAGTTTCCACGCCTGCTAGCCAGAGCTTCCTACGTCTGCTAGCCAGAGTTTCCATGCCTTCTAGCCAGAGCTTCCCACGCCTGCTGGCCAGAGTTTCCACGCCTGCTAGCCAGAGCTTCCCACGCCCGCTACCCAGAGTTTCCACGCCCGCTAGCCAGAGCTTCCCACGCCCGCTAGCCAGAGTTTCGACGCCCGCTAGCCAGAGCTTCCCACGCCCGCTAGCCAGAGTTTCCATGCCTGCTGGCCAGAGTTTCCACGCCTGCTAGCCAGAGCTTCCCACGCCCGCTAGCCAGAGTTTCCACGCCCGCTAGCCAGAGCTTCCTACGTCTGCTAACCAGAGTTTCCACACCTGCTAGCCAGAGCTTCCCACGCCCGCTAGCCAGAGTTTCCACGCCTGCTAGCCAGAGTTTCCACGCCTGCTAGCCAGAGTTTCCACGTCTGCTAGCCAGAGTTTCCCTCGCCTGCTAGTCACAGCTTCCTACGTCTGTCAGTCAGAGCTTCTCACGTCTGCTAGTCAGAGCCTTCCTCGTCCGCTAGTCAGAGCTTCCTGTGTCTGCTAATCAGAGCTTCCATGCCTGCTAGCCAGAGCTTCCCACGCCCGCTAGCCAAAGCTTCCCACGCCCGCTAGCCAGAGTTTCCCACACCTGCTAGCCAGAGCTTCCTACGTCTGCTAGCCAGAGTTTCCACACCTGCTAGCCAGAGCTTCCCACGCCCGCTAGCCAGAGTTTCCATGCCTGCTAGCCAGAGTTTCCACGTCTGCTAGCCAGAGTTTCCACGCCTGCTAGCCAGAGTTTCCACGTCTGCTAGCCAGAGTTTCCCTCGCCTGCTAGTCACAGATTCCTACGTCTGTCAGTCAGAGCTTCTCACGTCTGCTAGTCAGAGCCTTCCTCGTCCGCTAGTCAGAGCTTCCTGTGTCTGCTAATCAGAGCTTCCATGCCTGCTAGCCAGAGCTTCCCACGCCTGCTAGCCAGAGCTTCCCACACCCGCTAGTCAGAGCTTCCCTCGTCCGCTAGTCAGAGCTCCCATGTCTGCTAGCCAGAGCTTCCTACGTCTGCCTGACAGAGTTCCCTTCGTCGACGCCTGCTACTCCAGCTCTCCAAGTAATCTTTCTGCTGTGCTGCTGGATCTGCTGCTACTCTAGCGCTCCAAGTTATCTCTCACATTTCTCACATTTCTTTAAAATTTGTTATAATGCTGTTTACAAATGTTATTAGGAAGGTAATTTGCACTACATAGACCTGGTGCTGCTACATGAAGGGCACAAACAATTAAGTGTTTATTTTTTATTGTAATATTTTACACGTTCTACATTGTTTGCTAGCCATTGTTAAAGTTTTGTGTTTTTCTGAAAGGAGCTTTGCACAAGTTAGTGTGATGGTACAGTTTTGGTCTGCCTGTCTCCTCATAAACTTTCCAGCACTTTCCACCTCTCATGCAGACCAGCTCTCACTCCACCTCCTCACTATTTCCACCTGCCGTTCCTAATTAAGCCTGGATTCAGTGCACCTGCCAACAGCTCTACTTAAACCTCCCTCAGTCTGCTCTTCTCCGCTGGATCGTCATCATTCTTCATCCAAACCTTGTCCTGCCTCGTGTTTCTCACGCCTGCTAGTCAGAGCTTCCTACGCCTGCTAGTCAGAGCTTCCTACGCCTGCTAGTCAGAGTTTCCACGCCTGCTAGCCAGAGCTTCCTACGTCTGCTAGCCAGAGTTTCCACACCTGCTAGTTAGAGTTCTGGCTAGCAGGCGTGAGAAACACAAGGCAGGACGAGGTTTGGATGAAGAATGATGACGATCCAGCGGAGAAGAGCAGACTGAGGGAGGTTTAAGTAGAGCTGTTGGCAGGTGCACTGAATCCAGGCTTAATTAGGAACGGCAGGTGAAACTAGTGAGGAGGTGGAGTGTACCATCACACTAACTTGTGCAAAGCTCCTTTCAGAAAAACACAAAACTTTAACAATGGCTAGCAAGCAATGTAGAACATTTAAAAATATTACAATAAAAAAATAAACACTTAATTGTTTGGCCACTTAATGTAGCAGCACCAGGTCTATGTAGTGCAAATTACCTTCATAATAACATTTGTAAACAGCATTATAACACATTTTTAAAAAATGTGAGCAATCTGAATCTTGATGTTTTTTTACGCCAGGTCATCAATGCAAATTACCTTCTTGGAGAACATCTTCTGTTTGATTTATATATTAAACTTATTTTTTCTATTTAAAAAATGTTCATGTTTTATTATCCAATCCATTCTGCTCTAACTGGCCTGAAGGAAACTGTCAAAGATGGACACACAGAGGAAGACGCTCACATACACACAGAGAAAGAGCGCTCGTAGCCAATCTACACCACTCTGTCACATCTTTCCTGCTCTGACACGTCTTACTTCAAATAGCGTTGCGACTCTTAAACTAAACTTAATGACAGCGATAAAAGAACTTCTTGTTGTGGGGAGGAGGAGGAAGAAAAAGGCCACCGCTGAACATTATTTTTTTACAAAGTTAAATGCTATAAGTGTTGTGATTGTTTTCATGCGTGTACACGACGAGTCTTCAAGGCAACGAGTACTAACACAGCGGTGGCCAGCTGGAAACAAACATGTTTTTTTAGACAGTGGGATGGAGTTTTATACCAACTTTAAAACAGCTCAACCACTATTTAAAAGCCAACATTGACACACGAATTTCCGTGAGTGGAAATGAAAGTAAAAACCCTGCTCCATTCTCAGTGAAACAGCTGTTCCCTCCCGCTCACAGTGACCGAGGCAGACATTCAAAGGGCAAATACTAAATTAGACGGTTAAAAATACAATATTTGTGTTTTGTCTTGTATCGGGATGGGACGATACACTGCATGCATTGGCCATTGGCGCATTCAGCCACCATGCTTTGACGTCCCGTGACGCGCATACGTTTTACGCTGCCTCCCTGGCAGAGAGCGCCTGGTAATGTTGACAATTTAGCGGTATTTGCCCTTTGAATGTCTGCCTCTGTCACTGTGAGCGGGTGGGAACAGCTGTTTTACTGAGAACGGAGCAGGGTTTTTACTTTAACTCAATGAAACTCGCAGGTCAATGCTGGTTTGTAAATGGTGGTTGAGCTGCTAAAGTCAGTATAAAACTCCATCCAACTGTCTAAAAAAAAACGTGTCCGATCTCCAGCTGGCCACCTGCCACCGCTGTGTTAGTGCTCGTTGCCATGAAGTCGTGTATGAGCATGAAAATAATCACAACACTTGAAGCATTTAACTTTGCAGAAAATAATGTTTAGCAGTGGTCAGTCTATTTCCTCTTCCTCCCCACAACAAGAAAATCTTTTGTTGCTGTTATTAAGTTTAGTTTAAGAGTCACAATGCTAGTTGAAGTAAGACGGTGTCTTTGACAGTTTCCTTCAGGTCTGTTGAAGCAGAATGGATTGGATAATAAAACGTAGTCATTTTTTTAAGTAGAGCAAATACGTTTAATATATAAATCAAACAGAACATTTCTCGGGAACGTAATTTGCACTAGATAGGCCTTGTGCTGCTACATGAAGTGCACAAACAATTAAGTATTTATTTTTTGTTGTTATATTTTTTAATGTTCTATATTGTTTGCTAGCCATTGTTAATGTTTTGTGTTTTTTTAAAAGGAGCTTTGCAAAAGTTAGAAGCTTTTTATTTCACCCTTTTTCATACATGTCTGACATGTAAAATGAGTTTTCCTCCATTTACTGCAGTTGCCTCTACAGCAGAGGTGTCCAAACTTTTTGCTACATGGGCCAAAATTGTCAAGTCAAAGGAACTAAAAATGAATACAATTGTGTTTTAAAACCAAAACAATAATGTTAATGTTTTACCTGCTCTACAAAATATGACTATTTTAAATGTCAGATTTTTTGTAGGAAATTAATGTGTAAATTATTGCAGATCCAAAATGTAAAAAAGGGTTTTGCTCAATTGTTGTTTATAGATTATTTTGAATAATTGAATTTGACTCTTTAACAATAAAAAATGTAACTCTTTTTGGTCTAGCAATATAAGAACAGTATTTGGGTCAGTTCTTTCCAATTTTAATTTCTAGCCAATTTTAATAATCAAATTTATGGCAGATTTTAATTCACCAAAGTCTGCATTTGAGTAATTAAATATCATTGGGTAAATGTTACTATGAAATTAAAGAGAATTTCAAAAGTGTGTTTATTATAAGATGGATACTTTGTGTTGTACTCAACATTTTCAGTTGTATTATTTTAATTTTTACGTATCGGTTATCGATTTGCCTGATGTCAAAATAATCGGTATCGGCCTTAAAAACCTGCATCGGTCGACCTCTTACTTAAACCGAATCAAGAATCTGTGGATCTGATAAGGTGTGAAAACTGCTATTCACAAACGCTCTCAATCTAATCTGACTGTGCTTGAACTATTTTGCAAAGAAGAATGTTGAACAACATGTTGAAAAACTGGTACAGACTTGCAGTAATTACAGCAAAACGCGGGTTCCAAGAAATATTTACTGGGTGCTGAATACTTTTGCACATTGCTCTTTTCAGTTTTTTATTTGTTTAAAAAAAGAGACCATGTATTAGTTTCTTGCTACTTCACAGTTGTATAGCAGTTTATCTTTCACATAAGATTCCAATAAAATGTATTTGTATTTTTGGTTGTAATGTGACAATATATGGAAAAGTTAAAGACGTGGTGAATAATTTTGCAAGCCACTGTAGTAATTTGTGGCATTGCTTGCTGCAGTCAATATTGCAGCCCTGATGGCAGGTGTGTTAGCTCTTCAAGGGCTGGAAAGAGAACGCAAATACATTCAGATTTACTGGATTTAAGAACATTTTAAGTATGCAAAACCATCTCCTGGGTAGCACTGATTACTAATGCAAGCATGTCAGAGAACTGCAGCTAATAAACTGTAGCTGTGAAACCCAAATCAATCTCTTACCCTGTTTTTCATAGAACAGTAGGAAAGCCAGTTGTTTCTCTTCGGCGACAGACATCTTCTGCTGTTGTCTGGCTAACACGCTCGTCATTATATGTTAGCCAAAGGTTGGCTGAATCCCCCATATCCGGCCTTCCGTAGATACTGTCGCAGATGTAATGACCTGAGAGCAAAGGGAAAACATTTTTAGCCTGGAAAGCAAAACCTGCAAATGTCGACGTCGATAACTGTGACAGAAAAAACAGAACCTCAGACAAACACTTACCACTGTCAGCACTGGAGCCCATGTGGCTGACGACGCTCACCAGAGAATAACGAGCTGTCGTCTACAAAACATCATAGTGTTTAGATACGGTTAAAGGACACGAGCAGCTGACTGATTTGTTATTGCTGAGACCCATTCTTCGTTTTATATCTAACAATTGTAATTTTCTTACATTTCTGTTGGCCATATTACTCTTCCTTCAGCACAAGTTCTTTTGACAAAGTGATGGGATTCTTCATCTTGTTGACAGTGTAGGACCTGGTGACTATAAAGCGCTTCAGGTGCAGGATCAGCACACTGAGAGGAAGGAGAAATAGATCAGAGAGGATCAGATAAAGGAAACTTCTCAGCCTGAACAACTGGATGGCAGTGATTACAGTGTGGTTGTGTAACACTACTTCGGCAGGGTGGAGAAAGAGCTCTGCAGGGACGACTGCTGCGCTCCACAGTGGCATGTGAATTCTATCTGGTTCTCCTGAATGAGACAATTATTACTTTTACTTTAAATCTCTCAAAATTGAGTTCGCTTTTCAAATATGTTTGCACTTACCTTGAGATACTCCTGCAGACACTGGCCCACGTTCCCCCTGGTACCAGGTCCAGACTGAGGTTATTAAAGTCCTCCAATCTATAGGACTGCTCACCACATCTGAAATGGACAGTAGAGTTGAAAAATAACCACAGTGCTCCTGGAGACGCAACAAGTCAGCAGTGTTAAATAGAATACATTCATACCCCCCTGCAGGTTCTGACGTGTTAACATCTGAAGTGTAATGTGTTCCTGGACTGGGCACGTGTAGGTCAGGCCAGAGTTTACAGCTGTCAGCTCAACCTCTGATGACATAGACCTCATTATGTCCAGAACACAACGAGGAACTCATGGGCATCCTGCTCAGAAACCCAAAGAAATGGTTCAGAAGATAGGAGTTAAACAAAATCTGTCAAAGATTGACACTGTGCCGTCTAGTATAAATAAGTATGGCACTAACCTTCTGCTCGTCATCGTCAAAATCTGAATTATATTCACCGACAGTCCATTTAAAAGTGGATAGAACCAACATTTTGTCTTCTCTGATGTTGGTGAAGCGACTGGCTTTTCAATATCTAGAAACCATCTGGTGAGAACAGAAGTGAAGAACATAATCTTTTTTTAGTTTAAAATTAAGGACAGCCCCCTTTTTTATAGTAGTTGATTACCAAGGTTTACATCCAACTTAGATCTTGACAAGGCAGTTATGAATTGCTGCATAATTATGAAGTGAAAGGAAATTATAGGTTATAACATGAATTTGTATTGATGCTCATGACTCCTGACACTCTGTGTCATCCTCAACTGTAGTTTGGGGGATGACATGTGCGCCAGATAATTATTTGGCTGCCATCTTTAAAATTAGTTAAATGTATCTTCTTGGTGCACACAAGAAAGTTTTAAGAAAATATAATTATCTTCAATGTCCCTTTCTTGGCCATGTCTTGAGTCAAACCTCCAACACGTCCTTCTAAGGCTTTTCTGTTTACAATAGCTTTTGCAAAAGCTATTGGAATCTGTGGACTAATTGCTGGAGTTTATGTATTGGTCCTTTTTGACAGACCTTCCCACCTTATCTGTGGATCACTACTTCCTTAGTCACAACTGCCTACTTGGCCTGCCTTACTTCACCCATGATTTTTATTTCTGTTTTTTGGATCATAGATTGAACTTTTCCCATTAGACATTCAAAACTTGAAATTTCTAACTTTCCCACTAGTTCTACCCTTGACCTAACAACTGTGCACCTTGGTCTCATAAGTTGGTTCACTAAAAGCCACAGTTCCAATGACCCCTACTCAGTTTAGCTCGCCAAACTCGGCTCCTCTCTACTTTATTTATCTTTGCGCGCTTTTTGTTTCCACCTGCCTAGAAATGACCCGGGTAGAAGAAACGCCTCTTTGTAGGTGGCTTTTAGCCCCCTTCTCCCCTGCTCCACACTCTGTTTGAAACATGAAAATTGAAAGAACTATCAGCGAAAAAAAGGCAAACAACTTAAAATACCTAATTATAAATAAAGGCATAAATAAAAGGAAAAAATCCTAATTATGTTTCAATACACTGTATAGCACAAGTTGTCTTGTAGGTTTTTAAGGATTAATTCCACCAGGGATAATATCTGGATCACACATCTAATAATAAAATAAGGGCAGAAGCTCTCTGCTATCTGCTTTGAACTGTTGGTTAAGAGAGAGAGGACAGAAGCGGAGAGGCGGAGCCGTTTAGCCCGCAGGCTTTCAGGCTTCAGGCCCCTCAGCGATAGTGAGCTTTCAGGGGTTCCCCAGTCCAGGCTCCCTATAGCAGCCATCGCTGCCAAGGTGGTTTGACCACTCTTTTCATAGTGGTCCTTAATATTAATGTTGTTGCTCTTTGGTTTCCTGGACTTCCTCAGAGAAAACCTTCTTCTTTCTCCTCGGCCAATCACGAGTCTTCACTTAAAACTCCTCTCGACTCAGCTCGGTTTGACCCCTGCTGTTTAACAGGCCTGGATAAACTTGGGCTGGCACCTGAGAAAAACTGCTCTTGAAACACTCACAGGAGGCAAAACCATGTGGAACTAGTCCTGTTTTTTTTTTTGTCTCTCCCAGCTCTCAGTGAAGGCGGACACTTTTCTGATCCTCTCTTCCCCAAATCTTCCTGCTTGTAACTCTTTCAGAGCCTTTTTTCTGAAATCATCTGGATTTTAAACCATGGCTCTGGTCAGCTGGCCCGCTCAACGCAATTGATCACGTCTTTTACCCCCTGGGACAGGAACCCTGGTTGGATGTGGGCGGGATGCGCGCTCACTTGGGAGAACCTGACTGGCATCCCCCCCCCCCCCCCTCCACCCACACATAAACACCTCCAACCTTCACACGTGTTTGCTGATGCTGCTTGTCTGTATGTTGTTTTTTTGTGACGAGGGTTTTTCTTGCATTCTTATATGTCACCGCAAAGAGAACGTGGGAGAAATGTACTTTTATTTTTCACCTCAACCTTCCTAATGTTTTCCTTTCTCTACTCTGCAAAAAGGCAACGCCTCCAAGGCAACAAGGCCTCAGTCACCTGTCTACCCATGTTTGTCTTTCTCTTGATGGGCTGGACTGAAACGTAATATCCCCCACGGAGGGCAAATAAAGCAAATCAATACATTTTTTCTAACAAACCCCTAAGGCCTTTATGGAAGAGCTGCATTAATGATGAGACTAAGGCTCTGCTTACGCAATGTTTTTTTGGTGAACACGGTATAGTCTGAGTGTGTTTGTAATGTTCATTTACACAAACAATGGGGAAAGTTTTCTTTGACAACAGCACAATTTGAACGTAACAGCCTTGAAAATGTCCCGCGTTTCTTCCAGGGAATCCCTGACTCATGTATTGTATGACAGAAATCTATTTAAATTAATGCATAAAGGCACAACATGGCAGCTGTCTACAATTTTAGCAACCACAGAAGAAAACAATAGCGGCTAGTGCAGTATTGCTTTGGCTACTGACTGTTCTGAATGAAAGCACGGCTAGCTACGGACTATAATTCAAAGTCCCCTTCAACAAACATCCGTCCATAGGAAAATGTTATTGTCTGCCATCTTTGATATTATTACCTGGTCTTTTACAAAAAAAAACCATAAATTCACTCAAGGTGGTCATTCAAATGTAACAATATGACAATATGAGAACGTTCAAGGGATATGAATATTGTTGCAACGCAGAATCCAAATGTTATCAACACAGTTCTTCACATTCTATAGACCAAGGGTCTTCAACCTAGATACTGAGGACCCACTGTCCTGCATGTTTTAGGTGTTTCACCTGCCTCCACCCACCTGACGTTAAATGGGTGATTAACAGGCCTCTGCAGCCCGTTAATGGGTTGATGAGGAGGTTGTGCAATAACATGATCCAGGTATGGTGAAACACACCTATACATGCAGAACAGTGCTTCCTGAGGACCAGGGTTAAGACCCCTGCTATGCACAGGTGGTCTTTTAGAGCACATGTGGCAAGCTCCAGTCCTTTGAGGTCCAGTATCCATGATGTGTCCCTGGGTTCAACATAACTGAATCGAACAGCAGAATTACTCCTCAGTATGCAGTCGTATTCTCCAGAGTCCTGCTAATGGCCTGATTATGTGAGTCAGGCCTGTGTGAAGCAGAGACGTGTATAAAGTTGCAGGACACTGGCCCTCAAGGACTGGAGTTGGACACACTTGTTTTGCATCTGTGGAGTGCTGTACCTGAAGAGCTGAGATTCCGGGGAGAAAGCGCCACACCAGGCAGTGCTTGTGGATCTCTGAACGAAAGCAGTTTAGATTTAGGAGGCTTTGGAGGATGGAGTTTCATGTAGCAAGTCATGCCCCGGTTGGGTAACCTTAAAAACACACACGACAAATAACCAGAGGTCAGAACATGGGCTTCAGTTTCACGCATTTTTGAAATGTTTTAGAGCAGAGGTTTTTGTAAAATGTAGTCTGTGAAAAGCTTATTATCAATTTTTGTGCTTTTGTTTACCCAAAGCAGACCAGCTCCGTTTGGGGATGGTTTTTCTTGGTACTTGAAGAAGGCTTTTGCTGAGTGGTGAGTCCTGGACGGTTGAATTCAGCCTGTGGATGACAGACATAATCTGAAGTGAAGGCTCTATATGTGCCCCTTCCTTTGTTTTCATGTGGAAAGATCTCTTTTGTGATAAAAAGATACAGTATTAAAGTTCAGTACAGCAAAAATGAACATGCCGTGGTTGTTTCTGTTTTATCTATGATACTGAGTTGATGCAATCAACAACATTCAGCTTGGTTCAACATACCTTACGAAACAGTTGAGACAGGATTAACCCACACATGTTTTTTATGCTTTTAAAAGTCTCATTTTTTCCTGACTCAGGAGAAGATTGTGTGCAGGAAACATCTTGGTGTCCAGGTTCCGTATTTGCCATCCATGGTTCTCTTTAAACTTCAGATTTAAAAAACAAGCAAACAAAATTAATATCAGTGGAATTACAAATCATCATGAATTTCTTTCTTTTTCAGTGCAATGAAACCCAAATAGTTGATTTGATGGCACAGACCAGCTAAAAGCTTTTACTCTCTTCTGTGGCAGAAGAGGTCAGAAATACTTCTCCGCTGTCTTCTTTCACGGTGTGTAAGTCTTTCTCAGCGGCAACTGAGGGAAGAGTGCCACCATCAGGAGCAGTTTCCACCTGGACTCCAAGTTGTTCCTGAAATGTCGTTCAGGACGCAGACACTGGTGATAAAAAGAAAGAGATGTTTAACTGTGTAGTTCAGCCATCCTAAGGCTGAATCCTATTACCTAGGCTATCCAGTTTAGTTTTAGTATATACTTTAAACTTTCAGTGCTATTTTTAAAGCTCTTATGGGAGAATAAACACATTTCACCACTAGTGGGGCTTGAGCACTGCCTGTCGACCAAAACAAGATGTGCATCAACTCAAACCTCTCTCTCTACCTCTGCTCAGCTGCAACCCGGCCCCCATTCCCCTCCCTTTTCTCCCCATCGGATTGTAGTGCATCTTTGCAATGGTAGATACACAGCAAAACAGCATCACCTTTCGGAGGAACTTTTGTAGTGTTGAAGTAAGTAACTCATAATGTTATAATGCTGTTAACAAGAGAACATTTTGCTCCCGCCATTGTGTGCCTAAACCAAACACTGCTCTGGTTGTGGCATTTTAAGACAGGGAGGGGCTAAGCCTTGAGTGGCAGCTGTCCACATGCACGTACGTGCACAAGCAGCCAGCCCGACTATGTAAACAAGAGACTGGAGAACAATACAGAGATGGGTGCGATATCATACCATAGTCCATCTAAAAAGATACCTTTAGTTCTTCGCCAAACTATTTTTAGTTATTTTTATCTGTTAGCTATATAGCTGAAAACTTAATGAGCTTGTTGAGTGTTTATATTGTAACAGAAGCGCTTAAAGAGCATTTTGCATCCTCATTAAAACAGAGCAAAAGTAATCCCACACCAGACTCCTTCAGAGTGCTTCACGTTGCATCTGCCTTTACTTTTTTTTCTTTTAGTACTGCAATCAGGCTCCACATTAGAATGACCATCAGCACCGTTCTACTGAATGGCGGCGGCCATATTACAAACACTGAAAGAAGGTCTAAGTGGATGTTATCAGTTAATTGGATGGAAAAACCTTAACCTAATTAACCATTAATTGAGATTAATCGTAAATAGATTATTTATTATATCCCTAATTGGAATTTATTGTTAAAACAGATAAACAGCATTATTTAATGTTCCAGGATTAACATTATTTCTGTTAATAAATTCTTATACTTGAAGTGAGTTATCACTTTCCATTTGTGTGAGTTTGCTGTTGAAGAATGAAAGTGCTCAAATCACTCTTTCAACTATTGTCCTATCATCAAAGCCAAATGGTTGGTATTCTCTGGACAAATCGGATACGTTGAGAGTTATTTGATAAAACTCAATAACTTAAAAACGTTCTAATTACACAACATTCCTAATACGTAAACATGCAGAACATAATATACAAGTACCTGTATAATTTTGCAGCACAATATTTTGTGATAGTTAAGGGAGGACAAATATAATTGAGAGTTCTAACAGAAAAATTGTCAACAGAATATAGAGAAAAAATACTAAGTGTGTGAGTGCAGATGTATGATTCTATACAATCATCTTGAATCCAGACTAGACAGTTTCATAAGTTCTTTTCTCCTCAATCTTTTCTGGCATGTCCTGACTTTCAGACGCAGGTTGGATGTTGTCTTGGACATCAGACTCTCCTCTTCTGAGTCCTCTTGGTTGTTGATGTGGTAATGAAGGAACACAAAAATCACCACACAAAAAACGGATCAACATGACTTTCATTTGAAACTTGGGAATACTATAAATATAAATATTATTGAGCTCTAAATAATAACTCACATCTGTGCTGAGGCAGTAGAGGGCAAGACAGTATCTTCCACTCTGCTGTTTTGGCCAGTTTGGGAGTTCCTCTGGAAGATGCAGGAGAACCATCCAGTGCTCCATCTTCGACATCCCCAAAATCACCAGCGCATTGTATACTATGAAGAAGACACAAAATTTAAGACTGTCCACAAGACAGTTATTAGTTTAATTTGAGGAACAAGTGGAGAAAAAACTGAACAAGTACCAATGATCCTGGGGCAAAACAATCTCACATCTGTATTTGTATACAATCATCTTGAATCCAGACTAGACAGTTTTCATACCGTTCTTTCTCCTCAATCTTTTCTGGCATGTCCTGACTTTCAGACGCAGGTTGGATGTGTCTTGGACATCAGACTCTCCTTCTTTGAGTCCTCTTGGTTGTTGATGCTGTTAATGAAGGAACACAAAAATCACCACACAAAAACGGGATCAACATGACTTTCATTTGAAACTTGGGAATACTATAAAATATAAATATATTGAGCTCTAAATAATAACTCACATCTTGTGCTGAGGACAGTAGACGGCAAGACAGTATCTTCCACTCTGGTTTTGGCTAGTTTGGGAGTCTCCTCTGGAAGATGCAGGAGAACCACCAGTGCTCCATCTTCGACATCCCCAAAAATCACCAGCGCAGTATTACTATGAAGAAGACACAAAAGTTTAAGACGTCCACAAGACAGTTATTAGTTAATTTGAGGACAAGTGGAGAAAAAAAGAACAAGTAACCAATGATTCTGGGGCAAAAC